>NC_137789.1:135050372-135576310 GCF_963383645.1 Muscardinus avellanarius
AACAAACAAACAAACAAACAAACGGCTAGGAATATAGCTTGGAAGTAGAATGCCCCTGTGTTCAATCCCTAGTACCCCACCCCAAACTGAGGTGAAACTGTATACATAAAATTAACCTTTTTTTTTTTTTTTGTGGTACTGGGGATGAACATTTGGACTGCATCAACCTTTTGGCTGTTGTGAATAGTGCTGCTAGGAACATGTGTTTCGGTACCTATTTTCAGTTATTTTGGTTGTATACCTAGGATTGGAATTGCTGGGTCATATGATAATTCTATGTTTAACTTTTCAAGGAACTGCCAAATGGTTTTCCTTGGCAGCTGAACCATTTTATATTTTCATCAGCAATTCACAAGGGTTCCCATTTCTCCACATTCTTACCAACACCTGTTTTCTGTTTTTTATTTATTATTATAGCTTCAAAAGTTCTTAAGACTGGATAGGACTTTGATAATAGAGTTCCTTCCAGTTCTTAAGAATCTCCATGGCAAGCTTCTCTCCTGAAGTAACTGGATAGCTCTTCTGGGCCAAAGAAGGTATCAAGCTTTAGCTTTTGTGCTAAAGAATGGCTCCCAAAATTTGCACCAAACTAGTGATCAATCACTTATGCTAAATGCCAAACATGGTTGAAATATGACTTGCCACAAAGAAAAGAGTGTCAAATACACTTTGTATCTTGTTAGTAGATGGTATTTCTGGTTTTGTCTCCATGAGAATCCTGGACCAGGCAACGGGCTGGGTCTTGTGATCACACAAGAGGCTCCATTTGCCCAGTGATTGCCAGTTTATTCACCTGCTTGCAGACCACCCTCTGAGGACGGAGTGCACTCTGATTCCTGATAAGTGACTGGTTCTTTTTAAGGTACTATGAAAGTTGCTTTCAGTTGTTACTCCATTTCTAGTTTTTTTTGTGGTGTTGGAGATTGAACCTAGGACCTGTGCGTGCAGAGGACATGCGCTACCATTGAGCTGCATCCCCAGCCCACCTTTCTTTTCTAGCTCACCAATTTCTACTTATTACATTTATATATTTTGTATTTGTCTAATAGTAGACACTATGATTAATATTTTGGTATTTTCTCTAAATTATTTTGTTCATGTTGAAGGAGAAAGCCAAGGAAGAAATTGAGGATGCTGAAACTTCTAGTTCTCTCAGTTTTCTTTAGAAATCTAGCTTTTCTGACTCTGTTTTTTCTAGTTTATATGTTAAGTGATAAATTTTTCTGAATTAAAATTTTTTTGCTACTTAATGTGTTTGCTGCATTTTTTCTTTGAAATATTGTAAATCAGGATACATTTCAGTGTTTATCACTACCATTGTTTTTTTTTTAAGTTTTAACCAGTTTCAAAATAAACAGAAAGTTATAGTCTTTACTGTACCTTTCTACCCACCAATACGTGCTGTGTTGGGTTTGCAAATGAATTCTAACCATTTGATCAAAGTCAGACTTCGAATGAGGCTTTATTGTCAGGTGTGATGAGTGACAGGTATGTCTGGATCTGGTCTTGAGAGATTTGGAGATGTAAAAGCATGTTTTTTCCCCGTTCTCTTTCTCTTCGTAATGTACCGTGGTCTGTAATAGGTTGAGTTGTAACATTCATTAAACCACTCCTCACATTCCCTGTTTTCAAAGCTTATAAGGATGACTTTGATTTAGTTATTTGGAACCAAAAAGGCAGTTTGTGGAAGATGGTCTGGAGCTATGTAGCAGTAATATATCAGAGATCAGACTTAGGTCCCAGCGGGATTATTCCTCAGGATTTATTTGCCTAGAAGTACACAGGAGCCAAATGGTCTGTGTGGAAAGCTTTGCTGGAATGCAAATTGAGCACATTTTGTTGGGACCTGTAGGGGATTTTCACTGCTTTATAATTTTTCAAAGGTTTGTTATACATCAGACAGTCACCGCCTCTTCTTTAAATCTTTAAATCCCCCCTCTTTTTCCTGTTGTAAAGGTCAGATTTTTTTTGACAACTGTGTGCAGGAACAAGATTTGCTAAATCCCTTCATTTTTATTCATACAAATATCGGAATTCAGTGAGCATCAGTTATCCCAGCATTTAGAGGTAAGGAAAACTCAGGGAGACTCTTGTGAGTCTTAGCTTAGTGCCCAGTGTCTATCTCTGGGGATAAATTTGCTGCCTCAACTTTAACCCTTGACTGCTCTGAGGCAGCACCTTTAGAGTGGCTTCCTTGTACATGAAACTATCCTTAACTAACCTCGTATCTAGGCTGCCGGAAGGGTACTGTGTTAGATTTCTAATGATGGGGCCTTTTCGACTCTGACAATCCTTAGATTCCCTGTCATGAAGCCTTTTTTTTTTTTTTTTTTTTTTTTGCAGTACTGGGATGGAACCCAGGGGCATTCTATCTCCAGGCTACACCCCCACCCCAATTTTTTATCCTTTATTTTGAAACAGGGTCTCACTGAGTTGCGGAGGGCCTCACTTAGTAGCTGAGGCTGTCTGAGAACCGCGATCCTCTGGTCTCAGCCTCCCAAATGCTGGGATTACAAGCGTGCGCCACCACGCCCAGCTCTGGTGTTATCTATTGATGTCTGACAAATTACCAAAAATTATGGTAGCCTAGAAACTAAAAAAAGTTTCCTACAGTTTCTGGCAGTCAGGAATCTGGGAGCTGCTTAGTTAGTGGTTCTAGTTTATTATCTCTCAAGATGTCAGCCAGGGCCGGGTGTGGTGGCTCATGCTTGTCATCCCGGTACTTGAGAGGCTGAGTCAGGAGGATCAGTTTTGAAGCCAGCCTCAGCAAGTATTGAGGCTTTACTTCCAAATTAAAAAAAAAAAGGGGGGGGGGTTGGAGGTATAGCTGGGAGGTAGAATACCTCTGGGTTGGGTTAAATGCCTAGCACAAAAAAAAAAAAAAAAGGAAAAGAAAAAATGTCATCCAGGAACTGGGCTGGAGGATCCATGTATAAGCTCATTCACTTAGTTATTGGCCAGAGGCCCCAGTTCACAGCATGGGCCTCTTAGTAGGGCTGCTCACAACATGAAAACTGGCTTCCCCTAGGCAAATGACAGAAAAGAGGGAGGGAAGCTTGAGCTAGTATACATGTGTACTCTAGCAGGAGTCAAAGCTGCATTTTTTTGGTTATTTTGTTTTCTTTCTTTTACTTTCTTGTAGTGCTGGGGATCAAACCCAGTGCCTCACATGTGCTAAGCACATGTTTTAGACTGTACTACATCTCTGGATCAGAAGCTATACTTTCTTGCCTAACCTGGTCTCAGAAGTAACACATCATCCCTTTTGCCATGCTATATTGGCATACACACCAACTCTAATACAGGCTGGGAAGGGATTACACAAATTTATTGGAAGTCATCTTGGAGGCTGACCTTGCAGGAAGTTGAGTGTGTGTACATTTTAGTTACTGGGGATTGAACTCAGAGGTGTCCTACCTCTGAGTTATACCCCCAGTCCTATTTTATTTTAGTTTGAAATAGAGTCTCACTAAGTTTCTGACGGCCTCAAAAAGCTGATGAGACTGACTTTTAGCCTGTGATCCTCCTGTCTCAGCCTCACAAGTACTAGGATTAGTCATATATACCACTACGCCCAGCACAGAAAGTTAAATAGAAGATTTCTGATGTTCAATCAGATAGAGTGTGTGTGTGTGTGTGTGTGTGTGTGTGTGTGTGTGTGTGTGTGTGTAACTTACTTGGGATGGAACCCAGGGGCATTCTGCCTCTAGGCTGCATCCCTACCCCTATTTTATTTTGAAATGGGGGTCTAACTAAGTTGCTGAGATCCTTGCTAAATTGCTGAAGCTGTAATCCTTCTGTCTCAGTGGCCCAAGTACTGGGATGATAGGCATATGCCGCTATGCCTGGCTTAATTTTTTTTTTAATTGAAAAATTCTGTTCTCCCACTCAGCCTCCTCTCCCTGCCTTCTCCCAAACACCCGTCTCCGAAATTATCCAGGGAATATATAGTAAATATGTGTGTAATACTGTTTCAACATGTCAGTGTCTTCTCTTTCCCTCTTGCCATCTTAAACCCTCTCTTTTTCTAAAATAAGCCTAGTAAGTATGATCCATTCATCTCCTTCTCCCCTCTAGGTCTTTGCTAGGACCTCCACTTACAGTCCAAGGCTGCTTCTGCTCCTGAGAACCCTTCAGTTGTACTCAGGTCATCTTTTGTGCTGCTTCAGCCCATTTACCACTGATCCTCTAAGATTTTGTGGAACTGAACTAAACCAAGAGAGTTATAAGGGCACCATAGTTCTTTCAGACTAAGCTGTAAAATAATGTGAGCTCTTTGGATTCGTGGCGGGGGGGGGGGGTACTGAGGTTTGAACCCAAAGGCATTCTACCTTTGAGCTATAGTCCCAGCCTGATTTTATTTCTTATTTGGAAACAGGGTCTTGCCAGGTTGATGAGAGTATCACTACGTGCTGAAGCTGTCCTTGAACCCGTGATCCTCCTGTCTCAGCCTCCAAGTACTGGGATTACAGGCATGTGCCACCACACTCAGCTATCATTTTGGATTTTATCCAGAAGCTCTAAAATAGAGATAAAGGTCGAATATTTGGAAGATATTTAAAAACCACATTACTTTTCTGACACTTGATACATTCGTCTGGTCCTTTGTATACTAGTTAATTAAGAACCTGAGCAGTTATGTGCTATTTTTTACCTTTCTAGGGCTCTCAGGTCTGTAGTGACATTGTTAGGAATGCACAGGTACGTCTTGAAGCTAACCAGGGACACTGTGGGCTTCTATGTTCAGGAACCATCCTAGTTGTTAAATTGACATCTTTGTTCCTTTTCCCATCTTGGTATAAACCTTACTCTGTACTTAATAACAGAAATCCCTCTTGTGATAATGAGCTTGTTTAGTTCTGAAGGGGGGATAAAAGAGAATCAGTTTCCATTCTCAAAAGTTATAGAGCGTCTTTGGCTTCCTAGGAAGTAGACCGTGACAGGAATGACCTCTAGCCTCATATTCCTACTGCTCTCAACTGACCTAGTAGAGAATTCATACCTGGGAGCATTACTGGCTGCTTTTTTTTTTTTTTAACAAACTTTTTTTTTTTTTTTTCAGTACTGGGGATGGTACTCAGGGGCATTCTACCTCCAAGCTACACCCCCAGCCCTATTTTCTATTCTTTATTTTGAAACAGGGTCTCACTGAATTGCAAAGGGCCTCACTAAGTAGTAGCTGAGGCTGTCCGTGAACTGTCATCCTCCTGTCTCAGTTCTCCCAAATGCTGGGATTATAAACTTTACTCTATGCCTAGCTCTAACAAACTTCATAAAGGTAATAAACTATAACTATAAACAAAGTAACAGCTGGTTACAGTAGCACATGCCTGTAATCCCAGCTAGTCTAGAGGCTGAGGCAGGAAGATCCCAAATTTGAAGCCAACATGGGCAATTTTTTTTTTTTTTTTTTTTTTTTTTTTTGTGGTACTGGGGATGGAACCCTTCTACCTCCTGGTTACACTCCCAGACCTATTTTTATATTTTTTATTTGGAAACAGGGTCTCTTAAGCCAGCGAGGCTGGCTTCGAACTTGGGCGATCCTCCTGTTTCTGCCTCCCAAACACAGGGATTACAAGTGTGCGCCACTACGCCCGGCCTAACATGGACAATTTAGTGAGACCCTGTCTCAAAATAAAAATTTTTTAAAGGATTGAGGTATTGGTCAGCATTAGAGCACTTGTGTAGCATGTGGATTCTACCTTTGAGCTACACACCCAGCCCTATTTTTTTTTTTTTAAACAGGGTCTCACTGAGTTGCAAAGGGCTTCACTAAGTAGCTGAGGTTATCCACAAACTAAGATTCTCCTATCTCATTCTCTCAAATGCTGGGATTACAAGCATGCGCCACCACGCCCAGCTTCAATCCCCAGTATTGCAAATAATAAACAAACAAATAGCTGGGACTCTGGAACATGCCTGTAATTCTATTACTGGGAGGTTGAAACAGAGTCACAGGTTTGAGGCCAACCTCAGCAACTTAGCAAGACCCTGTTTCATAATAGAAAATTAAAGCCAGGCATGGTGGTGCACGCTTGTAATCCCAGTACTTAGGAAGCTGAGACAGGATGATACAGATTTAAGGCCATCCTCAGCTACTTAGTGAGGCCTTCTGCGACTTAGTGAGACCCTGTTTCAAGATAAAGAATAAAAAAATAGAGCTGGCAAGCCGGGCATGGTGGCGCACGCTTGTAATCCCAGCATTCAGGAGGCTGAGACCTGGAGGATCGCGGTTCACGGACAGCCTCAGCTACTTAGTGAGGCCCTCTGCAACACAGTGAGACCCAGTTTCAAAATAATGAATAAAAAATAGGGCAGGGGGTGTAGCTCGGAGGTCAAATGCCCCTGGGTTTCATCCCCAAACCCGCAAAAAAAAAAAATAGAGCTGGGGTGTAGTTTGGAGGTAGAACGCCCCTGGGTTCAATCTACAGTACCACCAAAATAAATTAAATAAATAAATAAATAAATAAACCGGGTATGATGGTACATATTTGTAATTTCAGTACTTGGGAGGCTGAGACAGGAAGAGCACAGGTTCAAAGCCAGCCTCAGCAATTTAGTGAGCACTTGTTTCCAAATAATAAAAAGGGATAAGGATGTAGCTTATAGGTAGAATGCCCCTGGGTTCAGTTCTCCTAGAACAACAAAATAAATGAATAATAAATTAAACATTTTAAAAAGGGAGTCTGGAGCCAGATGTGGTGGTGCATGCTTATAATCCCAGCATTTGGGAGGCTGAGACAGGAGGATTGCAGTTTGTGGGCAGCCTCAGCTACTTAGTGAGGCCCTTTGCAACTCAGTGAGACACTGTTTCAAAATAGAGAATTAAAAAATAGGGCTGGGGTATAGCTTAGAGATAGAATGCCCTGGGTTCCATCCCTAGTACTGCAAAAATAAATAAATAAATAAATAAATAAATAAATAAATAAATAAATAAATAAATAAATGTCTGGGATGTAACTTGGAGGTAGAATGTCCTTGAGTTCACTCCCCAGTACTAAATAAATAAATAAAAGTAACAAAGAGGGTAAACAAGAACAAAACTCTTGTACCATCACTGATTTACTTCCTCTAACCCTATCATTAAATAAATGTACTTTAATAGTTTAATAGTTTAAGTTTCTTTTTTCATTTAATATAACTTCATACAAAATCTTCTATACATTTACTGATATACTTAATCTTTTTTTTTTTATAGTACTGGGTATAGAACCCAGGAGTGGTCTATTATTGAGCTATGTCCCTAACCCTTTTAATTTTTTTATTTTGAGACAGGATCTCAATAAATTGCCCAGACTGGCTTCAAACTTGGCAATCCTTCTGCCTCAACTTCTTGAGTTGCTGGGATTTGTGCCACTAAGCCCAGCTCTTCCTCCTCCTCCTCCTCCTCTTCCTCCTCTCCTCCTCCTCCTCCTCCTCCTTCTCCTCCTTCTCCTCTTCCTCCTCTTCCTCCTCTCCTCCTCCTCCTCCTCCTCCCCTCCTCTTCCTCCTCCTCCTCCTCCTCCTCTCCTCCTCCTCCTCCTCCCCTCCTCCTCCTCCCCTCCTCCTCCTCCTCCTTCTCCTCCTCTCCTCCTCCTCCTCTCCTCCTCCTCTTCCTCTTCTTCTCCTCCTCATCTTCCTCCTCCTCCTTCTCCTTCTCCCTCTCCTCCTCCTTCTCCCTCTTCTCCTCTTCTTCTTCCTCTTTCTCCTCCTCTTTTTTCCTCCTCCTTCTTTTTTATAGTACTGGGGGTGGAACTCAGGAGTTTTCTACCTCTGAGCTATTTTTTATTCTTTATTTTGAAACAGGATCTTGCTGAAATTGAAAATGGTCTCATTAAGTAGCTGAGTCTGCCCTCGAACCACAATCTTCCTATCTCAGCCTCCCAAATGCTGAGATTACAAGTGTGCACCACCACACCCAGCTGCTATTTATCATCTTTAACAATAATATAAAAGTATATTAAAGTAGAATGTCATATATGGACTATTCAGAAATAATAGTTTCATTAGTAGATCGACTGTGTGTGTGTGTGTTGCTGGGATTTGAACCCAGAGGCATTTTACCTCTATATAATACCCATCCATATTTTGTTTTTTATTTGGAAACAAGGTCTCAATTTCTGAGGGTAGCTTTGAACCTGTGATCCTTTTGTCTCAGTCTCCTAAGTACTGGAATTACGGGGGTGTATCACCATGTGTGGTGAGAAACTGCATTTTATAGCTGTGCTGCATCCTATATTTAGTTTCCTAAATTTAATTGACAAGATGATGCCTCTAAGACTTGTTTTACCTTTTTTAAATTACTAGTATTTCTCAAGTGTTCTGTTAGGAATTTTCCTATATGAATTATCTGTTCTTATCTTTGTGCTACTTATTTGACAGAAACTGGATAATATCCTTTCAGACTTGTATCAGATCCTTTTATATTTGAATAGTGCTTTCTATCTTTTCATATTTATTTTCAGTATCACTTCTATTACTTCAAGCTATTTTTATCCCAGGTAGGTATTTTTGATCCTTACAGAAAGGTGCTTATGAATCAGCTGGTTTAGTGGTGCTTGAAACGTAGAAATGAGGGGTCCTGAATGAACCTTTGGCTCAAGTGCACATGGGTGCAGTGTGGATGGAGCGTAGGCAATGAAGACTTAAGGAGGGGAGATGAGGACAAGGCTGACACCAGACCTATAAATACCCCAAGGTCTAGCTGTGTGCTCTGAAATAGGAATTAGGTCACTTTTATTGTCTTCTCCAAGTTATTTACTGGTTGTTCATGGAGAGGAGTCATTCAAGACTTCTGGAGAAAATGTTTTTCTTTCCAGCTTTCAGAAAAGTGAAAAATGCTATTACTGGTCAGCTCTGCATCTTGTTATTTCTTTTAGAGTGAGGTGACTTGGCGAGCAGTTGGGTGTCAGCGCTTGTTTTAACTAAAGATAATTTCTTACTTAGACTACTAAAGTAAGAAAGTAGAATTCCAAACAGGGAAAGGCCTTTCCTGTATCCCTTTGCCATGGTACCAATCTGTGGACAGACCTACCACATGAAAGGGGAGTTGGTGACCTAGCCTCTCACTATTGACAGACGTACTGGGGATGGAACTCGGGGCATTCCACCTCCAGACTACAACCCCAGCCCAAGTTTTTTATTTTATTTATTTATTTATTTATTTATTTATTTATTTATTTATTTTGTGTGGTACTGGGATTCCTGGAAGCCCTTCTACCCCCAGGCTACACTCCCAGATCTATTTTTACATTTTTATTTGGAAACAGGGTCTCCTAAGCCAGTGCGCGCGGCTGGCTTCGAACCTGCGCGATCCTCCTGTCTCTGCCTCCCAAGTGCGGGGATTACAAGCGTGTGCCACCATGCCCGGAATTTATTCTTTATTTTGAAACAGGGCCTCACTAAGTAGCTGAGGCTGGCCAGGAACCCAGATCCTAGGATTACAAGTGTGCGCCACCATACCTGGCTCAAAGGTGCTTCTTTTTACTGCTGTTACATAGATGCCATGGTCATTGCCACTGGGCTCTGCAAAGAGTCAGACACTCAGACTCATACAACTTTTCCTAAGGCCCTAGTTTCTAGTATTCTTCTCTTGGGCTCTATGTTTTCTTCTCTAAAATAAAATTGGACCAAATGATCTCTAAAGTTCCTAAAGTCCAAAGACTGGGTCTGTTTGGAAGTAAGTTCAGGAGGAGTCTGTCCCATTTGAATGTCATTATAATTACTTGTAATGAAAAAAAAAATTTTTTTTTTTTTTGCAATACTGAGAATTGAACCCAGGGGCATTATACCTCTGACTTATACTCTTAGCCCTATTTTTTCCCCCTTTATGTTTGAAATAGGGTCTCACTAAGTTGCGGAGGGCCTAAGTAGCTGAGGCTGGCCACAAACCTGCTATCCTCCAGTCTCAACCTCTCAAGTACTGGGATTGTAGGTGTGTGCCACCGTGCCTGGCATAATAAAGATTTTGACCTTGGAATATAAAGTACAACTTAAAGAGGAGAACATACACTCAGTTTTTGCTTCTGTTCATTTTAAATAGTCTAACTTTACAATTTCCCTTTCTTTCTGTTGTCCAGTAAAGCTGGTTTTAGATAAACTCTGCGTCAAACTTGTCATACAATCTTATAATGGCCATTTGGTTTCAAGAGAATGATTCCAAGATCTTTGTGTCTGTTAATTAAAAGTTTCAATAATTCCTAGCCAGGCCTGGTGGCACACACCTGTAATCTCAGTAACTCAGGGGCTGAAGCAGGAGGATCTAAAGTTCAAGGCCAGCCTAGGCAACTTAATGAGAGCCTGTCTCACTATAAAATAAAAAGGGCTGGAGATGTAGCTAGCAATTTAATGAGACTCTCTCATTGAATTGGGTGGGGGTACTTGTCTCGCAAACACAAGGCCCTGGGCCTCAATCCTTAGCTATAAAAAATACCTTTAAGGAATTAATTTTGCACAAATATAAGTGAATCTTTCTTGTTCAAGACCAGCCTCAGCAACTTAGTGAGGCTCTCAGCAACTTACTCAGGCCCTGTTTCACAATAAAAAATAAAAAGGGGTAGAGAGAGTTGGGCATGGTGGCACACACTTGTTTTCCCAGTACTTAGGAGGCTGAGGCAGGAGGATGGCAGGTTCATGGCCAGCCTCAGCTTAGTGAGACATCCTGTTTCAAAATAAAGAATAAAAAATAGGGCTGAGTATGTAGCTCGAAGGTAGAATGCCCCTGAGTTCCAACGCCAGTACTGCAGAAAGATGGGGGGCTAGGGGAGTAGCTCAGAGGTAGAAGGTCCCTGGGTTCAATCCCCAGTGCAATCAATCAGTGAATTTTAATCTTATTATTTTGAACCACTGGGGATTAAATCCAGGGCTTTATACATGCTAGGTAAGCAATACCATGATGATACATCCCAGCACTTTTTTTTTTTTTTTTTTGAGAGTCTCATTAAGTTGCCCAGGCTGTTTTGAACTGGTAATCCTCCTATTACAGGTATGTGCCACTGCTCTCAGTATAAATGTATTGATTGGGGGGGGGGGTTGGGGATTAAACCCAGGAACATTGTACATTTGAGCTAGATCCCCAGCTCTATTTTATTTTATTTTTTTATTTTGAAATAGGACCTTGCTAAATGGCTAAGCGTCTCGCCAAGTTGCCAAGGCTGGCCGTAAGCCTGCGATCCTCCTGTCTCAGCCGCCTAAACACTAGGATTACAGGTGTGGGCCATCATTCCTGACTAAATATTTATATTGTTTGTGTGTGTGTGTGTTGCACTGAGGATTGAACTCAGGGGTATTCTACATCTGAACTACCAGCCCAATTTTATTTCTTATTTGGAAGCAGGGTCTCACTCAGTTGTGGAGGGCCCTTCTAGGCTGGCTTCAAACCTGCAGTCTTCCTGTCTCAGCCTCCCAAGTACGGGGATTATAAACCTGTGCCACGATGCCCCGCTTAAATACTTATATTCTTTTTTTTTTTTTTTTTTTTGGTGGTACTGGGGTTCCTGGAAGCCCTTCTTCCTCTGGGCTACACTCCCAGACCTATTTTTTATATTTTTGAAACAGGGTCTCTTACGCCAGCGCGGCTGGCTTCGAACCTGCGCAATCCTCCTGTCTCCACCTCCCAAGCGCGGGGATTACAAGCGTGCGCCACCACGCCCGGCTAAATACTTATATTCTTAAGTAATAGGTACAGCTCGAGCATCCCTAATGAGAAAACCTGAAATTCAGAATGCTCCAAAATCTTTTTGAAGCAACATGATAAACTTTTGAGCAATATAACTTAGGTAGAAAATTTCATGCCTAATTTCATGTGATAGATTGCAGCCAAAATGTACAAAATTATTGTGTGTGTGTGTGTGTGTGTGTGTGTGTGTGTGTGTGGTGTGCTAGGGATTGGACTCAAGGACATTCTACCTCCCAGCTGTACCCTCAGCCCTATTTTATTTTTTTAATTGGAAACAGAGTCTCACTAAGTCGCTAAGAACCGCATTAATAGTTGTTGAGGCTGGGCTCCAACCCGCGATCTTCCTGTCTCAGTCTCCTAAGTACTAGGATTACAGGCATGTGTCACCATGCTGGGCCAAAATGTACAAAAAGAATTTTTTTTAATTGTATAAAATTAACTTCAGCTGGGTGTGGTTGGCGCACTCTTGTAATCCTGGCACTTGGGAGGCGGAGACAGGAGGATTGTGCAGTTTTGAAGCCAGCCGCGCTGGCTTAAGAGACCCTGTTTCCAAATTAAAAAAAAAAAAAAAAGGTCTGGGAGCGTAGCCCCGGGGGTAGAAGGGTTCCATCCCCAGTACCACACACACACAGACCAACTTCAGGCTATGTGTATAAAGGTATATTTGAAACATAAATCAACTTTGTGTTTAGACTTGGATCCCTTCTTCAAGATATTTCAGTATATATGTGCAAATATTCTAAAATCATAAAAATCTAAAATACTTCTTCAAAGTGTTTTGGATAAGGGATACTCAACCTGTAATAATTCATTCCAAAATACGTGTTTGCATTATAAAACACAGCATACCCTGACCAAAACACATCTGCGGACCAGCTCAAATTTTTAGGCTGACTTTAGTTTATGATCCCTGAGTCTATTCTAGCCAGTTTGTCTTACAGAAGAAACTAAAGTTCAGAAAAGCTATGATTTGACCAAGGTCACATAGCTTATTAACGGGGAAAGCTAGAACTTTGTCTCCGGATCCCTATTACTGTTTCTTTTGAGAAAATTACCCAACCAGCCAACTTACCTGAGAAAAAAAGGCCTGACAGTTTTCTTCTGTTTCCTAACATCAGCTATTTGTTTTTAGAACACTGGCTACAGATTTGACTTCTCCCTTTCTGTAAGGTGATAGGGATAAGAGATTCAGCCTTAAAGACTGGTAGAAATCCGGGCCTAGAGATGGTTGTTTCTTCAGATGATAAGGAATTGTAGAGCTTAGGCAAGTTATAAGCATAAAACTTAAGCTCAGGAAGGACTGGAAAATGAACCTTTTGGTTCTATCTGGTCCCCAAGTGAGATTTCACTGCCACTAAAAGTTGCTTTTATGTGTGGAGTTTAATTTGTATTTTTAAATTTAACTCTTTTCTCCAAGTCTAGAGCACAAGATGAGCACCATACATGTAGAGTTGTCAGCTATGGGAAATGTTGCTAAGTAGCTACAGCAGGTCCTCAGCACGGTGCTTTGCCTCAGCCAGGCATGGCGGTGCACACTCGCAGTCCAAGGGGCTGAGGCAGGAGGACTGAAGATTAGTGGCCCTCCTTGGCAACTTAGTGAGGCCCCTGCAATTTACTGAGACCCTGTTTCCAAATAAAATAATAAAATAGGTCTGGGATTGCAGCTTGGAAGTAGAATGCCCCTGGGTGCCATCCCTAGCACCACATACACACAAGCACAGAAAGATGCTTTGCTTTACAACCATCACTAGGGTTTGCTCCCAGGCCAAATATGGAAGAACTTGCAGTTTCACTTTATGTATGTTTTATTCACGTCCCTTATTTAAAAGCCTAATAAGAGCCGGGCGTGGTGGCGCATGCTTGTAATCCCCGCGCTTGGGAGGCTGAGACAGGAGGATCGCACAGGTTCAAAGCCAACCTCAGCTGGCTTAAGAGACCCTGTTTCCAAATAAAATAGGTCTGGGAGTGTAGCCCAGAGGTAGAAGGCCCCTGGGTTCCATCCCCAATACCACCAAAAAAAAAAAAAAAAGCCTAATAAACCAGAGCTTTCTTTCAAAAAACTAGCAAAGATTCATTCATATAGTAAACATCAGTTGAGGGGAGAGGATTTATAGAAAACACCAGAAGAAAATGGAATGACTCTTATAAATTTGAGTGATCTACCATTCCATCTTATTCTCTTCTTTTTTACTTTCCTACCCTACTCTTATGTATTCATATATTTTCCCACCCATTCAGACCAAACTGAGGTAGGAGAAAAAGAATTACCTTACTGACCTCTTATGACCAGAGGACTCGAATTTTGAAGACTTTTATAACCTTTTGAAGCATTCCTTGTTTTCCTACAAAACCCAGTTAAGCATCAAGTGGAATGGAAGGCATTCCTCTTATGTGTCTTTATTCCTCTCAGGTGTTAAAATTATTAGAACAAATAAAAATATTTACCATTTTGAGGTTGATGCAGATACACGGAATGAAAGAGCTGAAAAAATTTAAAAGTACATTCTAGCTGGGCATGGTGGCACATGCTTGTAATCCCAGCACTTGGGAGGCTGAGATGGGAAGTTTGCAGGTTTGCAGCCAGCCTCAGCAACTTAGTGAAGTCCTCTACAACTTAGTGAGATCCTGCTTCAAAATAAAAGGATAAAATTGGGCTGGGGGTGTAGCTTGGAGGTAGAAGGCCCCTGGCTTTCATCCCCAGTACAAAAAAAAAAAAAGTATTCTAAGCTAGTTGTGGTGGCACATGCCTATATTCCTGTAATCCCAGTACCTGGGGGAGGCTGAGACAGGAAGATTTCAGATTTGCAGCCAGCCTGAGCAATTTAGGCCCTCTGCAACTTAGTGAGACCTTGTTTCAAAATAAAAAAATTAAAGCCAGGCGTGGTGGTGCACACTTGTAATCCCAGCATTTGGGAGGCTGAGACAAGAGGATCACAGCACGCGACAGCCTCAGCTACTTAGTGAGGCCCTGTGCAACTCAGTGAGACCCTGTTTCAAAATAAAGAATAAAAAAATAGGGCCGGGGCTGTAGCTTGAAGGTAGAATGCCCCTGGGTTCCATCCCCAGTATTGGAAAAAAAAATTACAAAGCGCTGGGGATATATCTCAAAGGTAGAATGCCCCTGAGTTTGGTCCCCAATACCATACAATAACAATAACAACAACAATAACAACAACAACAATAATAGTAATAATAGAGCTGGGTGTGGTGGCGCATGCTTGTAATCCCAGTACTTGGGAGGCTGAGACAGGAGGATCGCGCAGGTTCGAAGCCAGCCTCAGCTACTTAGTGAGGCTCTCAACAACTTAGTGAGACCCTGTTTCCAAATAAAATATAAAAATAAGTCTGGGAGTGTAGCCTGGAGGTAGAATGCCCCTGGGTTCCATCTCCAGTACCAAAAAAAAAAGGGGGGGGGGCTGGGGATGTAGGTCAGAGATAGAATGCCCCTGGGTTCAATCTCCAGTATTGCAAAATAAAAATTAAAATAATAATAATAATATAGATTTTATAAAAAGGCCTGGAAGTATAGCTCAGAGGTAGAACACTTCTAGGTTTAATCCTCAGCAACACACACACACACACACACACACACACACACACACACACTCATATACACTTTCTCTCTCCCCTCCTCCTGCCCCTGCCCCATGTAGGACCATGCCTTCTAAAATTTTTCTGAAGCCAGGCATGGTGGCCCATGCTTGTAATACCAGTACTTGGGAGGATGAGACAGAATTGCAAGTTCATGGCCAGCCTCAGCTACTTAGTGAGGCCTTCCACAACTCAGTGAGACCCTGTTTCAAAAATAGGGAATAAAAAATAGGGCTTGGGGTATAGCTTGGAGGTAGAATGCCTCTGGTTCAATCCCCAGTACAGCTAAATAAATAAAATCTTTCAGAGCTTAATAAATGCTGACTTTAATGTTCAACAGGCATTTTGTTTGGCAAGACTTTATTAGTCCTATTCAATATAAGTGGTAATAATATTGTGTATAAGGAATTTTACATATATCATCTCATTTTATCCTTTAAAGTATATTTAAGATAATTTTACCTACATCTTATAGAAGAGGAAACAGAAGCTACAGAGTGAAGAGTTGACACACTTAGTAAGGGGCTGAACTGGGATTCTAAAGGTAATCCCATTTTACTGATTAGTTTCTGCTCTTACCTCCATATCATACTTCCTTAAGAGCTTTTGCTAGAAATCTTGACAAATTTTTCTCACTTTATTTTTGGTAAATACAAAACTCATTTGTTTTGTTGTTTCAGAAGAGCGTTTCATATTTAAATCAGGGTCATAAACTAGGCATGGTGGTGCACGCTTGCAATCTCAGTACATGGGAGGCTGAGACAGAAGGATCACAGGTTCATAGACAGCCTCAGCAAGTAGTGAGACTCTCATCAACCTAACGATACCCTGTTTAAAAATAAAAATAAAATAAGGCTAAGGGTGTAGCTCAAAAGTAGAATGCCCCTGAGTTCAATCCCCATTACCATAAATGAATGAATAAATCAATAAATCAGGATCATAGACTCCTGTTCCTCTCTTCTAAGAGCCTAGCCTAATGGGTATGGCATAGTGGTTAAGAGTACAGGTTTTAGCCAGGCATGGTAGTGCACACCTATAATCCTGATACATGGGAAGCTGAGACAAGAGGGTCACAGGTTCAAGGCCAGCCTTATCATCTTAGTGAGACCCTCAGCTACTTATCAAGACCCTGTTTCAAAACAAAAAATAAGAGCTGGGGGTGTAGCTCAGAGGTAGAATGCCCCTGAGTTCAATGTCCAGTATCCCCCTCCTCAAAGAATATAGATTTTAGAGTAGAACCTGCTTTTTTGTTTTTGTCTTGTTTTGCTTTTGTGGTACTAGGGATTGAACCCAGGGCTTTCTACCTGTGAACCACACACCTAGCCTTATTTTACTTATTTATTTATTTATTTATTTATTTATTTATTTATTTATTTATTTTGCAGTACCAGGGATAGAGCCCAGGGGCACTCTACCTCTGAGCTACATCCCCAGCCCTATTTTTTATTCTTTGTTTTGAAAGAGGGTCTCACTGAGTTGCAAAAGGCCTCACTAAGTAGACCTTTTAATGAAACAAGGTCTTACTAAGTTATGATGCACTGAGATCCTCCTGTCTCAGCCTCCCAAATATTGAGATTACTGGTGGGCACCTCCAAGCCTGATTCAGAACTTGGCTTTGAATGCTGGCTTCACCTTGGTGACCTCTGGCAGCTTACTTAATATTTCTGAGCCTTAGATGCCTTATCTATAAAACAGGAATGGTATAGACTACTACTTAGCAATAAGGAGGAATGAACTATTAATATACGTGTTACAGCTTGGTTGGATGGCAAAGCCATTATAATGAGTGAATGATTCTGGTCATATGGCATTTTGAAAAAGACAAAAACATGGAGATAAGGAACAGAGCATGATTGCCAGGAGTCAGAGGTGGGGAAAAGCTGGGACTACCCGTGTGCAGGTTAAGGGGATGTATAACATGATGAAACTGTTGTAAATCCTTGTTGTTGTAGATTTACATGACTACATGTTTTAAAACTCAGAAAGAGCTGGGCGTGGTGGCGCACGCTTGTAATCCCAGCATTTGGGAGGCTGCGACCAGAGGATCATGGTTCGCGGCCAGCCTCAGCTACTTAGTGAGGCCTCTTGCAACTCAGTGAGACCCGGTTTCAAAATAAAGAATAAAAAATAGGGCTGGGGGTGTAGCTCGGAGGTTGAATGCCCCTGGGTTCCATCCCCAGTACTGCAAAATAAATAAATAAATAAATAAATAACCTCAGAAAATACACTCCATCCCCAAAATTAGTTTACTAGATGTTAATTTAAAAAATAAGCATTAAAAAATGGGGACAGAGCTAGCTTAGTGGCACACACCTGTAATCTCAGTAGTTGGGAGGTTGAGACAGGAGGATCACAGGTTCAAGGCCAGCTCACATCAACTTAGGGAGACCCTGTTTAAAAAAAAAAAAAAAAAGAATGCCCCTGAATTCCATTCCTAGTACCACCAAAAGAAAGAAAAAGAAGAGGGAAAAAAATGGGACAGTAGTAAAATTTGTCTCATAAGGACTTTGTAAAAATTAGCAATAAGAAAATGTCTATCACAGTACCTGCTTGTGTCAGTGATACATAGTGACTGAGTGACTATTGCTTGTAGGATTGTTGGGAACATTTTAAAGAGTGTGGTACTCAGTATGGTAACGCTCATTGAAGGAAGGTGAATAGACTTTCACACCATCTGATTAGTGCCGTCAGTATAAACAGTGAGAAAAAGGGGTAACCATGATCCGATGGAGCATGTTTCCACATGGCCTGGCAAGCCTTGCGGTCTTCTGGAAGGCAGGAGGTGGTTAGGCTTAGTGTTTCTGGAGGATCTCGCAGCTGGCTTCTTGTCTGGCTGCATATCAATTCCCTTGATATTATTCTTCAACAAAATAGCTTTGGTCTCAGAAACCACAGCTCCTTTTACTGGCTTCAGCTTAGATGTGCAGGCTGGACTGAGCACACTGATCAAGAAGGAGCTGGAAGATGGTAGCTGGTCTGTTTAACAGCTGCAGCTTCCCAAACCATTTCTTCCTGCCAGCCACAGGCTCTGGACCAGACGGTGACAGCACTAGGGCAAGCATTATTCAAAACCTAAAAAAAAAGAAGCTAAGGTCGCAGTGGCATTGTAGTTGCACTGGTTATGAAAAAGAGGCTCTAAGGTGAAACCCTGACCTTTCCATCAAGTCAGGTGGTTGTCTTATATAAGAGCTTAGAACTGAATCAAAACATGTTGAATTAATGGTAAAAAGGATTCTGACCTTACAGTGCCTTCACTTTCCAGTTGGCACTTACCAGTCTGAATTACTTTCATTTTAGTTAATGACACTGGACTTCAGGAAGCAGGGGGAAACAGGAAGAATGCTTTGGGTTCCTGGTATAGGACTTTGGTTTAGAAGTGACATTAATTTTTCCTAATCTTTTTTTTTTTTTTTTGTACTGGGGTTGAACCCAAGAACATTTTTACCTCTGAGATACATTTCTTTACCTCTGAGATGTATCTCCAGCTCTATTTGTTTTTTATTTTGAAACACGGTCTACTAGGTTGATGAGTCTCACTACTTCCTGAGTCTGTCTTCAAACCCATGATTCTCCTGTCTCAGCCTCCCAAATTACCTGAATTATAGGCATGTGCCACCTTGCCCAACTTTTCTAACTTCTTTTTTTTTTTTTTTTTTTGGTGGTACTGGGGTTCCTGGAAGCCCTTCTACCTCCAGGATACACTCCCACGGGCTACACTCCCAGACCTATTTTTTTACCCTTTTATGTGGAAACAGGGTCTCTTAAAAGCCAACGCCACCACGCCCGGCCTTTTCTAACTTCTTTACATCAGTGACACTAAATTTCAAGCAAACTTCTGTCATTTGATTTGTTTTCATAGGTTGTCTCATTGTACATGTATGGCTAAGTCATTGATTGCTATGAGGAATGTTGCTCTTCTCTGACTGTAGATATAATATGACAATGTAAAAGTGATTAGCCTGTCATTTGACTTTGATTTTGGCTTTTAGTACCCTGTTAGTTATGCTAAGAGTAATTAGTCAGAACAATGGTTTAAATAAGTATTTAAAAGTTAGTGTACTTGGTTGTACAAATCTGAACATACTTAAAAAAATATTGAATTGTATACTCAAAGGGATGAATTTATTTGGTATGTGATATGTCTCAATAAATTTAACAAAAGTCATACTTAAAAGAAAAAATTATGCTGACCTCTGACCTCTTTTTTTCTTTCTTTCTTCCTTCCTTTCTTTTTCTTTTCTTTTCTTTTCTTTCTTTTTTTTTTTTTTTTTTTTTTCAGTACTGAGGATTGAACCCAGGGGCATTTTGCCTCCAAGTTACAGCCCCAGCCCTATTTTTTAGTCTTCATTTTGAAACAGGGTCTCACTAAGTTGCAGAGGGCCTCACTAAGTAGCTGAGGTTTGTCTCTGCCTCAGCCTTCCAAGTACTGAGATTATAAGTGTGCACCGCCATGCCTAGCTTGACCTATGGCCTTCTAACAAATGGAGTTGGACTAAGAACTTTTCAAAATGGAACTATTAGTACTTAGGCAGGATCTGAGGTCATCCCGATTTACATCATCTTTCTCAGTGCTTATTTGCTTTATAGCTAAAGATGTTTTCATAGTCTGGTGTGGTAGCTCGTGTTTGTAATCCCAGTAAATTGGGAAACTGAGACGGGAGGATGGCAGGTTGCCAGTTTCAGCAACTTAGTGAGGTCCTTCCTCCATAACTTAGTGAGACCCTGTTTCAAAATTAAGAATAAAATAAGGCTTGGGATATAGCTCAGGTAGAATGCCCCTGGGTTCAATCCCCAGTATTACAAAAAAAAAAAAAAAATTAAAGATGTTTTCACAATCATGGTCTTCATCCTACAGGATCCTGTAGGACTTTTTTTTTGGAGGGGGTGGTTACTGGGAACTGAACCAGGGTCATTCTATCTCTGAGACACACCCCTAACTCTATTTTACTTTATTTATTTATTTTCCATTTTATTTTTTATTTATAAACAGGGTCTCATTAAATTGTTTAGGGTCTCCCTAAATTGCTGACACTGGCTTTGAATTTGTGATCCTCCTGTCTCAGTCTCCCAAATACTGGGATTATAGTCATGTGACACCACACCCAGCCCTACAGGACTTTGAAAATAAAATTACAGAGCCAGGCGTGGTGGCACACACTTATAATCCCAGTCTTGGGAGGCTGAGACAGGAGGATTGCAGGTTTGTGGGCAGCCTCAACTACTTAGTGAGGTCTTGTTTCAAAAATAAAGAATAAAAAATAGAGCTGGAGGTATAGCTCAGAAGTAGAATGCCCCTTGGTTCAATCCCCAGTACTAAAAAAAAAAAAAAAAAAGAAAGGAAAAAGAAAAGAAAATTATATCATGTGAAGACCTTGAATACTGTATGTGATTTTGGTTGAAGCCAAAACCTATTTAGGGTTTTATTTTTAAAACCTGAGCCAGGCGTGGCGGTGCACACTTATAATCCCAGCATTTGTGAGGCTGAGACAGGAGGATTGCAGTTTGTGGCCAGCCTTAGCTACTTAGGCCTTTTGCAACTCTGTGAGACCTTGTACCAAAATAAAGAATAAAAAAGCTGGACATGGTGTGCATGCTTGTAATTCCTGCTCTTGGGAGGCTGAGACAGGAGGTTTGCATAGGTTCAAAGCCAGCCTCAGTTACTTAGTGAGGCTCTCAGCAACTTACTGAGACCCTGTTTCTAAATAAAAGTATAAAATAGGTCTGGGAGTATGGCCCAGAGGTAGAAAAGCCCCTGGGTTCCACCCCCAGTACCACAAAAAAAAAAAAAAAAAAAAAAACGAATTAAAAAAAAAGGGCTTGGGGTGTAGCTTTAGAGGTAGAATGCCCCTGGGTTCTATCCCCAGTACCACAATAAATAAATAAAAATAAATAAATAAACAAACCTGAGAAATTTTAGGGTTAGTGATATAGTTCAGTAGTAGAGCACTTGTCCAGCATGCAAGAGGCCCTGGGTTAAAATACCAGCACTGGAGGGGTGGGGAGGGGGGGGAGAAAATTTTTTCAGAGAACTATAAATTAAAATAAAGGATGCCAGGTGAGTCCCTTTGCAACTCAGTGAGACCCTGTTTCAAAATAAAGAATAAAAAATTGGGCTGGTGGTGTAGCTCGGAGGTAGAATGCCCCTTGAGTTTCATCCCCAGTACCGCCAAAAAAAAAAAAAAGGGGGGGGGACAGAATATTAGAATTCAGGAATAGTCCTCACATTGGAATTAGGTATAAGAAAAAAACTTTTTTGATAGGTATTTGTAAGTATATATGTGTATTTTGTTTGTTTTTCTTTTGGTGGTACTGGGAATTGAACCTATAAACATTCTACCTCTGAGCTATACCCCTAGCCCTTTAATTTTTTTCTTTTGAAACAGTCTCACTAGGGTGCTCACTATGTTGCTGCCGAGGCTGTCCTTGAGACTATGATCCTTCTGTGTTAACCTCCCAAGTTCTGCAATTATAGACATGTGCCACTATGTCCAGCTAGTTTACAAAATTTTAAACAAGAGATTGGTTCCAAGGACTGAGGTAGCTGGGTGTGGTGGCTCACGCTTGTAATCCCAGTGCTTGGGAGGCTGAGACAGGAGAATCACACAGGTTCAAAGCCGGCCTCAGCTACTTAGGCCCTCTGCAACTTAGTGAGACCCTGTTTCTAAAAAAGTATAAAAAAGGTCTGGGAGTATAGCCTGGAGGTAGAAAGCCCCTGGGTTCCACGTCAGTACCACACACACACACACACACACACACACACACACACACAGACTGAGGTCAGGCATTCTGATCTGGATCCAGGAATAGTCTTCAAGAGATTAAGTAACCCCTTGAAATTATATACAGAATTATGTTTATATATTTATTTATTTATTCAATGGTATTTGGGATTATACTGAGCTACACTCCAAGCCCGAATTTATTTATTTATTTTATTTTTGGTGCTGAGGATTGAACCTGGGGATATTCTACCTCTGAGCTATCCTCCATACCAATTTTATTTTTTATTTGGAAACAAGGTCTCTATAGTTGTTGAGAGCCTTGCTAAGTTGCTGAGGCTGGCCATGAACCTGTAATTCTGTCTCGGCCTCCCACGTACTGTGCTTACAGGTGTGTTTCACCATACCTGGCTGAGTAGTCTTATGAATGCTGCTGCTTCTACTCTTCCGTGATTGGTCTGGGAGGGCCTTTTTCTTTAGCTAGTTCCTAGTGTAGCCAAGTGTTGGCCATCATCATCATCATTAGTTTAAATTGTTGTGCATAGGAACTCCCAGGCATCTGTTCTTGAGTTAGGTCTGAAGCTAGTCGTGTTTCCTCACGGTATAAGTCACTGACCTGCAAGCTGGACCATGTGTCCAGAGTGTGGGCAGCAGGTAAGTGCTGACATTTTGATGGCCACATCATATTTCAAGGATCTATGAGAAGGCTTGTAATGACACTGGAAAGCCAGCCAAGAATCTCCTTGCCACGGACAAATGGGAGAAGTTGCTAAATTTAGCTTATAGTAAGCTATAAATTATTTGAAAGATAGACAAGGGTTCTATTCAGAGGCCATCTAGATTTTCCACTTACTAACCAGGCCTGTGTTCTTTGTTGTTGTTTTGTTTTTCTCAGAAAATGTGTTGCCTTCCCTTTTCCCCAGATTTTTGTTTCTGTCATATTGTTGAGATGTTTTTCACCTCTTACTGGGACCTGGACTTTGGTGCTTCCCACTTCTCTTAGATGCCAAGGGCCTCGGGATGATAGAAATAGAAGTTGGAACTGCCGTTTATAAATCGGAATTCAAGCTTAGTTTATTCTCCCCCCTCCCCGCCCTGTGATGCTAGGGATTGAACCCAGGGGCATTCTGCTCTGAACTACATCCCCAGCCAGCCCTATAGTAATTTTTATTTTGAAACAGGGTCTCACTAAGCTGTGAGAGCCTCAGCTGAGCTGAGTTACTGAGTACTGAGGCTTTCTTCAAACTTGGATGCTTCTGTCTCCGCCTGTCAGGTACTGGGAGTAAAGGTGCATATCACTGCACCAGTTTCATTCTTTTCTTTTTTTTTTTTTTTTTTTTTGTGGTACTGGGGATGGAACCCAGGGGCATTCTACCTCTGAGCTCCCCACCCCCAGCCCTATTTTGTATTCTTTATTCTGAAACAGGGTCTCACTGAGTTGCAAAGAGCTTCACTAAGTAGCTGAAGCTGTCCTTGAACTGTGATCCTCCAGTCTCAGCCTCCCAAGTACTGGAATTACAAGCATCACACCCAGCTTAGATTAAGTTTTTAATCCAGAGAATGGTAAAAGACATGTATGAAATACAGCAAACTCAAATCTACAATCCTCCTGTCTCAGCCTCCCAAGTACTAGGATTACAGGCATGGATCACTATGCCAGGCTTAAATTCTTTTTATTTTATTTTTCTTAATTTTATGTGGATATGTCTTTTTTAAGGGCTGGGTTTAAGCCAGGTGTGGTGGTATGTGCCTATAATCCTAGTGCTTGGGAGGCTGAGACAGAAAGGTCACAGGTTTGAAACCAGCCTCAGCAATTTAGCAAGACCCTGTTTCCAAATAAAAAATAAAATAGGTCTTGGGGGATAGCCTGGTGGTAGAATGCCCCTGAGTTCCATCCCCAGTACCACAAAAAAATAAATAAAATAAAATAAAAGGCCTGGGTTTGAGCCAGTGCAGTGGTGCATGCTTGTAATCTCAGTGTTTAGGAGGCTGAGACAGGAGGATCACAGGTTCAAGAGCAGCATCTACAACATAGTGAGACCCTGTTTCAAAATGAAAAAATAAAACAGGGCTGGGGATGTAGCTCAAAGTTAGAATGTGCCTGGGGTCAATACCCAGTACCGCACACACACAAAAGTAGGGGCTGGCAATGTAGCTCAGTGGTTGAACACCCCTAAATTCAATACCCTGTAAATCACTCACACACACACACACACACACACACACACACACACACACACACACAGCCTTGTATAAATCAATAAGAACAAAGCAGATTTTCCATTAGAAAAATAGACAAACGGCTTGAACAAACACCTCACAAATGGAGGATATTTGCAAAATCAGTAAATATAAGAAAATGTGCTCAGTTTTGTTAGTCATTAGAGAAATTCAGAACCACCGTGGATACTAATACACATAGTGGGGAGTGGCTAAAATGAGAAAGGCAAGCAATACCAAGTTATAGCAAGATAGGGAGCAACTGGAACTCTTACACCCTAAGGATGCTTTGGAAAATGGGAAACTGGTCACATCTGGGGGAAAAGGAAGTTGATATGACCGCACCCTTTGAGCCAGCAATTCTGTTTCTAGGGATATGCCCAATAGAAATTCATACATTTGTTCACCAGCAGATATGTATGAGAATGTTTATACAGAAACAAAAAAAGAAGGAACTACCAAATGACCTTTCAGAACCAAAATGGATAAAAAGTATATTTTTACAATGGAATACTATACAGCAATGAGAATTAATAAACTACAAGATAGATTTCAGAGTAAAAAGTGTCATTAGCCAGATATGATGGCCAACATCTATAATCCCAGTACGTGAGAGGCTGAGACTGGAGGATCACAGGTGTGAGCCCATTCTCAGCAACTTAGAATCTGTTTAAAAATAAAAAATAAAATAGGGCTGAGAGTGTACCTCAGAGGTAGAATCTCCCTGGGTTCAATCCCTAGTATTCCCTCCCCCCCAAAAAAGTGTCATTAGTTGGGAAAAAAAAAAAAAGGCAAAAGAATCTTGACAGAGTGGAAAAAGTTGTGCTTCATCTTTTCTATTGACCAGGAAGAGATTATATTTTTTAATTAGCTTCCTAGGATGAAACTGAAGCTATATATCTGGCTGTTATTCTTCTTAGCCCTCATTTTGATTTTCCAGACCTTTCCTATGAAGTATGATATGCTGTATCATAGCATCTATACCTATATTGGCTGAGATTCCTATTAATCTTTATAGATTTTTCTGTTAAGTCATTCAGACTGCTGGCATTCCCCCAAATAGAGGCATGTGTGTACACTTGTACTCCAGCAAGTAGAAGCACCTGAGTCTTTTCTTGGGACTATTGGAATACCTGGAAGTGACATTACCTAGAAAAGGCTGACATTTGCATATAGGTATGCAGGGTTGCTCAGTTTGTGGCCTGTGCACCAGAACTGCTCTTGACCACCTCCAAGCTACATTTTCAGCAGGGACTGAGGAAGGGGTTGGTTTTGTATTTATTAGAGGTGACATGAGCAGTGGGGCAGCGGCAAAGAGGCCATGTTGCTCTTGCTAAATATACATCCCTGACAGTTGGATAATAGGTTCCAGGAAGTTCAGTGGAAAAGTAAAACAAAGCAACATTTATAGCTGATTGAACTTGAAAAGCCATTTTGGTGTTGAATGGCAAATATGTGGACTTCAGCATTCCTGGAGCCTGATGCATCCCGCTGGGCAGCCCTGTCCTGTGTACATGATAGCCTGGGGACTCAGCAAGCAGTGTGCACAGTGTTCTCCTTTAGAGGGTGCTTTGAGGAAAGAAAGTTTGCTGCCAGAAGTCCCCTTCCCATGGAGTTATATAATACAAGTTCCCCATGTCCAGGGAGCATCTTTCCTCTGATGTTTTAAGGACTTGTTAGAAGGACAGGAATGTCTGGCAAGAGACAGCGGAGCTCTTAAGTACTATAAATACTCCTGGTCACTCTGTATTGGGGCTGAAGCTCTAAGTAGATTGCTGTCGTGTTATGCACATGATCTTAGGATGGTAACACTTCTGATATTGTCCTGAGTTGCCCTGGGGCCACTGGCTTGAGCCTTTAAGTCAACTTGGCTGCCTTAGCTATAATGAGAAGGTTTTGTACTCTGCACGTGGGGTGGTTATAATTTTCTTAGCACACAGAGAGAAATCGCAGGGGTGGGAAGGTAAGGGTAACAGGAAATGTAGATAGAGAATTGAGCCTTTTGCCACTATCAAGTCGGGGTGTTGCATGTTCCCATCTTTTTTCCAGGATGGTTTTATGTTATCACAAGGCTTAGGTGATACCTTAGGGATTTGATTTGGTAAGGTGATGGAAAAGCCTTTCTCATCCCCTTGGGGACTGCATGCAAACCAGCCTGGCTATCAGGAAAACATGAATTGTGGCTAAGGGCCTAATTTCTTCGGTTTCCACTCAAGTGAACTGCCTTTGTTAGCTGTAGAATCAACCATTCCTATGCCCTGTGAATTTCCCCAAAGTTGAACTACTCCAGTGGGACTGAGGGCTTACAGGTTCCCAAGCTTCACAGAGCATTTCCCAGTAAATCTGAGAGCTTTTCTTCCCTCACTTGAAAAACAAAGATCCAGCCTTAACAATTCCCACAGCTCCTCCTTTACTTCATGAAGAGCGTGAGTGGACCTCACTTTTAGGTTCTCACTTATACGTATGATGGAATGTTTAAAAACTTGGGAAGTATTCATTCTCTTTCTCTTTCACTCTGCAGTCAGGTTGAGGGATAAACTGCTTAATGGGCCCCTTCTCTTCTGCTGGGTTCTAGCCTCAGCACCTCCATCTTAGGTTGGTTGGCGAGCATTCATAAACTTCACATAACTTGTTACCAGGCTCTCATTTTGATTATATTTTGATGCTACTGCAATTTTAGCCTCCAGTTCAAGAACCTTTGTTTATAGGAGCCTAACTATTCTAGCTGACGGTCACATCCATTACTAGGGAATCTTGGTGGCTAACCTGCTGTTAAAAAATGCAGGTTAAAAAGTCTTAGTTGGAATAAACCCACACTTTTGGTGTTCCTACTCTATGAAACTGATGCTACAGATAGTTTAAAAACAGCTGTCTCCATTTTTTCCCCAGCAGATGCAACTCTACCTATGCAACTCTGCTCCTGGTATTTTCCTTAGTGCCTGTAGAATGACTGAGGAAGAAACAGTTCTTCCAGTGAATTGAGTTTACTTGTGGCCTGTGATGTTCTCTGTTTGCATTTGTACTGACACCATGAGTTTGCTTCTGAGCCAGTTAAATCCAAGTTGAGCCTTGTCCTGTGGAGAGCTCAGGCTTGCCTACTCATCTTGGTAGACTCTGAATGGTGAAATTAGGGCCAAGATATGAGGAAAGGCTGGTTCTTGTGGTGTCTGGTAGATACAATACTTCCTAGTATGTGCTCAGTTTGACAGGGCCAAGAAAATAGTTCTGAATGTGAACTCCAGAGTGGCCCAGTGCTGAGCTAGCATCTTGCAGGTGCTAATGAAAGGAATTGTATGATGTGAGCAATCAGGAAAGTGGCACACTAAGAAGCTTCATGCACTGTGAGGACACATAGATCCATACTGCAGATAGTGCTTTTCTTTTCCTGAAACAAGAAACTGATTTACAAGGTGTGGGCCTTTACACGTAAGAAAACAAAACTGGCTGTAGTGTGGGCCTGTAAAATTCCAATGCCATCCCGGTGGTATGTTTTATAGAAAAGGATCTAGAGAGCGGGTTGGTTGGCCCTCCCTTACTAGGGCTCAGCTGCCCCAAATACTTATATTGCGGGTTATTTATGAGCTCATCTGGACTTGGATTCACTGTCTGCGCCCTAGTAGGTGAAGATTTGCAGGCAGAATGTAGAAGCCTTCATTAATCTTCTAGGTCTTGTTGAGGATTCTTGCCGACTGGGATCCTTTTGGAGAATGGATTGGCCTTTTTCACTGAACTGCAATGGCTCAGATTAATATTAATCCCTTTAATGCTGCAGTTCATGATATAGTCATTAGGTGACTTGGAACTAATCCTATCCACCTAACTAGTGTGATTTATTAAATACACATGGAGCTGGAGTCTGAATACAGCTAGGCAGAATCAGCAGCAAATAAATACCTCTGTGTATCTGTATTAATGCTGGTTGATTGGGACACAATTGCAGGCTGGCTGGGGAGAAGCAAGGGCAAGAGGAGGCTGAGCTCTCAATCAACAGTATTTGTCCACCCCTATCCTTTAATTGAGGTAGCAGAAACTACACAAACTCTTAGAGTTTGTGTCAGGAACAAGGATTATATTTAATCCAATTCTGTGCATGCAAAGTCAAAGAAAAGAGAAAAATTACATAAACATTCGAAAAATTTTAAAGACATAAGCCAAACTAAGGAGGAAGACATCCCTTAAACACATCAATTTTTGAATGACGTTCCTCCTATACGCTTTCTTCCTTTAAGAGTATCTAAATGAACTTTCTTTAGCTTCCTCAAAGATCTTAGTCAGTAGACCCCATAGGCCAGGAACTGCTCACACTGGTTTATCTAGTCTCTCTGCTCCTCTGGCTTTAAGGCTTGAAGTTTTCCTTTTGAAAGGGGCAAGAAGGTAGAGCAGCCAGGCCTGCCATATAACAGTTCTCTGATATTCTTGCCCAAGCTAGCAGAAGCATAATTTCTTTTGTAAATAATTGAGGTTTATCATTTTCCCTTTTCAAGCCTCCTTTTCTTCCCTCTCTTTGCTCTTTCAGCAGAGATGGCATTAATATGGAAAACATCTACCTAGCTGGCTTCGTTTAATCAGGCAAGTCTGACATTTGTGAAACCTCTCATTAACATTTTCCCCAAAGAGCACAAAATGGCCTCCTCTCCAAATGCAGCCACCGCAGAGTTTAGGCTGCTTTCCATCCCCACTGGCAGGCTGCTTTCAGGGTGTTACTTCTCTAAACTCTCACTCCTGGCCACTGGCCACTGGCCACATATGGGGGACGTTCTGTTCACGTGCTGACCTATTCTTTGTAAACATCACTTTTTACCATTTTCCCTGGAAATGACAAGAAATCTTTTTAGGAAAGTCAGGCTACGGATTTTTCATTACTTCCGTGTGGCTTTTTTCAACTAATTCAAAGACAGTAGTTGAATGCTACTTTGTTCGCCAAGGTGGTGAACATTATCTTCTACTAGATATTGTAGATAATAGAGAAGCGAAGAAGCCCTGCTCCTCTCTGTCTTCCAGGAGCTTACAGAGATAGTTAGGAACCAGAACAGGCAATAACACGCTATGGAAGTATCAAGAAGGAGGAACTCAAGGACAGCTCTCCATGACACTGAGGGGGTGAGCAGTGGGAGAGCGAGGCCTAGAGTCTTGGGAGGTCTTGGTTCTCTTATCACCTGGAAGCAGAGGCCTTGTGTACAGTGAGTCAGTGGATAGGAGCCAGCCCAGAATAGTGATGCTGGCACATCCCCGTGGCAGCAGTGCTTGCAGCCTCACTGCAAAGCGGGCAGCAGGCTCTTGATTGCTTGCATTCCCCTGGGTCTTTGTCACTCCTTTTATCCATTAATTTCAAAGTGGCATACAATTTATATTAACATGAGCACCAGAGTCTCTCGTCACTTACCTTGGTGCTTAGATCATATTCTTGAGATCCTGTTTACCCCCATTTTCCTTCCCTCTGGTTTTTGCCTCGCTGGGCTTTGACCAAGTACAGTTTAGGTAAAGACATGGACTACTTGTACTTCTTGGTGATTTCACTCACCCTCTTTCTCTTATCCTTTCTTCAGACCCTATCTCATCATAATACTAGTGAGTTTTCATCAAGTGTTAGGAACAAAATTACCCTTCATACACCTCACATGAGCCACAGACTTAGAACTGTGAGGCTGGTATAGCTCAGTGGTAGAGTATAAGGCCAGGATTCAGTCCCCGAACCCCCACACCTTACTCCACAAAAGAGACAGACAGACACAGATAAACACCCACCAAAATTGTAGTAGTGTTAACTGGGTATGGGGACACAAACCTATAGTCCCAGCTATTTTGGAGGCTCAGGCAAGAGAATCACTTGAGCTTCATAATCTTGTAAATGCCATTTTTATGACTATTTTAAATTTTCTAATAATAGATTATGATAACAATTATTCTAAGCCCTTCATGTGTAATAAAATAAATATGTTAAGTTTTGGGAAGTGAGTTTTACTAAGACTTAGGGATAATATTATTTTTCTTTTTTTGTTTTTGTTTTGTGGCACTGGGGATTTAACCCTGGGGCATTCTACCTCCGAGCTACACCTTTAGCCCTATTTTATTTTTATCTTTACTTGTTTTTCTGTGTTGAATAAGATTTATTGTTTGCTTTATTGCCTATAATCTATGTGATACTTTATTTTTATTTTGAAATGGGTCTCACTAGTTTAATGAAAGTCTCACTACTTGCTGAGGCTGTCCTTGAACCTGTAGCCCTGCTGTCTTAACCTCCCAAGCACTGAGGTTACAAACGAGTGCCATCATGCCTGTCTCAGGGATAATACTCTATTAGATCCTGATTTGGGCTGCATACTCCCTTTTCCTAACTAGTTTTTTAATTTTAAAAAAAATTTATATTTTTGTGGAACTAGGATTCTACCACTGAGCTATGCCTGTGGTCCTATTTTTTAATTCTTTATTATGAAACAGGGTCTCACTAAGTTGCAGATCCTGGCTTATTTTTTATATTAAAAAAAAAAAGTTAGCCGGGCGTGGTGGCGCACGCTTGTAATCCCCGCGCTTGGGAGGCAGAGACAGGAGGATCGCGCAGGTTCGAAGCTAGCCGCGCGCGCTGGCTTAGGAGACCCTGTTTCCAAAATGAAAATGTAAAAATAGGTCTGGGAGTGTAGCCCAGAGGTAGAAGGGCTTCCAGGAACCCCAGTGCCACCAAAAAAAAAAAAAAAGTTAAGCTGGACATGGTGGCGCACGCTTGTAATCCTAGCACTTGGGAGGCTGAGACAGGAGGATCGCAGGTTCGCAGACAGGCTCGGCTACTTAGTGAGGCCTTCCACAACTTAGTGAGACCGTGTTTCCAAATAAAGAATAAAAAAATAGGGCTGGGTGCATAGCTCAGAGGTAGAATGTCCCTGGGTTCAATCTGCAATACTACAAAAAGAAAAGAAAAATAATATTCAATAATAATAAAATGCAAAAATTTTAGGAAAATATAAAATAAAAACCACTCACAGTCCAGATCTCTTAGAGACAGCTATGTTAGCTTGTCTTATGTTTCAGACACAGTAACGCCCTTAGCAAAATGGGCATCATAGCCACACATTTTGTCCCTTGTTGTTTCTTATTATACAGGCCTTTCCCCACATCCTTACATGTTCAGCCTCCCAGGCACTAAGATTGCGAGTGCACACCTCCATGCCTAGCCCTTTTTAATTTTTTATCTCGAGACAGGGTCTTGCTAAATTGGTAAGGGGTTTTGCCAAATTCCTGAGGCTGAACCTGCCATCCTTCCAGGTACTGGGATGGCAGGTATGCGCCACCACACCCAGAGAGAATGGACAGCTTTATAATATATTTGGCCTCCCAACAGGAACATCTTATGGCTTCTCCATTTTAGTAAGACTTCTTTTGTGATCTTGGTGAAATTTATAAATTCTTCTCCCAGCTGGGTGTAGTGATGTATGCCTGTAATCTCAGTAATTGGGAGGCTGAGACAGGAGGATTACAGGTTTAAGAACAAGTAGTGAGACTCTCAGCAACCTACAAGACCCTGTTTCAAAGTAAAAAAATAAAATAGGAACCAGGTGTAGTGGCACAGGCTGTAATCTCAGTACTTGGCAGGCTGAGACAAGAGGATCACAGGTTCAAGACCAGTCTCAGCAACTTAGACCTTGTTTCAAAATCAAAAAAGAAAATAAGACTGTAGCATAGCTCAGAGGTAGAACACTCCTGGGTTCAATATCCAGCATCAAAAAAATTAATTAATTAATTAAAATAAATAGAGCAGAGGATGTACCTCAGAAATAGAATGCCTCAGGGTTCAGTCCCCAGTACCAAAAAAAAGTTCTTTTTCCACCATTTGTATTTATTCTTGTTAAGTTTAGTTTATTCTTAACTTTTTTTTAAAGGCTAATAGAATTGGGATTCTCCCATTATAAATTCCCAATTTTTTTTCTTTAAAAAATTTTTTTTTTTTTTTTTAGATGGGAGCCTTGTGTTGTATTGCCTGGTCTGGGCTCAAGAGATCCTTCCACCTCAGCCTACTGAGTGGCTGAAACTATGGGCCTGGACCACTGCACCCAGCCAAATTCTTTTTATCTTAATTAAAACTGGATTTTTTTTTTAAATATTTCTGAAATAGAGTATATTTTATGTGCCTAGGAGGAAAGAAGCACTAGCTTTGGCTTTGAGGTTGTTTTTTTTTTTTTTTTTTTGTGTGTGTGTGTGTGTGTTACTGGGGATTAAAGCTAAGAGTATTCTACCTCTAAGCCATACCGCCAGCCCTTTTAATTTTTTATTTGAAAAGATTTATGAAGTTGCTGAGGCTGGCCTTAAACCTGTCATCCTCCTGTCTCAGCTTTTTTGTTTTGTTTTGTTTTTTGTTTTACGGGTCTGGGGATGGAGCCCAGGGGCTCGACCTCCGAGCTACACCCCCTACCCTATTTTTTATTCTTTATTTTGAAACCGGGTCTCACTGAGTTGCAAAGGGCCTCACTAAGTAGCTGAGGCTGTCCGTGAACCGTGATCCTCCGGTCTCAGCCTCCCAAATGCTGGGATTACAAGCGTATGCCACCACGCCCGGCTTGTCAGCTTTTCAAGTACTGGAATTACAAGTGTGTGTCATTGCACCCAGCTTTTGACTTAATAAATATCAGCTTGTTTCAATTATTGCTGCCTAGCACAACTCTAAAACTTTGTGACTTAAATAACAGTCACTTTGTACTTCACAGTTCCATAGGCTGTCTAGGACTCAGCTGATACTCGGGGTCTCTTGTGGTTACAGCTGTGGTTTGAATGTCTGGTACCTTGTGGCTTTTTTTTTTTTCATGTGATGTCTCAGTTTCTAGGGCTTTTCCTCTCTCTCCTGCAGAGTAGTTTAAACTTTGTACCTGGAAATTCACATCACATCTCCAAAAAGGAAGAACAGAAATGTTAAGGGTTTTTTAGTTCCTGGACATGGAAGTCCCAAACTGTCATTTCCTCTACATTTTATCTGTCAAAACATTTGCCCACCAGACTCAAGGGGAGTGGACATAAGCCCCACCTCTTGACACAAAGAGGGACATGTGAGAGGTAGTATTGTGTGGAATTGCCTTTAGATACTAACTACCCTAATGGTATTTGTTCATTTGTTCTTGTTTTTTACTAGTTACTACCCTCAACTCTCTTATCCAATCAACTTCCAGTACCAACTAGCAGTGTTCATTGTTATGAACAGAAATCTGGTTGAAGAATATAGCAAGGGAAAAAAGGGCACCCCCCCGCCCCCAGTAGTAGGGATTGAACCTAGGGGCATTCTACTTCTGAGCTACACCCCCAGCTGTATTTTTTATTCTTTGTTTTGAAACGGGGTCTCACTAAGCTGCAGAGGGCCTCACTAAGTAGGTGAGGCTGGCTGCAAACCTCCAATCCTTCTGTCTCAGCCTCCTAAGAACTGCAATTACAAGTGTGTGCTACCATGCCCAGCAATGTTTCTTTCCTTTTCTTTCCTTTTCTTTTCTTTTCTTTTCTTTTCTTTTCTTTGTGGAACTGGGGATGGAACCCAGGGGCCTTCTACCTCCAGGCTACACCCCCAGACCTGTCTTTTACTTAGAAATAGGGTCTCACTAAGTTGCTGAGAGCCTCACTAAGTAGCTGAGTCTGGCTTTGAACCTATGCAATCCTCCTGTCTCAGCCTCCCAAGTGCAGGGATTACAAGAGTGTACCACCACACCTGGCTAGTTTTTTGGGGGTTTTTTTGTGGTACTGGGGTTCCTGGAAGCCCTACCACCTCTGGGCTACACTCCCAGACCTATTTTTACATTTTTATTTGGAAACAGGGTCTCCTAAGCCAGCACGCGCGGCTGGCTTCGAACCTGTGCGATCCTCCTGTCTCTGCCTCCCAAGCGCGGGGATTACAAGCGTGCGCCACCACGCCCGGCTAGTTTTTTTTTTTTTTTTAATGTTTCCATCTTCCTTCCTCCCCCCCCCCCCCATGACTGCAGCATAACTCTCATGGACAGAAATACAAAGCTCACTTGAGCATGAAATACCAGACAAGGAGACAGGTGTAAATGGGCCTTGTGCTGAATTCTGCCTACTCTCCAGGAAGGGCAGCCTCCCCCTTTCCTCCCCAGCAGAAGTCCATCCCCTTCCCTCATTACGGTTTGCCATAAGAACTCCTTCCTATGCTGGGCCAAGTAGAGATGAAAGCGTGGCGCCCTTTCCTGTTTTCATGTAGTGCTTCTTACTCCTCTGCGTGTGCAGACCTCTGGCTTGAATATGCACCAAGCAGAGATGGATAGTCTTTTTTCCTCCTCTCCCTCAGCATTCTCTGAAGGAAGGCAGCAGGTGATGGAATGCATTGAGGACGGGGTGGGGGACTAGAGGGAAAAGAGTCTTTTCTCACACACTGTGGGGGTTGCTGAACCAAAGGAGTGTGAAATTTAGTCAGAGCCACAGCATGTGTTTCAATTTTCAGGGAATTTCCTCTTCCTAACTGTAGGTTTAACCCTTCTTTGTAACGCCAGGGTCTACCAAAGAACATGAAATGAATTATGTGTAAGAAGAGAATGCTAGGATTTCACAGGTCCCCTTTGAGATCTAGAGCTCCAAATTATTTTCTGCCAACTGATTGCATTAGGTGGTTTTGGGTAATTAATTAATTAATTTATTCATTCATTTTGTGGTACTGGGGATGAAACCCAGGGGTATTCTGCATCCAAGCTACACCTCTAGCCCTATTTTTTTATTCCTTATTTTAACACAAGGTCTCCCTAAGCTGCAGAGGGCCTCACTGAGTAGCTGAGGCTGGCCGTGAACCTGAGATCCTCAGGTTCATGTACTGGGATTGTAAGAGTGCACTACCACGCCTGGCTGCAATTTATCTTTTGAACCTCCATTGTTCCATATATAAAACGAAAGTAAAGCTGCGTACAGTAGCACATGCCTATAATTCCAGCTACTCAGGAGGATGAGACAGGAGGATTACAAGTTTGAGAACAGCTAAGACAACTTAATAAGATTCTATTTCAAAATTAAAATTAAGTAAGCCATACCATCTTGTATCCCATTAAGATGTATAACTAGCTGGGCGTGGTGGCGCACGCTTGTAATCCCAGCACTTGGGAGGCTGAGACAGGAGGATCGCACAGGTTCAAAGCCAGCCTCAGCAACTTAGTGAGACCCTGTTTCCAAATAAAATATAAAATAGGTCTGGGAGTATAGCCCAGAGGTAGAAAGCCCCTGGGTTCCACCCCCAGTACCACACACACACAAAAAGATGTATTACTACAATGCACCAATAAAAATTTAAAAAAATAAATAAGCCAGACTTGGTGGTGCATGCTTTTAATCCTGGTACTTGGAAGGCTAAGACAGGAGGATCATAAGTTCAAGACAAGCCTTAGCAATTTAGTGAGACCATTTCAAATTAAAAAGGATCAGGGATGTAACTCAGGGGTGGTATGCCCTTGGGCTCAATCCCTAGTACCAAAATAATTAATTAGGGATGGGGATATAATTCAGTGGTAGAGCACTGAGGATTGAGCCCAGGGGTTTAATCTGTAATCACACACACACACACACACACACACACACACACACACACACACACACAAATGTAAAAACTTGGGGTATAGAGTTCTTGTGAGGATTAAGTGAGTTAATATGTGACAATACCTAGTTCGATTCCTGTTTGTTTTCTTCTCCAGTCTTTCCTCTGGATTTGGGGGTTATGTGTTCTTTTATCCTATGCCATGCTGGGCTTGCCATATTAGCATCTTGATTTCTACATCTTGAATTTGTTGTTTTTCTCCCTGCATCTAACTCTCTTAAGTGTGTAAGAGGAAAGGGTTTATTTTTTATGAAGTGCAGATTCCCTGTGGGGGCTTCTCATTAAGCTCGGGGACAGGCAGGTCTTGGACAAGTATTGAGGAGAAACTCGGGGCTAAGTTCATGGAGGCCACATGAACTTATGAGTTTCTAAATCCTACAGTGAAGCCGACCTTGGTGGTGCACGCTTGTAATCCCAGTACTTGGGAGGCTGAGACAGGAGGATCACAGGTTCGAGGACAGCCTCAGCTACTTAGTGAGGCCCTCCTCAACTTAATGTGACCCTGTTTCAAAATAAAGAATTAAAAAGTAGGGCTGGGGGTGTAGCTCAGAGGTAGAATGTTTCTGAGTCTTATCCCTAGTACTTTTTTAAAAAAAAAAGAAGAAATTCTACAATGATAGGTTAAAAGGAAACAAAAAGGTCATCTACTTTGTTTTAAAGGGAAGAAGCTATCTTCCAGAGAAAGTCATGGTTGCTCTGGACCTAGAGCTCTGACTTGTCTACTACTATGGTTATAATTTAGGGTTTTTTTTTTTTTTTTCTGAGTTCTAAGTACTCGGGACCTATTGTTACACGTGAACTTTTCTTCTAAATTGGAACCCAGATCACACTTTAGCAATAGGAAAATAAACATTGGTCAAGACATTTACTGCCACTTCCTTGGGGAGCAACAGGGCTCCATTGAGGGCATTATAAATTACTACCTGAAAAGCCGGGCGTGGTGGCTCACGCTTGTAATCCCAGCATTTGGGAGGCCGAGACAGGAGGATTGTGGTTCAGCCTCAACTACTTAGTGAGGCGCTTTGCAACTCAGTGAGACCCTGTTTCAAAAGAAAGAATACAAAATAAGGCTGGGGCTGGGGGTGTAGCTCGGAGTCAGAATGCCCCTGAGTTCCGTCCCCAGTAGCAGGAAAAAAAAAATTACTACCTAAAAATCTCTTCCTTCTCCAAAGTTGCCCAAGGGACACTAAGGTGGCACCTCAGTTGGTTGCTAAGCCTCTGCTCCCAGGATGATGAATTGGGAAGCAAATATGTTTCTTTTCTTCTGTCTTCATTGTAATGGCAAGTAGGGAGGCTCAACCCCCCAGGTGGTGTGGTTTGGGGGGAGTGTGTGTGTGTGTGTGTGTGTGTTGCTGGGGACTGAACCCAAGGATTCATGAATGAATGCTGGACAGGTGTTCTGCCATTGAGTTATATATTCCTGTCTTTCTTTGGGGTTTTCCTTGAAGTATAACTAACATACAATAAAATTTATAGAACTGAGGCATTATTAATAAGTCTTGGTAATTGTATAAGCTATGTAACCACCATTATTATTATTACATTTGTTCATTTGGTACTGGGGATGGAAGCCAGGGGCATTCTACCTCTGAGCTACACTCTGCACTAACTTGCAGAGAGCCTCACTAAGTTGCTGAGGCTTTCCTTGAATCTGTGATCCTGCTGTCTCAGCCTCCCAAGTGCTGGAATTACAGGTGTGTGCCACCACACCTGGCTTTGTAATCACCATTTCAGAAAACGATATAGCAGATACTGAGCTTCTTCCTACTTACCATGGGCTTCACTATATAAATAGGAGAGGACAAGAGCCCAGAGGTAACAGAACAGCTTCGGTTATCGAAATAACAGTGTTAGGAAACTCTTATCTCAGCCATGCATAAATGTGCAGTGATATGGCAGAATGCAGATGCAGAGAGCTATTTTGTGAATGGATTGAATTATTTAATAACATTATGGTACTGTGGTACCATATGGGACTGTGGAAGGATTATAAAAAAAATGCCTTTGAGACAGTTTCTTAGCTGTTTTTGTTTTTGTTTTTGTTTTTGTACCGGGGATGGAACTCAGGGGCCTTCTACCTCTAGGCTACACTCCCAGACCTATTTTTATATTTTATTTTGAAACAGTCTCAGTAAGTAGCTGAGAGCCTCACTAAGTAGCTGAGGCTGGCTTTGAACTTCACTGTGTGATCCTTCTGTCTCAGCCTCCCAAGTTTCTTAGCTTTTTAATTGTTGTTTCTTTCTAGTGGTCTTTGTAAGAGTATAAAAGCATTCCTTCTTTGATAATGTTAAATTTGTAAGTTTCAGCGGGGTGTGGTGGCACATGCTTATAATCCCAGCATTTGGGAAGCTGAGACTGGAGGATCGCGTTTCATGGACAGCCTCAGCTATTTAGTGAGGCCCTCCGCAACTCAAAATAAAGAATAAAAAATGGGCAGGGGTTGTAGCTCGGAGGTCAAATGCCTCTGGGTTCCATCCCCAGACCCGAAAAAAAAAAAAAAAAAAAAAAAGAAGCTATATATGAAATAGTATATTCTGTATGGTTCTATTTATATAAAATTCCAGGACAAAACAGAACTGTAGTGACAGAATGCAGAGTCGTTGTGTGTGTGTGTGTGTGTGTGTGTGTGTGTGTGTGTGTGTGTGTGTGTGTGTGTGTGGAGCGGCAAATCAAAGGAGCCACAAGAGAACTTTGTGGGGTGATGAAAATGTTCTATATCTTTTTTCCCCTTTAGCATTGTTTTATTAAATCATTAATGTACAATAGCTTCTTAACTTCACACAAACACATAATTTTTTAAAGAAAAAATTATGTCTTATTACACCATGATACTGGCTAGTATCACTTTGAGAAAAATCTTTAAAAAGATTTCACATGTTACCCGCGATCCTCTGGTCTCAGCCTCCCGAATGCTGGGATTACAAGCATGTGCCACCATACCTGGCATTCTAGCTTTCTTTTGCTTAGTACAGTTTTAGAATTCATCCATGTCTATGTTTGTTTCAGTATTTTTTATTCTCTTTTGTTTTTTGAGTAGTACTAAGATACATGGATATTTTAAAAGTAAATATACATATATATTCTATTATTGAAAGACATTTGGATTATAACCAGTTTTTGGCTATTACTACTACAAACATCCCTATGTCAGTCTCTTTGTGAGTCTTATATTTTAGTTTCTCTTGTATATATGCCTAAGAGGAAAATTGCTCGGTCATAGGGTAGATGTATGTTAAATTTAAAAGTTCTTCATTGCAGCTATACCCTCCAGCTCTATCTTTTCCTTCTCTGAGGCACCAGACTCTTTCAGAATTTGGCAGGAGAAAAGAAGCCACATCATCAGCGTTCCTGCTGCCAGAGCACAGTGGCCTGAATTGGACACTTAAAAAGCTGAAACAGGTGTTTGAAACCCTAGTCCAGCCTTTCTATTTGGTGCCAGCTCCCTGAGAGAGGCTCAGCCTTGGCCAGCAGAATTGGGGGCTAATCAAATGGAGACTGGATTAGAGCGTTTTATGGGACCTAGCAACATAATAGTGTATATATTATGGCCTGTTAAGTTTGAAGCAGATAAAGGAACATCTTCATGTAGGAGTGGTCTTTGGTGGCCAAGGTGCTTGTTGAATGAGTGGTGGTAGAGTATGTGCCAGATGAAAACTTCCCCACCCTTGCTTCTTACATCTGCTTTTGTTCTTCAGAGCTATATAAAGTGGTCAGCACATCTTTAGTAAAGTTAGCATTGCCAAGGGCCTTTAGCCAGGCAGGATTTGGTATCCTATGTGTCAAATATGGAAGATAAATTCTGCTCTAGTAAATTCTTTCTCTGTTTTTTTTTTTTTTTTTTTTTTTTTTTTTTTTTTTGGTGGTACTGGGGTTCCTGGAAGCCCTTCTACCTCTGGGCTACTCTCCCAGACTTATTTTTACATTTTTATTTGGAACCAGGGTCTCCTAAGCCAGCGCACACGGCTGGCTTCGAACCTGCGCGATCCTCCTGTCTCTGCCTCTCAAGCGCAGGGATTACAAGCGTGTGCCACCAGCTTTTTTTTTGTTTTGTTTTAATGTGGTACTGGGGGTGGAACTCAGGGGCATTCTACCTCCAAGCTACACTCCCAGCCCTATTTTGTATTCTTTATTTTGAAACTGTCTCACTGAGTTGCAGAGGGCCTCACTAAGTAGCTGAGGCTGGCCATGAACCAGGATCCTCCTGTTTCAGCCTCCCAAATGCTGGGATTACAAGTGTGCACCACCACACCTGGCTCTTTCTCTGTTTTATAAATACTTCTATCCTACCTAGGCCTTGAGGAACTAATTCTTATGTGCCAAAGGTTAAAGCAGAAAGGTAAAGGTTAGGGTATGAGCTCCCAAAGCCAAAAAACTTAATGCCCCAAGGCATTGGTTTCTCTTGTCATGCTCAGGGGACTTCAAATTGACAGAAGCTTTTTATTTTTATTTATTTCTTTATTTATTTTGGTGGTACTGGGGGGGGGGGTTGAACTCGGGTGTTCTACCTCCAGGCTACACCCACAACCCTTTTTGGTTTTGAAACAGGATCTCCCTAGTTTGTTGCTCTTGTTAAGTTTCTGAGATAGAAGCCTTTAAAGGGCTTTTCAACTGAAGATTTTAAAAGAATGGGTTCTATTTCCAAATATTTTCTGATATTGATTAGAAATGTTCAGGGAGAGAAGAATTCAGTTCTACATTTGAAGGTGGCCAGTCCCTTAAATCGGCTTTGGAGGTATCTTCAGACATGTCTTGGGAAGCAGGGCAAGGTATTAAGCTCCATCATGAGGATGCCATCTATGGCAAGAATCAAGCAGAGATTACACACTAAGATTTCATCAAATTTTGTTTTGTTTTGTTTAGTATTAGGGATTGAACCCAGGTGCCTTTAACCTCTGAGCTACACCCCTAACCCTATATTTTATTTTTTATTTCAGACAAGGTCTTGCTAAATTGCTAAAAGCCTCACTAAATTGCTGAGACTGACTAAGTTGCTGAGGCTGGGTGCAAACCTGTAATTCTCCTGTGTTAGCCTCCAAATTTATTGGGATTATAAGCGTGTTCCACCACTCCAAGCTAATTATCGTGTGTGTGTGTGTGTGTGTGTGTTACTGGGGATGAAACCCAGGGGCATTATACCTCCAAGCTACACCCCCAGTCCTATATTTATTCTTTATTTTGAAACAGGGTCTCACTAAGTTGCAAAGGGCCTCATTAAGTAGCTGAGGCTGTCTTCAAACTGTGATCCTCTGGTCTCAGCCTCCCAAGTACGGAGATTACAAGTGTGTGTGCCACCATAACCAGATAATTATCTTTTTTATATTATCATATAATAATATTGATTTTTATATACATGTGTATGAATTTTAACACTTTTATTTTATTTTATTTTATTGTGGTTCTGGGGATTGAACCCAGGGGCATTCTACCTCCAAGCTATACCCCCAAACTTATTTTTTATTCTTTATTTGGAAACAGGGTCTCACGGAGTTGCAGAGGGTCTCACAAGTTGAGGCTGGCCAAAAACTTGTGATCATCCTGTCTCAGCCTCCCAAATACTGGGATGATAAGCATGCCCCACCACGCCCGGCCTTTAACATGCTTAGATTTACATAACTACCACCACAAAGAGTATATAGAACACTTTTATCACCCCGAACACTTCCTCTGCTCTTCCTTTATCACACCCTCCCCACCCCAACCTCTATGAATCTTTGATCTGTTTTCCTTCACTAGTTCTATCAGGAAACTCAGATGAAGCCAGGTGTGGTGGTACAAGTCTGTTTCCAACTACTTGGGAGGTTGAGACAAGAGGATTACAGTTTTGAAGCCAGCCTCAGAAATTTATCTAGACCCTGTTTCAAAATAAATAAAAAGGTCTGGAGGTGTAACTTGAAGGTAGAATGCCCTGGATTCAATTCAGCTCATATGAAAGGAATCACACAGTGTGTAACCTTCTGAGACTGCCTTAAAGATTTGTCCAAGCTGTTCGTGTATCAGTAGTTTGTTCTTTTTTTTACTACTGAGTACTATTCCACTGCATATATATGCCTTGTTTTTTTTTTAATCCATCCACTAGCTGAAAGACATTTGAGTTCTCTAGTTGATGCAATTATGAATAGAGCTGCTATAAACATTTGACAGGGTTTTCTGTATGAACCTGGGGTTTTGTATCTCTAGAAGTACCCAGGAGTGGGATTTCTGGGTCAAAGGGTGTGTGCTTAGCTTTGCTGCCAAACTGTTTTCACTATAGCACTTTGCATTCCCAACAGAAATGAGAATTCTAGTTTCTCCATCCTCTCCGGTCCTTGGGGTTTTTAGAATTTTTATGTAAGAAGATTGTGTCTCTCTATAGGGCTTAAATTTGCATTTCCCTGTTGGCTTATGGTGTTGAACATCTTTGCATGTGCTTATCTGCCATCCACATATCTTTGAGGCTGATGTGTCCGTTCAAGTATTTTGACTTTTTTGTGGGGGGTGGAGAGAGAGGGTATTGGGGGTTGGACCCAGAGGATTCTACCTCTGAGCTACTCTCCCAACCCTATTTTATTTTTTATTTTGAAACAGGTTCTGGTTAAATTGCCAAGGGTTTTGCTAAGTTTCTGAGGCTGGCCTTGAACCTGTGATCCTCCTGTCTCAGACTCCCAAGTACTGGGATCACAGGCAAGTGTCACCACATCCAACTTCTTTTGCTGTGTGTGTGTGTGTGTGTGTGTGTGTGTGTGTGTGTGTGTGTGACTGGTTATTTAACCTAGGGCCTTCTACCTCTGAGCTATACCCCAGCCCTATTTAATTTTTATTTTGAATCAGGGTTTCACTAGATTGATGAGTTTCACTACTTGTTCAATGTGTCATTGGACCTGTAATCCTCCTAACTCGCTTCCCAAGTACTGGGATCACAGGCATGATGCTTGGCTTCTTTAGCCCATTTTTAATTTAATTGTTTGTTTTCTTGTTGTTGAGTTTAGAGACTTCTTAACTCTGCACCCAAACCTTACCTGTGAAAAAAAATTTACAGATTTTCTCTCAGTCCAAAGCTTGTCTTTTTATTCAGTTGATAGTATCTTCCACAGAGCAGACATTTTTACACTGATGAAGTCTGGTTTATCAATATTTATTTTATGGATTGTGTTTTGGTATAATCTCTAAATTCACTCTGTCTAACTACAGGTCAAAAAAGTATTCTCCCATGTTTTCTTTTAAAAGTGTTACAGTTTTACCTTTTTTATTTATATATACTATCCATGAGTTAATTTTTGTGTGTGAGGTTGAGGTTCATTCTTTTGTATATGTCCATAGGGCCTGGCACATGCTAGGCCAGCACTCTGCCACTGAGCTGTCTCTCTCTCTCTCTCTCTCTCTCTCTCTCTCTCTCTCTCTCTCTCTCTCTCTCTCTCTCTCTCTCTCTGTCTTTCTCTGTCTGTCTGTCTCATCCAAGGGGTGCAACTCAGGGACCTTCTATCTCTGGGCCCTATTTTGTTATGTATTTGGAAACAATCTCACTAAGTTGTTGACAGCAATTTAGCCTCACTAAATTACTGAGACTAACTTTGAACCTGCAACCTTTTTTCTCAGCCTCCCAAGTACTGGGATTACAAGCATGTGTCACCACACCTGGCTTAGGTGTTTTTTTTAGATACCAAATTCTCCTTAGAACTGTACCTTCATTAGGAGTTCAGGAGTTACAGAAGATTCTTTCTTGGGTCTTTTCTCTCTTTCTAGAAATTACTCTTATTACTATTCCTTTTTGTGTGTGTGGATCTTTCCAATGGGTATGTTTTAAATGCCCTGTAATGGAACACCCAGTATTTGTAAGTTGATTGAGCTTTTTGTGTGTGTGGTATTGGGGATGGAACCCAGGGGCTTTTCTACCTCTGGGCTATACTCCCAAGCCTAGTTTTATACTTTATTTGGAAACAGGCTCTCACTAAGTTGCTGAGAGCCTCACTAAGTAGCTAAGGCTGACTTCGAACCTGTGTGATTCTCCTGTCTCAGTCTCCCAAGCGCTGAGATTATAAGCATGAGCTACCACGCCCGACTGTGATTGAGCTTTTTAATAAAGTTTTTTATTATAAAATTGTCATCTATCGAGTCAAGCTCGGTGGCACATGACTGTAATCCCAGTAGTGCAAAGGCTGAGAAAGAAGGATCGTAGGTTCAAGAACAGCCTCAGCAAATACTAAGACTCTCATTAATTTAGCAAGACCATGTTTTTTTTTTTAAAAAAAAAAAAGCCAGGTATGGTCACATCCTTGTAATCCCAATGCCTGGGAGGCTGAGACAGGAGGATCGAAGTCTGATGGCCAGCCTCAGCTACTGAGTGAGGCCCTCTGGAACTTAATGAGACCCTGTTTTAGAATAAAGATTGAAAAATAGGGCTGGGGTATAGCTCAAAGATAGAGTGCCCCTGGCTTCAATCCCCAATACTGCAAAGAAAAAAAAATTAACTGCATCTGGGCTGGAGTACAACTTTACCAGAATAATGCAACTTTTGTATTATATTAAGCATCCAGTTGGGCTAAAACAAGAGACAAAGAATATAGGAAGATATTGGGATAGCAGGTGTTGTCTGGGCCAAGCTCTGTTCCTTTTTTTATGGAGTTGTTGATGAACCCTTTCAGAGTTGTCCATCCAGATTCAGCTGTCTTGAAAGTTTCTTTAGGGATCTTTTAGAATAAAGCAAGGTGTGACTTTTCAGAGTATTGCTACTCTTGTGAACCTTGCTTACTTTCTACATCACAGACATGTATTTAGAGGCAACAGTGGTAAGTGGTTAGAATACTTGTCTTAGTCTCAGCTGTTAGGTGTGTGTGTGTGTGTGTGTGTGTGTGTGTGTGTGTGTGTGTGTGTGTGTGTTACTGGGAATTGAACCCAGGGAATTCTACCTCTGAGCCATACCCCCCCACCCTATTTTATTATTATTATTATTTTTTTAAACAGGGTCTCACTAAATTGCAGAGGACCTCGCTAAATAGCTGAGGTTGGCTACAAACCTGCTATCCTCCTGTCTCAGCCTCCCAAGTACCAGGATTACAGGTATGTATCATCACACCTGGTTTTCCCCATCAATAAAATGAGAAATGAGCCAGGCACAGGAAATAAGCTGGGTGCAGTAGCACAGGCCTATAATCCTAATATTTGGGAGGCTGAGATAGGATAACAAGTTCAAGGCCCGAGCACTATAATTTAGCAAGGCCCTGTTTCAAAATAAAACATAAAATAGAGCGTTGGGTATACCTTAGAGGTAGAACTCCTCTGGGTTCAGTAACCAGTCAATTTCTTAGCCATGTTAGCATGAGGAGAGCTGAGGCAGAAGAAGAGTCCTCAGTCTGGGTGTCACTAGGAGTTTATGATAAGCCCTTGTGGTGACCATTCCTGCTGCTGGAGAAAAGGTGGACAGGTGGGTTTGCACATGTTTAAGGGACAGAGAGAGGTTGCCTAGCAGTTTTATAATTAATACTATTTGGGGATCCTCTGATTCTTCAATAGATTTGCCTATTGATCTTTAAGGCTTTATCATCTACAGACTTTGTTAATGTCAATTCAGAAATTTGTTGGTTTTTTTATTTTTGCCGGGCGTGGTGGCGCACGCTTTTGTAATCCCCGCGCTTGGGAGGCTGAGACAGGAGGATCGCACGGGTTCGAAGCCAGCGTCAGCTACTTAGTGAGACCCTGTTTCCAAATAAAGTATTTGGGAGTATAGCCCGGAGGTAGAAGGCCCCTGGGCTCCACCCCCAGTACCACAAAAAAAAAAGAAAAAAGAAAAAAGAAAAAAAAATTTTTTTTTCTTGGCCCCGAGACAAGCCCTACCTAAATAGGGTGGTAGTTGATAAGCTTTCTCTTCTTATGGCCACTAAACAACTTTTTTTTTGCAATTCCAACAACAAAGTTTTTACTAGACTGAGAGGAATTTGGATTGATAAAGCATCTCCAAGTGTAATGGATGCAAAAGCTGGGGTGCGTTGTTCTGTTGTAAAGTATAGCAACAGGAGTTTTTAATTTCTCCTGGGCTTTCAAATTGCCTGCCTAAGTTTGGGCCTGCCCGTGTATAGTGTATCCAGAGAGCGGCAAGGCAGAGGAGAGGCGACTGCAGCTCTGGTTGCCTGGATGTCACAACCTAATTGCTTCCCTTTCAGTCTGTGCCAGTTTCCTCCAGAAGGAAGAGCTAGTGTTTAGAGTTGATGCACATCACACTGTGCTCTCTGTAAGACAGATGGATCAGTCTGTCCTTGGGCCGCGGTGTCTGTTTGAGGCCAGTCCCTGTGGGCCTCATTTAGCCCTGCTGGCCTTGTTAAAAGGGTCTCACTCTCCCTTCTTGGATTAGGACTGAAACCTGGGCAAACCTAACACTTAATTTGTGTGGCAGTACTACAAGCAATAACTAATAGTGTTTAGTCAGCGGTTAGGAAGAGGAAAGGTACAGAAGAAACTTCAGTTCTAAGATCGTTGAGTTAACATTTATATTTGCCATCTTAATCGTAGTAAACTTACAGCAATGGCAGGATGTAATATGTAAGAGTATAATGCATACAGTCTTGGTCAAGAGCATCAGCTGTGGGATCAAGACTTCGGTTCAGGTTCTGTTTCTTCTATTTATTTTGTGACTTTGGGTAAGTCATTAACCTTTTTGAGCCTCGGTTTCCTTATTTGTAAAAATGGAGACAATGATAATTATATTTTATTTTGGTTTTGAGGCAAGATCTTGCTATGTGTTGGAATTTGAATTCTCTTGGTTTAATTGACCCTCCTGCCTCAGCCTCCTGAGTATTAAAGGCATGTCACCATGCATGGCATAATAATTATGTGTGTGTGTGTGTGTGTGTGTGTGTGTGTGTGTGTGTGTGTATGGTACTGGAGATAGAACCCAGGGGCATTCTCATTCTACCTCCAAGCTATACTCCCAGCCCTGTTTTTTATTCATTTTGAAACAAGGTCTCACTGAGTTGCAAAGGGCCTCACTAAGTAGCTGAGATTGTCCATGAATCACTATCCTCCTGTTTCAGCTTCCCAAATGCTGGGATTACAAATGTGCACCATCATACCTGGCTCTAATTATGTTTAATAACTTATGGAGCTGCTGGTGATATCTGAAGCAAATTAAGGCTATTGTCCTGGGCAACAGAATGGGATTCTTATAAGGGTTATAGATAGTAGCTCTTAACAGCAAGCTAACCTGCTATTTAGCAGGAATACCCAAGGTGAAACTCATTCCTTTTCCAGTCGGGACTCATGCACTGTATTGGACAAAGCCAAAATAAACTATTTTTCCAGTGTATTCTGCCTTTTAGCACTTGTCTTTTTAAAGATAATCCCACATTAGGCAGACCAGGAGGTTCTACTCAATGAGAAGATAATAAAAACGAGTATTTTAGGAGCAGAGATTTACTGGAAGCAGCCTATTTTTGGTTTCCCATCCTGGCAAGAATGTCAATTCTGGAGAAATGCATCCTCCTCCTATCTTCTTGGAGAAGTCAGGCTACTGTGAGGACAGAGAGGTGGCCAGTGTCTGTACGAGGTGTTCAAGCCAGAGGATACACATAAGTGCCAAAAGCCCTTCCTTCATCAAAACCATCATCTTCAACGTTTTTGTGCCATGTACCCAGGGATGAGTTTTTGTCTGTTTGTTTGTTGTTTTTGTTTTGTGTGTGGTACTAATGGAACCCAGGGGCCTTCTACCTCTGGGCTGTACTTCAGACCTATTTTATATTTTATTTGGAAACAGGGTCTCCTGAGTTGCTGAGAGCCTCACTAAGTTGCTGAGGTTGGCTTCGAACCTGTGTGATCCTCCTGTCTCAGCCTCCCAAGTACTAGGATTACAGGCGTGCGCCACCACGCCCGGCATCAGGATGAATTCTTATGTCTTCTCTGGCTTGGGTTGGGACCTCTCGGACATGACTTTCTACAAACTATGTATCAGTGACAAGTGAGAGAAAAATAAGGTTTTAAGTTTGTTTGTTTGTTTGTTTTGTACTAAGGATTGAACCTAGGGCCAAATCCCCAGCCCTAAAATTATGACCTCTACCCCCTGAAGTTTCCTGACTTTAACTTTAACCCAAGGTATATACATTCAGGAACTGAGCATGTTTGATCAGAGTGTGTCAAGGTTTGGTGGGATTTTTTGTTTTTGTTAGTTTTTTGTGGTGTTGGAGATTGAACCCGGGGGGCATTCTACCTCTGTGCTACAACCTGGCCCTAATTTTTATTCTTCATTTTGAAACAGTCTCAGTAAGTTAGGAAGGCCTTCACTAAGTAGCTGAGGCTAGCTACAAACCTGAGATCCTCCTGCCTCGGCCTCCCAAGTACTGAGATTACAAGCATGCACCACCACGCCCAGCTCTATTTTATTTTATTTTTTATTTTGAAATAGGGTCTCACTAGGTTGATTAGAATCTCACTACTTGCTGGGGCTGTCCTCTAACCTGCAGTCCTCCTCTTTCGGTCTCCCAAATTCTGGGATTACAGGTGTATACAACTACACCCAGGTAGGTTGTGGGTTTTTTTTTAATTCATTAAAAAAAAAAATGTTGCTGCTGTACATGGTGGCACAAACCTATATTTCCAGCATCTTGGGAGGCTGAGGCAGGGTGATTGTGAGTTCAAGGCCAGCCTGGACAACTTAGTGAGACCCTTTCTCAAAATAAAAAAATAAGAACAATTAGAGATATTACTCAGTGGTAGAGCACTACTGGGTTAAATTCCTAGTATCACACACACACACACACACACACACACACACACACACATTGATTTGAGCCAGATGTGGTGGTGCACACCTATAATCCTAGTACTTGGGGGTCTGAGACAGGAGGATTGCAGGTTCAGAGCCAGACTCAGCAGCTTTGTGAAGCTCTCCACACTTTAGTGAGACACCGTTTTAAAATTTAAAAAGAAAATAGGGCTGGGGGTGTATCTTGGAGGTAGAAAGCCCTAGGTCCAGTCTCTAGTAACACACACACACACACACACACACACACACACACACACACACGAAAATAAAAACACAGTTGAGGGCATAGATCAGAGGGAGAATGCCCCGGATTTAATCCCCAGTACAAAGAACAAACAAAGCCCTAGCCCCTTCCTACTTACAGTACATCAGAAATTTCATTGTAGACTGTTCTTAATCTCTGACTTTACAAGAAATATACTACTGCATAGAGCATAGTCAAAAAAGTAGAAAATGAGGACCCACCACTTTCTCCTGAGATAGAATGTGCCGGCATAGACAGAAATGCCAAAAACCAAAAAGCTTTTGTGCTCAAATAATTTTGTCCTGTGCCTCTGGATACAGAAACGTCAAGGGGTGAATGAATTAGGCTCCATTTTTTGTCCTGCTCTGATTTATTACTTTGTTAGATGTGATCTACCTTGTGAATGATCATATTTTTTCTCCAGAAACATAGGCCAGTATTTGCAAGATGAAGAGCTAGAGTGAGGCTGTCTGGTGACCATATAGAAATCAAGAAGGGAGAAGTAGACTCTCGGGGCAAAAGGGTCGAGACAGGCATTTCTGAAGCCAAATGGTGTTGAAATAATATACCACAGGCCTTTTTCCTTGTCAGCGTAATCCAATTGAGAATGCCCAACTGCCCCTGATAAGAGTCACTCAGGAGTGAAGAGCTTCACTACCAGGGAAAGCAGCTTATGTGTGCATTTTGGCTCAGGAATGTGCCAGCCCATTGCTGGCCCAATGAGAGAAGGCTGCTGCAGGCTGGAGAACACAGCCTCCTGGGAGGATGGTGCTGCTCCCCTGTGGCTAGAAGCATGTTTTTTGTCTAAGGGCAATGCTGAGGCCACATGTTGAGGCTTTTGACACAGATTATTGGAAAAGGTGACAGCTGTGACATAAAAAGAGTAAACAGTGTCAGGATTCATCCCCCTTTTGGTTAGGTCACTCATCATTCGAAAAGACAGGAGACTTGGGGGACAGACTGACATTGGGCCAATTGGAACTTCTCTGTTTTAATGTCATATTAACACAGGGAACTGAGCTTCCTACCCACTGGTATTGAGCCAAGTGCGAGCAAAACGCCACCAAGACATCTACAAAGGGCTTCACTCTGCTCTGGATTAAAGGAGCCTTTGAGCTCTTCAGGAAATAGTTTAGTGATTCTTGTTATAATTGTTAGAATTTGGCATTGACTGACCAGAATTTGGATCTGGGTTTTATGGGGATCCCAAGGATTGTTTCTCTAATAGGGGTTGGATTTCCCCTCCTCGTACCTGTTTTATCCCCATCCTAAATCATGAACCAGTTATCTTCAGAGCACCCCTCTACCTAATCTGCACTCTTTGTTTACTGAACTGTTTGTGCCTTGAGGTTGACAGCTTTCCAGGGCAGAAATTTTGGCTGCTTGGCTGGGGTGTCATATATCTCCTTGGTTGTGAAATTATCCAGCCTGCTTACCATGAGCAGCATCATGGTGCTTTTCTCCCTCCTCCTCCTCCTCCTCCTTCCTCTTTTTTCTTCCTCCTTTTCTCTTTCTTTCTTTCTTTCTTTCTTTCTTTCTTTCTTTCTTTCTTTCTTTCTTTCTTTCTTCAGTACTGGAGATGGAACCCAGGGGCATTCTTCCTCCAAGCTACACCCCCAGCCCCATTTTTTTATTCTTTATTTTGAAACAAGGTCTCACTGAGTTGCAAAGAACCTCACTAAGTAGCTGAAGCTGGCTGCAAACCATGATCCTCCGGTCTCAGCTTCCCAAATGCTGGGATTACAAGTGTGCACCACCACACCTGGCTTATGACACTTTTCTTCTAAAAGATACAAGTGGCTCTTCTCACTCCTCTGTGGAAGATCCAGACAATTGAATGTAGTCCCCAGACTACATTCTATTTGTATTGAATATATTCAATACAATCTCATGTATTCAATACATGAGATAGAATACCAAGAACCTTTCTGTTCTAGCCTCATAGTAAGCTGTAAAATGTATTTATTATTGTCATTATTAGTATTATTATTATTGGTAGTGGGAATTGAACCCAGGGACATACTAATAATGAACTATACCCCCAGCCCTATTTTAATTTTTATTTTAAGGCAGGTTCTTTTTTTTTTTTTTTTTTTTTTTTTTTTTGGACTGGGGATTGAACCCAGGGCGGTGCACTTGCCAGGCAGGCAAGCACTTTGCCACTGAGCTACATCCCAGCCTTAATTTTTATTTTGAGACAGAGTCTTACCAAGTTGTTGAGAGTCTCGCTAAATTGCTAAGGCTTAAGCCACCATGCATGGCAGTGCATGCTTAGAATCCCAGTACTTGGGAGGCCGAGACAGGAGGATTGCAGGTTTGAGACCAGCCTCAGCAGCTTACCAAGACCCTGCTTCAATGTAAAAAATAAAATCAGAAGTGAGGTGTGGTGACACACACTTGTAATCCCAGTACTTGGGAGGCTGAGACAGGAGAATGGCAGTTTCACAGTCAGTCTTAGCATTTAGTGAGGTCCTCCACAATTTAGTGAGATCCTATTTCAAAATAAAAAGTAAAATAGGGCTGGAGGTATAGCTTTGAAGTAGAATGCCTCTAGGTTCAATCCTTACCACTAAATAAATAAACAAAATAAAATCAGGCTAGGAATATAGCTCAGAGGTAGAATGCCCCTGGGTTCAATCCCCAATACTACATATACACAAAAATACATACATATACACACGTATATGCATACATATATGTATATACACAGATATGTATATATACACACATATACACAGACATAAATATATATATATACACACATTTTTTTCTCTGTAAACCAGTAACCAGTAATCAGTGCAGTCCACAAACTACTAACTACTACTTTGGTATACAATATGATATATACAGAAATTGAGAGAAAGCAATAATTTGGCAGTAATGTCATATATGTTGATTCTAGTAATAAAGAAATAGAGTTTAGCCAGACATAGTGGCACACGCCTATAATTCTAGCTCTTTAGGAGACTGAGGCAGAAGGATATGCTTAGGAGTATTTATCTCCCCTCAGAGAGGTTTTAAATCAGAAATGCTGTTACTAAGCTGGGCATAGTGGATGCATGCTTGTAATCTCATTACTTGGGAAGAAAGAAAAATAGGTCATGAAGTATAGCCCAGAGATAGAATGCCTCTCTGGGTTCAACCTCCAGTACCAAAAAAAAAAAAAAAAAAAAAAAAAAAGAATTTTATTTACCTGAGTGTTGTGGCATATGCCTATAATCCCAGCCAGGAAGCTGAGGTAGGAGAATCTGCCCAGAAATAGTATCTCCCCAAGGAATCTACAAACAAATCTTTTAGGATATGTAGGTTTAGTATGGCCACAGGACACAAGGTGAACACACAAATATTGATCTTGTTTCAGTACATTAAAAATGAATATATGGCCGGGCATGGTGGTGCATGCTTATAATCCCAGTACTTGGAAGGCTGAGACAGGAGGATCACAGATTCAAGGACAGCCTCAGTAAGTAGTAAGACTTTTATCAACCTAGTGAGACTCTGTTTCCAAATAAGAAATAATATCAGGCTGGAGTATAGCTCAAAGGTAGAATGACTCTGGGTTCAATTCCCAGTACCACCAAAAAAAGAACTTATGTAAACTAAAATTAAAAACACAAGACTATTTATAAACAGATAATATAACAGTATTATCAACATAAAGTTAAATACTTAGGTATAAAATTTAACAAAACACCTACAGAATATGTATGCTGAAAACTACAATATACTAATTATATTGATTTTTTTTAAATGAAAAAATTGGGAATGGTGACATACACCTGTAACCCCAGCATTCAAGAGGCTGAGACAGGAGAACCACAAGTTCAAGAACAGCTTGAGAAAATTAGCAAGACCCTATTTCAAAATAAAGATTAAAAGGGGCTGAGGTAACACTCTGGTTTCAATCCTCAATACAAAAATAATCTAAATAAATGGAGAGACATACCATGTTCATGGATTGGTAGGCACAACAACATAGCAAAGATGCCTTTTCTCCCCAAATTGATCTGTTTAATCAATGCAATTCCTTTCAAACTCCCAACAAGACAATTTGTAAATATAGAAAAGATTATATAGAGAGCTGGAGATGTGGCTCAGTGGTAGAATGTTTGCCTAGCATATGGGAAGCCCTGGGTTCAAGCCCTAGCACTGCAAAAAGGAAGGAAAGAAGGAGATGACAAACCAAGTACGATGGCGTACACCTATAATCCCAGTACTCAAAAGGCTGAGCCAGGAGGATCACAGGTTTGAAGCCAGCCTCAGCAATTTATTGAGACCCTGCCTCAAAAAAAAATAAAATAAAATAGGGCAAGGAGTGTAGCTTGGAAGTAGAATGCCCGTGGGCATTATGTTCAGCCAACAATAGTCACCCAAAAAAGAAAGAGACAAAGGCACTAGAACACTGAATGATACTGGAAAAGAAAAATAAAGTTGGAGAAATCACACTACTGATTTTAAGACTTGTTCTATAGCTATATCAGTCAAAACAGCATGATAAATTGAACCCAAGGGCATTTTACCTTTAAGCTATACCCTCCGCTCTTTTTATTTTTTGTTTTGAAACAGGGTCTCATTAAGTTGCTGAGGCTGGCCTTAAACCTGCCATCCTCCTGACTCCGCCTCCCAGGTGCTGGGATTATAGGTGTGAGCCACAATGCCAAGTGGCCAGTTGATTTTTACAAAGGCACAAAGATAACTCAATGAGAAATGTTAAGACAATAGGACATTTTTATGCAGACAGAAAGAACCTTGATCTGACCTAACACTTATCATAAAAACAGACAAAAAAAAACAAAAAACTGAAAATCCCAAGGACTGGAGAAGATGGAGAAACTAGAATTCCCCATTTCTGGTGGGAATGCAGTGCTCTAGTGACCCTTTGTGTGTGGTGCTAGGGACTGAGCCCGAGGCTTTCTACCTCGAGCTCCTCACCCCAACAGCCCTTTTTATTTTGTATTTTGAAGCAGAGTCTCACTAAGCTGCTGAGGCTCACCCTCACTGAATTGCTGAGGCTGGCCTCAAATCTGTGATTCTCCTCTGTTAGCCTCCCTAGAACTGGAATTACAGGTATGTGCCACCACGTCTGGCTACTATAGTGATTCTTGAAAACAGTTTGGCATATACCCTTTTACCCAGAAGTCCCACTCCTGTGTACTTCTCATAGAGGAACCAAAAACTATATTCACACAAAAAACCCATATCACATATTTATAACAGGAAGCAGAATGCAGAGGGCCTGACAAATGTGGACACAGTTGGCTGACTGTAAAACTGTTCTTGTTTTTCACATGAAGAAAGACACAAAACAAGTATAGTTATAGAAAATCAGTTCCCTTTTTAAAATCTAGGCTTTTGTGTCTCAGATATACCAAACATGACCAGTTTTTAATGACAAACCAAATTGTACATCATAATGCATATGTGTTCCTAAAGTAGCAGCAAGACTAGATGACTATAATTTGTGTGTGTGTGGTGCTGCTGCTGCTGGGAACTGAACCCAGAGGCATTCTACCTCTGCATATGTCCATATCCCTTTTTATTTTTTTCTTTTGAAACAGGGTCTCACTAAGTTGCTGAAGGCTAGCTGGCCTTGAGCCTGTAGATCCTCTTGTCTCAGCCTCCCAAGCACTGGGATTACAGGCATCCCCCACCATGCATAGCTGACTTTATATTTTTTTAATGTGCTATTTTATCTTATTTTGCCTCTGAGTGACACCCCCAGCCCTGTTTTTATTATATATATTATTATTCTTTGTTTTGAAACAGGCTCTCACTGAGCTGCAAAGGGCCTCACTAAGTACCTGAGGCTGTCCTGTCTCAGCCTCCCAAATGCTGGGATTACAAGCGTGTGCCACCATGCCCAGTTTACTGTGCTTTAAATTATATATATATATATATATATATATATATATATATATATATATTTATAAAATAATTTAATAAAATAATTTATTAAGGCTGGGTGTGGTTATATATATTGGAAAATATATACATATATATCCATTATATATTTTAGTTTTTCCAAATATATTCATTACATATCAACCCTCCACTACCAGCCCCACACATGCACATGCACAGAAGTGCTTTCCTAATGCAAACTGCACATCTCTAGGTGAACACAGTGGAGGTGAGAAGCAGGTTTTATACAGCTGATGTGATCACTCACTGTACAGACAAGCTTGGAAAATGCTACCCAATCTGCCAATTAATTAAAGCATTAATCTAAGGAGCAGCCGGGACCCAGGGAATGTTTACTCAGAGAAGAGGGGGTTGTGGGAGGAATTGAGTAGAAGAAACCTCCATGCATTTTCATGAAAATAAAGGTGCTTCCTTTGGCTCAAAAAATGTGACTGCCTACATGTTTTTGGCCTCTTTGGGAAGACTCAGAGGAAAGTGACTGAAAGATGAAAACAAAGCAGTCTAGAAAAACACATGAAACACTGGGCAGAGAAGAGTCGGGAGCAAGTGCAGTGTACTTTGGCTTCTAATTAAATGGGACAGGTGTAGTATTTTTACAAGTTGTAGAGCCATAATATAGGCTGGGACCAAATCCCATCTCTGCTTATTACTCGTGTGGTTTGCAACCCATCACATCTGAGCCTTCTCATCTGTAAAATATAAATGATAATGTCCCTCCCTCACAGGCAGTTAGTACTTGCTTCCTATGGGCAGGAAGGAGGCTGAGGGTAAGAACCTTCCAGGTGGCAGACTGACCAAGGGGCCACTCAGCCATTGGTTCATCTTAGGCTTGTTTTTAAACAAGGGACTATAAGCAAGGCTTCCCTGGGTTGTGCTATACTCTATCAAAGTGAAGTGACCCTGACCACTGGACATAAAGACGAGCCCTCCCTGGGATTTTTTACCTATGTTGGCTGTACCCTAGATGAAGTTTACCTATGTATCACTGGGGGAGGGTGGTGAAATGGACATGGAAAATTGATTTGAAATATTTGATATTAAAGAATATTAAAGGACTATGTACGTATGGTATGTATGTATGTACGTATATATGTATGGTGGTACTGGGGATTGAACCCAGGAGCGTTCTACCTCCAAGATGTGTCCCCAGATCTTTGTGTGTGTGTGTGTGTGTGTGTGTGTGTGTGTGTGTTTACAGGTACCCTCTATATTTCTGAGCCTGTCTGTGAACCTGTGATCTTCCTGTCTCAGCCTCCGAAGTACTGGGATTACAGGCATGGGCCACCATGCCTCGTTTATTATTATTTTTAAATTGTGATTATATGTGTGTGCATAACAAAATTTGCTGTTTTAACAATTCTACTGTTAACTTGTGTGTGGGGGGTACTGGGGATCAAACCCAGAGGCATTTTACCTCCAAGCTATACCCCCAGCACTATTTTATTCTTTATTTTGAAATGAGGTCTCACTAAGTTGCAGAGGAACTCACTAAGTAGCTGAGGCTGGCTATGAACCTACGATCCTCCTGTCTCAGCCTCCCAAGTACTAGGATTACAAGCATGCAGCACCATACCTAGCTATACTGTTAATTTTTAAAAACATTGTGCTTTAAAAATATTCTTAATTTTTTGGCCGGGCATGGTGGCGCACGCTTATAATCTAGTACTTGGGAGGCTGAGACAAGAGGATCGTAGGCTGGGGGTATAGCTCTGAGGTAGAATACTCCTGGGGTTTTTTGTTTGTTTGTTTGTTTGTTTGTTTTGTTAATGTTTTTGTGGTGCTGGGTATGAAACTGGAGGGAGCATTTTACCTCTGAGTTATACCCCCAGTCCTATTTTTTATTCTTATTTTGAAACAGGGTTTCACTGAGTGCAAAGAGTTGCAATCCTCCAGTCTGAGACTCTCAAATGCTGGGATTACAAACGTGTGCCACCATGCCCGGCCTTACTCCTGGGTTTTATCCCCAGTAATGAAAAAAAAAATCATAATCTTTTAGAGCTTTATTCTGAAAAAAAATTTTTTTTTTGATACTGGGGATTGAACCCAAGGACATTCCATTACAAGCTATATCCCTAGTATGATTTTATTTATTTGGAAACAGGGTCTTGTTTTGAGGTGACCCACAGAGACATGCCAGATTCTAAAGTGCCACAGAGGTTACTTTATTCACCAGCCAGCCAGGGCAAGCAGTACCCACTATACTGCCATGCCAACCATTAGTTTCAGCCACCTTTTATACCCCTTGGGTACAGAGTTGTGGGTATGGAAAAGTCAGGTTTTCATGGTTATAAAATCATTACATCATTTAATGAATGCCAGGTGTTCATTAAGAACAGAGAGCATATTTTACTCAGATGCTATCTTGTGGCCAAGACAGCTTCCTCATACCATACAGCAGCGAAGCAGATTATACAAGCAGATCATAGCAGTTAAAATTTATTTACATGTTCAGGTTTAGTTATGGGATGCACTTGCCTAAGACTTCTGCCTAAAAGGGACACACTGCCTCAGTCTCGCTAGGTTGTGAAGAGTCTTGCTACATTGCTGAATGTGGTCTTAAACCACCTGTGATCCTCCTGTCTCAGCCTCCCAAGTACTAGAATCACAAGCCTGGCTACATTCTGAAAATTTTACAGATAAAATAATACAAGCCAGTGTACCTCCAGCCTCATGGCACAGACAAGAAGGGCCTTTTACCATTGTTTAGCTCTTTGTTAAGATGGTATATTCATCTGGGGGTTTTGCTTTTTGTTTTTTCTTACAGAACTCTCAGAGATTGAGCCCAACGTATTCCTTCGTCCATTTCTGGAAGTGATTCGCTCTGAAGACACCACTGGCCCTATTACTGGACTGGCACTCACCTCTGTGAACAAGTTCCTGTCTTATGCACTCATAGGTAAGAGCTTGTGCTTTGTTGGATGGCTACAACACTTCATTTCCTGCCTCTCCTTCTTGCTTATGCCATAAGTAGTAACTTAGTGATACTGGGAAATTTTCCTCAGCCATCTTCTTCCTTGCAGAGGAGAAATACAGGATTGTTATTGTTACTTGTCATGCTAATTAAGTGGGGTTACACTAGGAGGGGACAGAGGGACCAGAGGTTGCCCTAGGCAGCTGGTTTCACTGTGCTTTGGAGAGTTGAGGGAGTTAACTTCCACCTCCTCGGAGGTTTGGTTTGCTTAATTTTTTTTTTTTTTTTTGTGTGTGTGTGTGTGTGAGTATGTGTGTGTGTGTGTGGTACTGAGGGTGGAACCCAGGGGCTTTTCTACCTCTGGACTATACTCCCAGACCTATTTTTTATACTTTATTTGGAAACAGGGTCTCACTAAGTTGCTGAGAGCCTCACTAAGTAGCTGAGGCTGGCTTCGAACCTACGCGATCTTCCTGTCTCAGCCTCCCAAGCACTGGGATTACAAGCGTGCGCCATCACACCCAGCCTTAATTTTTAAAGTTATATTTTCAGCCAGGCATGGTGGAACACAATTATAATAATCCCAGTACTTGGGAGGCTGAGACGGGAAGATGGTAGGTTCATTCCCAGCCTCAGCAACTTAGTGAGGCCCTTTGCAATATAGACCCTGTTTAAAAATAACAAATAGGGCTGAAAGTGTAGCTTAGAAGTAGAATGACTCTGGGTTCAATTCCCAGTATCACCAAAATAAATAAATAAATAAAAATAAAGTTATATTCTCAAAAATAATGTATGTTTATTGTAAGAAGACAAAGAAATATCTGAGAAAAGTTCATTGTCTCCCTTCTATTTCTCAATGCTCTAATCCCTTCCTTGGGTAAATAGTGTTAATAGCCTCATTTTAATCTTTCTATTTCTTCTTCTGCAAATACGTAAATAAAAAGTACTACCCTTTTTTAGAATTATTTTATTTTTAATTTTTTGTGTGGATCATATTGAAAATGACGTACATTCAGACTGTGCCTGGTGCCCTCCCCCCTTCCCCTTTCACTCCTCCCAACAATGAGTGTCCAGGTTGACCATGCTACAAAAAGCACTACCCTTTTTAAAAAGAAAAGGAACTATGTGGGGTTGTTGTGTGTTTAATAGTGTTAACTTAGATGCATATGATATAAATGTCCATCTGATTTATTCTTTTTTGGGGGGGTACTGGGGATGGAACCCAGGGGCTTTCTACCTCTGAACTAAACCCCCAGCCCTATTTTTCATTCTTTATTTTGAAACAGGGTCTCACTAAGTTGCAGAGGACCTCACTAAATAGCTGAGGCTGTCCGCAAACTGCAGTCTTCCTGTCTCAGCCTCCCAAATGCTGGGATTACAAGCGTATGCCACCATGACCAACTGGTTTATTCTTTTTTATTGGAGTAAACATATATGAAATTGGTTCGTTTAATAATTTTAAAGTATATAATTCATTGGCATTAATTACATTTATGGTATTATACAAATATCTGCATCTATTTTCTAAATTTCTTTATATCCCAAACAGAAACTCTAATTAAGTAATAATTTCCAATTTCCTCTTCCCCTAGCACCTGAGATATATATATGTTTATTTATTTACTTATTTATTTATGTGGTACTGGGAACTGACCCAAGTATTCTACTGCAGAGTTATACCTCTAGCCCCATTTTATTTTATTTTATTTTTTAGCTGTACTGGGGATTGAACTCAGGAGCATTCTACCTCCTGGCTATACCCCCAGCCCTATTTTATTCTTTATTTTGAAACAGGGTTTCACTAAGTTGTGGAGAGCCTCATTAAGTAGCTGGGGCTAGCCACGAACCCACAATCCTCTTGTCTCAGCCTCCCAAGTATTGGGATTACAAGTGTGTGCCACCACACCCAGCTTCTCTTTTATTTTGAAACAGCATCTCACTAGTTTGATGAGTCTTACTGCTTACTGTGGCTGTCCTCGAACCTGTGATCCTCCTGTCTCAGCCTCCCAAGTATTAGGATTACAAGCATGCGCCACTATGCCCAGTTTATTTTCTTCTTAGTATCTATATAGGTCTAACATTATAGTTTAGAAATAACACAATTCATATGATCATTTTCCTATTCTTTAATATTTGTATAATTTCCTTTTGGCATTCTGCCTCCGAGCTACACCCCTGCCCTATTTTTTTATTCTTTATTTTGAAACAGGGTCTCACTGAGTTGCAAAGGACCTTACTAAGTACCTGAGGCTGTCTGCGAACCGTGATCCTCCTGTCTCAGCCTCTTGAATGCTGGGATTACAAGCGCGTGCCACTACACCCAGCAAGGATAAAACATTTTTGAACTTGGAATTTCTGATTTAAAGGACATATACATAGGCCAGGTGTGGTGGTGCACATTTGTAATCCCAGCATTTGGGAAGCTGAGACAGGAGGATTGCAGTTCACAGACAGCCTCAGCTACTACTTAGTAAGGCCCTGTACAACTCAGTGAGACCCTGTTTCAAAATAAAGAATAAAAATAAGGCTGGGGGTGTTGCTCAGAGGTAGAATGCCCCTGGGTTCCATCCCCAGTACTGCAAAATAAAAAATAAAGGACATGTACATAACACTTTTTTTAGGGGGTTGAACCCAGGAATGTTCTACCTCCAAGCTACACCTCCCAGCCATGTTTTATTTTATTTATTTATTTATTTTGTGGTAGTGGGGATTGAACCCAGGGGCATTCTACCTCTGAGCTAATACTTTCAACCCTATTTTTTATTCTTTATTTTGAAACAGGGTCTCGCTAAGTTGCAAAGCGCCTTATTAAGTAGCTGAGGCTAGCCGTGAATCTGTGATCCTTTCTCAACCTCCCAAGTACTGGGATTACAAGTATGTGCCACCATGCCTGGCTTTATTTTGAAACAGGGTCTCACTAAGTTGCAGAGAGCCTCACTAAATTGCTGAGGCTGGCCTTGAACTTGTAATCCTTCTGTGTTAGCCTCCCAAGTACTGGGATTACAAGCGTGTGCCAACCACACTCTGTGGCTTTCCAACACTGAAAATTATGGGTTTTTTTGTTTTGTTTTGTACTGGGATTGAACCTAGAGGCATTCTATCTTCAAGCTGCACCTCCGGCCCGTTTTTTTTAAACAGGGTCTTGGCTGAGTTGATGAGAGCTTCACTACTTGCTGAGGCAGGCTGTCCTTGAACCTAAAATCCTCCTTTCTCAGCTTCCCAAGTACTGGAATTAAAGGCATGTACCACCATGCTCAACTTCTTCTTTTTTTTTTTTTTTTTTTTTTTGGTGTGTGTGTGGTGCTGGGGATGGAACCCAAGGACATACTACCTCTGAACTATACCCCCAGCCCTATTTTTTATTTTTTATTTGAAACAGAGTCTCACTGAGTTACAAAGGGCCCCACTATGTAGCTGAGGCTTTCTGCGAACTGTGATTCTCTTCACTCAGCCTCCAGAATGCTAGGATTAAATGGTACTGGAGAGTGAACATAGGGCATTCTACCTCCAAGCTATACCCCAGCTTCTTCTTTTTTCTTCTTTTTTCTTTTTTTTTCTTTTGAAACAGGGTCTCTTAAGCCAGCGAGACTGGCTTCAAACCTGCGCGATCCTCCTGTCTCTGCCGCCTCCCAAGCGCAGGGATTAGAAGCATGCACCACCATGCCCGGCTACCCCAGCTTCTTTTTATTGTTTTCATTTTTTTATTTTACTTGCTTACTTACTTTATTTATTTATTTATTTATTTATTGTTGTACTGAGGGTGGAACCCAGGGGCTTTCTACCTCTGGGCTATACTCCCAGACCTATTTTATACTTTATTTAGAAACAGGGTCTTACTAAGTTGCTGAGAGCCTCACGAAGTAGCTGAGACTGGCTTCAAACCTGCGCGATCCTCCTGTCTCAGCCTCCTAAGTGCTGGGATTACAAGTGTGCGCCACCATGCCTGGCTTTAATTTCTTTTTTTATTTTTTTATTTTTGGTGGTACTGAGGATGGAACCCAGGGCCCTTCTACCTCCGGGCTACAGTCCCAGGCCTATTTTATATTTTATTTGGAAACAAGGTCTCTTAAACCAGCTAAGGCTGGCTTCAAACCTGCACGATCCTCCTGTCTCAGCCTCCCAAGTGCAGGGATTACAAGCGTGCACCACCACGCCCAGCCCAGCTTTTATTTTTTAATTTTGAAATAATCTCACTAAGTTCCTGGGGCTGGTGTTGAACCTACTATCCTCCTGTCTCAGTCTCCCAAATACTGAGATTACAGGCATGCTCACTTACTCCACTTCAGTTTTTTTTTGTTTGTTTGTTTTGGTTTTTTTTTTGTATACCACTTTGGTAAGTAAAAACTGGTTTGAATATTTGAATTTTTTCTCCTTTACCTCTTTTTATTGAATTGAGTCCTTTTTTAAAAAAGTCTATTTGTAGAAGCTCTTTTTATAACAGGAATATTAACCTATTGTCTATCATAGTATTACAAATCTTAGCTCCAAATCTAGGCCAAATATTTTACCCAATCTATAGTTGATCTCTAAATTTGTGTATGATGTCTGTTTTTGGATTCGTTTTTTAGTTGGTCCTGTCACTCAGAATCCAAAATCCCTTTTCCCCTATTGCCAACCCATGTGCAAGGATGAACATAAAAAAAAAAGAAAGAAAAAAAAAAAACCAGGCAGCTGTTATTGTTTCTAAGTAGGAGACAAGGGAAGAGGAAGCTCAGGCTATAGCTGCCCAGAAAAGCAAATGGCCTTCGGATCAGGCAAAAAAAAAAACAAACTTCATCTTTTCTAGAAACTTAGATTTGCTTAGTTAAAGCACTCAAGATCCTGCGCAGGAGCCCTGGTGCCAGCCAGGTTCTGAGTAGGTGCCTCGGCTTCTCCAGGCAAACCTCGTCCCAGCTTCATATTTTTCCTAAACACAATCCAGCCCAGCCACTCCGGCCTTGTCCTCAGCACCACCTGCAGGTCGTGTCTCTTCACTGACTCAGCAGCTGCCCTCTGTGCCTTTCCCTCTGATCTGTGTTCCTCTCTACCCTTCCTGGACTTGGCAGACAGGCTGGTCATTGGAGACCTCAGCCAGCTGGTCTTTGGAGTTTCCTGTGGTGGGAAAAAAGAATGCTGGAGGTGGTGACTGCAATGAGCATGAGAAAAGGAGCAGGAAGGAGTATCTGAAAGCCAAAAGGCAAAGGAGATGATGTTGGCAATTTTGCTGAAGCTAGCTCCAGACTGGCCAGAAAAGGACTTTTTTTTTCTTTGCAGTACTGTGGGTGGAACCCAGGGCCTTCTACCTCCAAGCTATACCCCCAGCCCTACTTTATTTTTCATTTGGAAACAGGATCTCACTAAGTTGCTGAGGCAGTCCTCGAGCCTGCAATCCTCCTGTCTCAGACTTCCAAGTACTAGGTTTAGAAGCGTGCACCACCACACCCAGCTGAGAAAAAGACATTTCAAGGAAAGGTCTTGGACAAGGCAACACACACACACACACACACACACACACACACACACACAGCCAGCATATGTACCTCTAAATCCTGTGACCCACAACTTCCAGGATTGTTTTAGGTCCTACTCCAAGGACTGGTCTTTGGTTTGGCCCCACATAGCTGCCAGCCCAGGATTTGTGCCACTGATTGCCCAGCTTGCCGGCAGGCCCTGCCTGTGATCCTAAACCTGTCACTACTACCTGCCTTTTTAGAAATGAACTTTGTTACTTTGTTCAAGCTCAAGGGATATGAATGCAAAGAGATCAGTAGAGTTTAAGCCATTTTAACAAGATATTACTGAGAAAGTAGAAGGAATGGACCCCCACGAGCCGTGTGAGATGGAAGCAAGGCTGCTCCTCACTGAGCTCTGACATGCCACACAACCCTGAGAAGGATCACCTCTCTGTGGGCCCCAGAGGCCTAAATAAGGACTGTCAAGAGGGCTCTAAAGGGCGGCTTGGGCAAGGACCTCAGAGTCTAGGGTTTTCTGTGTTGGTTGAGAGAAACATAAAGAATTAAGGAAATAGGAGGAGCTGGGTCACCCCGTTATATTATGCATCATGAAACCGGCGTCCCTCTGCATTTCCTCTGAGATCGCCGATGCTCAGTAGAGGGATGCTGTAAGTAGGATAAACAGTCCTTGATGAGGGTCAGAGACGCTAACAGAGCCAGAAGAGAAAGATGGAAACCACTCACAAATTATTGACGTCTTCTAGATCACTATTACAACAGAAATAAACAGATTTCTAGACATCTTCTGAACTTTAGGAACTCATTAATTTCAGGTATCAAGAAAAGGAAACAGGCTGTGCATGGTGGCTTGTAATCTCAGTACTTGGGAGGCTGAGACAGGAGAATCCAGGTTCATGGACAGCCGCAGCTACTTAGTGAAGCCCTCTGCAACATAGACCCTGTTACAAAATAAAAGAATAAAAAATAGCGTTGGGGTATAGCTTGGAGGTAGAATGCCCCTGGGCTCAATCCCTAGTACCACAAAAAAAAAAAAGGAAAAAAAAGAAAGAAACAGGAATGTCTCTGGCTCCTCCCACTGCAAACTAGTAGGTGCTCCTGCACTTTCTGTCACTCACAAGGCTTTATGATATGCCTGCCTTTCTCCTACTTAGCCTCCCTTTCAGGACTGACCGGCAGTAGAAAGGATCCTCCAGAGCACACCTGGGCAGAAGCCAGCTTCTGAGGACTGTGAAGCATTGATGCAGGCACCTTCCCGGCCATGCCTTGTGGCTGTTTAGCACAGGAGTGGGAGCAGAGCCCCTGGCAGCACTCGTGTTCATTTACAGCCTAGCGCTGGTTGTCTGGCCTCTATCTTCTCTCTTATTCTCATCTGAAGTCCTTCCTCCCTCCACTCCCAACAAGCAGCCTCCAGTTCTGTTTAGTTTGTTTCTTGTTTTCTCCTAATGCCTACTTAGTTATGCTGGTAATAAGATTCTTGGTCAGTGTTACACAGAATGAAACCAAAGTGGGGACGGGTGTGCTCCTGTAATCCTAGGGGCTTGGGAGGAGCAGTCTGAGGCAGGCAGATCACAAAATTTGAGGCCAACCTAGACAATTTAAGGAGACCCTGTCTTCAAATAAAGAGCCGAGGGTGCTGGGCATGGTGGCATCCAGTGTAATCCCAGTACTTGGGAGCCTGAGACTGGAGGATTGCAGGTTCATAGTCATCCTCAGAAATTTAGCAAGACCTTCAGCAACTTAGCAAGAACCTGTTTCAAAATAAAAAATGAACCAGTTGTGGTTGGCATATACCTGTAATCCCAGCACTTGGAAGGCTGAGACAGGAGGATCATAGGTTCGAGGCCAGCCGGGGGGTGAGCCGGGCATGCTGGCACATGCTTGTAATCCCAGCACTGGGGAGACAGGAGGATCTCAGGACTGCATCAGATACTCAGGCCCTCTGCAACTTAGTGAGACTTTGTTTTAAAAAATAGGGCTGGGGGTGTGGCTTGGAGGTAGAATGCCCCTAGGTTCAATCCCTAGTACCATAAATAAACAAACTGGGGTGTAGCTCAGAGGTAAAATACTCCTGGGTTTAATCCCCAGTGCCAAAAAATAAAAAAGGCTGGAGGTATAGCTCAGAAGTAGAATACCCCTGGGTTCAACTCCTAGTACCACAAAAAAGGGGGAATGGGGAAGAAAGAACCCAGAGACCTCTGATCTGCTATAATATGGCACCCAGATGGGTGTATGGGTGTTAGTGACTGTTCATTTCCTTCCCTGCACGTCTACCTCAGTTGCATCTGAACATACAACTCCAAAAGCAACCAGAGAAAAGCTGTGTTAAAAGATGAAAAGAAAGCTAGGCATGGTGGCGCACGCTTGTAATTCCAGCATTTGGGAGGCTAAGACAGGAGGATCACGGTTTGAGGACAGGCTTAGCTACTTAGTGAAGTCCTTTGTAATTCAGTGCGACCCTGTTTCAAAATAAAGAATAAAAAAGATGAAAAGAAGGCTGGCACGGTGGCGCATGCTTAGAATCCCAGTACTTGAAAGGCTGAGATTGGAGGGTCGCAGGTTCGCAGCCAGCCTCCGCTACTTAATGTACTTAATAAGGCCCTCTACAACTTAATGAGACCCTGTGTTAAAATAAGGAATAAAAATAGGGCTGCGATGTAACTCGGAGCTAGAATGCCTCTGGGTTCAACTCCCAGTATCTTGGCATTCAAAACTCTGGCCCTACTTGGTGTTTACTCTCATCCCCAAACTTCATATTTCCAGTCTTTGCCTCCATGGAATTAGTAGCCAAACACCAATGATTTCCAAAGTGTGGTCTCTGGATCACCAGTTTTAACTTCACTTGGGATCTTGTCTGAAATGCAAGTCCTTAGGCCCCACTCTAGACCTACAAAATCAAAAACACTGTAAGTGAGCCAGAATTTGTAAGTTTAACAAGCACTCCAGCTAATTATTTTTTTACTTTTTTTTTTTTTTTTTTTTTTTTTTTGCGGTTCTGGGGATGGAACCCAAGGGCATTCGGCCTCTGAGCTACAACCCTTGCCCTATTTTTCATTCTTTATTTTGAAACATGGTCTGAGTTGCGGAGGGCCTCACTAAGTAGCTGAGGCTGCCCACGAACCATGATCCTCCAGTCTCAGCCTCCCGAATGCTGGGATCACAAGCGTGCCCCACCACTCCCAGCCAGGTAATTTTGATATATGCTTAAGTTTAAGAAGCATATATTTTAAAAAGCATATATATTTTACCCAGTGGAGTTCTGCTGAGAAACTTGTTAAAGCCAGTTATGGGCAAAAACTCTTAGGTAGCTCAAGGAGCTACAGGTTTGGGAACTGGAGAGAGGGAAGCTAAAGGCTCTCAAAGCAATCCATAGGCACGCCGCCTTCCTTTTCTCTTCTCCACATCTTTTAATCTGTCCCTTTTTGCTGGAGCAGATCCCACTCATGAGGGCACAGCAGAGGGCATGGAGAACATGGCAGATGCTGTCACCCACGCCCGTTTTGTGGGCACAGATCCTGCTAGTGATGAGGTTGTCCTGATGAAAATCCTTCAGGTAAGTGGGAGGGGAAGAGCAATTAGGCTAATGGCCAGACTGGTGCCCAGCTCTACTTACCTGTATCAGCTGGCATCACGAAGCTATGTTTTGACTCCATTGGGGCTTAGAGACTGACTTTGTTTCCAAACAAGCAGCTCAGGTACCCAAAGTAAAAGGTTTTTCTAAGGAAAATAATTACAAGCCTTAAATGAATTGATATTAAATACTGGAAGCCTTAATACACTTGTACTTCTGGCAGACTATCTCTGTGCCATCTGTCTGTTGGGCTTGTGGACTAGAGCTAGAATTACTTCTGAATTATGTCAGGGTCATGCAAAGAGAAGAAACAGTTCCCAGGTCAAGCTCCTGGAAGACTCTGTATCAGTCTGAAGTGAGGTCAGCATTCTTTTAAAACTCATCCCTGGACAGGGGGTGTAGACCAATGGCAGAACATTTGCCTAGCATGTATAAAGCCCTAGGTTCCATCCCCAGTGCCACAAAAATAATAATTAAAAAATAATGTTGGACATGGTGGTGTACACCTGTAATCCCAGTACTTGGGAGGCTGAAACAAGAGGATCACAGGTCCAAGGTCAGCCTCAGCAATTTATTGAGATCTTGTTTCAAAATAAAACATAAACTAAGGCTGGGGGTATAACTCAGAGGTAAAATGCCCCTGAGTTCAGTCCCCAGTACCACAAAAAATATATATAAATAAAATTTTTAAAACTCACCTCTTAACACTTCTCTAGGAGACTAGAGGAATATAAGGCAGCTTTTTTTTTCCCCAGGTAAGCCTCTTTTCACCCAGCCTGCCATAATTATTGATCATAATGTCTCTTTCTTCCTGCAGGTTCTACGGACTCTCTTGCTAACGCCAGTGGGTACCCACCTAACCAATGAATCTGTGTGTGAGATTATGCAGTCTTGCTTCCGAATCTGCTTTGAAATGAGGCTCAGTGGTAGGTGCTTGAACACTGGCTCCTGCACCATTCCTGGGGCCACCAACTGGATACGTATACAGGATGCTCCTGAACCCCCCAAAAATGGAAAATTAGGACTTCATCCTCCTCCTTGTAGAGCCAGAGATCTAGAAGTCTCTGTAGTAGACAGTTGTGAAGCTGGAATAGAGATCTTAATCCATTTTGCCAAGGCAAGAGTGGGGATGAATCCCAGACTGACTCAGCCCAGCACCAGATCTCCCTCCTTGGGATTCTTGGGATTGACACAGCCTGCAACCCCAGAGAGCACATGTATGGTGCCCTTTTTTTCCTGACTCGGTAGTGCCACCTAGTGGACCAGTGAAGTTACCGCTGCCAGGCTGAGCTAGAGCTGGTTTTAATAAGTTTGGCATAATCCTTGGTAAACAAGGTTTGGAGGGGAGTCTGCTCTGAGAAGCCTCCTGATAATAGCACAGCAAGTAATGACACCTGTGTTATTTGTTTTTGCCTGTGCAGAGTTATTGAGAAAATCCGCAGAGCACACTCTCGTAGACATGGTGCAGCTGCTCTTCACAAGGTAAACCTGCTGCTGTTTGCTTCGTCCCTGCTGCCCAGGCCTCTTGAGCCTGCCTGCTTCCACATAGCCACTTTAGGGACCTGGCCAACCCCTTAGCCACATCAGAGGCCACTGGGATTATGAATAGGGCTAGTTCTCTGGGCCAAGGGTTACTGAGCAAGGGAGATGGAGGAGGGAGCTGGTTTGGCCTCAGGAGGAGAGAGAGGTTATTTAATCTAGGCTCACAGACCTTGTTCTTCTTCCCAAAACTGTGTCTGTTTCTGTGTAGGTAGCAGCTGGGAAAGGGAACCCAGAGAGGAAGGCAAACTTAAGGGAGCCTAGAGCAGGTTACGCAGTCCCCAGAGCCTGAGAAGGCCAAGGCTAGGATGAGCAAGTCATGAGCGTTGATTTGCTGCCCCTCAGTTTGCTTTGCCCAGGACTGTCATGATTGTAGCACATCAAGTTCCATCCTGGAAAGCCAAAATGATTGCTTTTCCCAGGAAAGGCCTCAGCCTTGGTTCTGAGAGGCCTTTTCATACTAGATTTAACCTCCAGCTTCCTATACCTCCTTTCAATAGATTCACTTTGAGAAGAACTGAAACAGTGGCTTAAAAACCTCCCCCTGTGCCAGGTGTGGTGGCACACGCCTGTAATCCCAGTACTTGGGAAGCTGAGACAGGAGGATCACAGGTTCAAGGATAGCTTCAGCAACTTAGCAAGACCCTGTTTCAAAATAAAAATAAAACAGGACTGGGGTGTAGAATCCCCCTGGATTCAGTCCCCAGTACCCCCGCCACACACACACACACAACCCCTTCCCCTGAGATTTCGTTTTGCTCTCAGATCTATAAGTAATCATCTTTATTATTTACAGACTAGACTGCTTTTAGAGCTCAGTCTCAAGTTTACTATTTCCAAAACTAAAGCCTGCATTTTACTTCTTGCCCTATGCCCATTCTCCTGGGGTTTTGACAGAATGCCCTCTCCCCATCTCTTGGTTTTTATTTTATTTTTATTTATTTATTTTTGGTGTGTGTGTGGTATTGGGGGTGGAACCCAGGGGCTTTTCTACCTCCGGGCTATACTCCCAGACCTGTTTTATACTTTATTTGGAAACAGGGTCTCACTAAGTTGCTGAGAGCCTCACTAAGTGGCTGAGGCTGGCTTCAACCTGTGCAATCCTCCTGTCTCAGCCTCCCAAGTGCTGGTATTACAAGCGTGTGCCACCATGCCCGGCTCATCTCTTGGTTTTTATTTTTTATTTTATTTTTTTGGTGGCACAGGGGGTGGAACCCAGAGGCTTTCTACCTCTGGGCTATACTCCCAGACCTATTTTATATTTTATTAGAAACAGGGTCTCACTAAGGTGCTGAGAGCCTCACTAAGTAGCTGAGGCTGGCTTCGAACCTGTGCGATCCTCCTGTCTCAGCCTCCCAAGCACGGGGATTACAAGCGTGCGCCACCACGCCTGGCTATCTCTTGGTTTTTAGTAGTACCTCTTAAGGATGAAAAGAGTGTCCACACTCCAAGGGCACTTAGTCACCTTGCCCTGGTAACTCCCTTCTTTGTCAATGGTATATATCCCCCAATTCCTGTGGCTCCTTTCTTTGTCCACGTCATTCATCCCTCAGTACTGTGGCTCTAAAAATGGTGAGATTTGCCTGCTTCTCTAACTCTTTTCCTAAGAGACAGGAATGATCTGGTCCAGAGCACTTTTGGCTGTAGCTGCATGAAGAAGACATTTGTCACTATGCTGAATGACAGTCCATGGGATTCTCTGTCTTATAGGTTACCTCAGTTTAAAGAAGAACCCAAGAGCTATGTGGGGACCAACATGAAGAAGGTAGGATCTAAGATCTGATGTGCTGTCCCTCATCCAAACACTAATCTCCCAACTTTAGTGCTGTGGGATACCCTTGCTTAGCAAAGACATGCTTTTGCCTTGACAGGTCTATTTGGAATATAGAAATAGCTCTCACTTCCTTAGTAAGAAATCTGTTCTCTCCCAATTACCTCTCCTTCCTCAACCTTTCCTTTCTGGCCTTTATCAACCCATCACATAAGCTGATGAGTCAGTCCTTTATGGAAAACACAGTGAGACCCATCAGGCTGGGCTAAAAATGTATGTTAACAAAAACTAATGTCTGCCACCCCCTCAGGATTTAGCCTTGTCAGCAGGTAGGAGTCCTAGAGAAGCTAGGCCCCAGATCTTATCCTAATGCTGGGTTCTACTGGGCTCATGCCTGCTAGTCTCTGTAGAAGTAATAAATCAAGACAGCCTGCAGATCAAAGGGTTCTCAAAGTGCTATTAGAAGAATGGTGGTCAAGAGGATGGCCTTTTTGTTTTGAACTGAAGCCGTGGACTTCACAGGCTTCTGACAAGGATTCTGCTTATAGCCCTAAGAGGTTCTACCCTTGGAGATGACCCTTGGTGTTTGGTGCATGCACCTGACCTTCCCCTGCCCCTTGCCATCCATCCCCATTCCTTCCCTGTGCCCTGTTGGCGTGTGTCTAAGTTTATTTCACTCTGTTTAAATCGTGCGTTTGCCTGTCTTTCACAGATTTCTCCATGTCTCCTCAACAAACTGGAGCTAAGTAGTGGGGAGCAGACCAAAGCCCTGAACCAGTTAGAGAGGGTACTACTCTTTAAGAATCTCAAGGTCTCTCTCCCTCTCCCTCTCCTTTCCCCTTTTTATTTATTTATTTAAATGCTTATATTATTATATGTAACACTTGGGTCCCATATCTGTTGTGTAAATCACAACTTACCCCTCCCTAGTAACACAGCTTGGCTTTGGAAGAGTTGCATGTGTTTGTAGCATTTTGTAGTGGTATGAATTCTCCTGGAGCCTCTCATAGCCTGGAGGCAGAAAGAAGCCTTGAACATCACATGAGCCTAGAGATCCTGGGTCCTGCTATCATCTTGTGGGGAGGCTTAAGACCCACCATTTCTAGTAAACTACAGGGACCTCCAAGCAAGGTCCCTTCCTCTTCTATTCTCCCCCTGTCTCAGAGCTGACAGAGAGCTGAAGCACAGTCCTCAAGTTGATCTGGATACCTAGATTAGGTTTGTAGAAAAAAGATAGCTCATCCAGTGGGAGCCTTTTTATTTCTTGTTACCATTAAAGGGATCATTTCAAGGTTTAGAACTGTAGATTAATAGAAAAGGTAGCCAGGTGTGGTGGTACACGCTTGTAATCCCGGTACTTGGGAGGCTGAGACAGGATGATTGCAGGTTTGCGGCTAGTCTCAGCTACTTAGTGAGGCCCTCTGCAACTTAGTGAGACCTTATTTCAAAAAATAAAGAATAAATAGGGCTGGGCGGGCGTGGTGGCGCACGCTTGTAATCCCCGCACTTGGGAGGCGGAGACAGGAGGATCGCGCAGGTTCGAAGCCAGCCTCTCTGGCTTAAGAGACCCTGTCTCCAAATAAAAAATATAGATAAAATAGGTCTGGGAGTGTAGCCCAGAGGTAGAAGGGTTCTATCCCCAGTACCAAAAAAAAAAAAAAAAAAAAAAAATTAGGGCTGGGGGTGTAGCTCGGAGGTAGAAATACTTTGGGATCTGCAAAGATGCCCTCTGTCCTTTAAAAGTCAAGATATAGGGGAGGATAGAGGAAGGGTCCAACTAAAAAGTACCCAAATACCTAGGAAGAAAAGGTGGTAAGGAATGCCTAGGCTATCTATCGCAAAAGTATGCATGCTAGAGGTGTGGTTGTGGCTATGTAGTTCATTGAGGATAAAAATAATTGTGTGTGTACCTCCCTGTAGCTAGATAGTCTGTAAGCCTGTGTCTCTGAACACATTGTCTCAAATTTCCTTTGTGTGCTTGCATAGTCTCAAGTTGTAGCTCTCTTCAGTGGCTACCTAGCATGTTGCCATAATTATTAACCTAGGACTCGCCCTCTTTCCATAGAGCTTTTGCCGTCCTTTGGAATAAAGAGCTGTGTAAATAAGGTAGGGCAGGGTTCCATGAACACCTACTGCCTACCCTGCACCTTAAGAGTGGAACACAGCTATAGTTTGTTTGTTTGTGGGGTTTTTTGGTGGTACTGGGGTTCCTGAAGACCCTTCAACCTCCAGGTTACACTCCCAGACCTATTTTATATTTTTCTTTATTTTTGGAAACAGGGTCTCTTAAGCCAGCGCTGCTGCCTTTGAACCAGCGCGATCCTCCTGTCTCCGCTTCCCAAGCGCGGGGATTACAAGCGTGCGCCACCACGCCCGGCCATAGCTATAGTTTTAAAAAGCTGCGGCATAGCCAGGCGTGGTGGTGCATGCTTATAATCCCAGCACTTGGGAGGCTGAGACAGGAGGTTCGCACAGATTCTAAGCCAGCCTCAGCTAACTTAGTGAGGCTCTCAGCAACTTAGTGAAACCCTGTTTCCAAATAAAGTATAAAATAGATCTGAAAGTGTATCCCGGAGGTAGACAAGCTCCTGGGTTCCACCCTCACCACACACAAAAAAAGTAAAAGCTGGGGCATTTATGAGATTGAGCAGCCTCTTAGCCCCTACTCCTACCCAAAGGCTAAGAACGCTCACTGAGATAACCAGGTGGGAGCTATCTCTGCAGAAGATAGAGGGGAAACAGGAAAGACTGGTCCGTGTATAGAAGGAATATCAATGATGGACTCTTATCCTCAGGGGAAATGACTGGAATGGCGGTGCCTCCTAGAGAGAAAGGCTATCTCGTAGAAATAGATCCAGCTGGTAGTACTTTTGGGAGTTCAGTGACAGTTGCAAGTAGAGCCTCGTTGAGCTTCTTGTCCTTCTATTTATTTAGCTAACTCCTCTCCCAGAACATTTTTATGAACTTGATCTACCGCAGCTCCAGTGAGCATCTTTCTAGTTCCTGATTAGCTGTGGTGCTAGAACACTTGAAGCTCAGTTCTAAAACATATGAGTGAAGGCATTTGGAAATGAAGGGACAAGAACTGTGAATCTGATGTGAGACTGCTGCTATGTTACTAAGAGGTGGGAGAAGCCTCAGCTTTTGGTCCTCTTTTTTATTGAAGTGAGCTGTGGGTAGAGAAGGAAGAATTATGTGTTTTCTAAGCAAGAAATCAAATCATATCCAGGCTCAGAGTTGAGGAAGGGAGCCTATCCCCAAATATCAAAAACAATTGGACAAATTCCTTGAAGTTGCACCTTGAAGACCAACAGTGAGAAGGACAGCTGTCCCCTTGGTACAGCAGATGAGGAGTGGCAGAGATCTGTCAGCTGCCATGACCTTCCATCCTTTATCAATACATGGAAACCACTCCTTTCCTAACTCCAAGGAATTAGCCTTTAACCAACTGAGGCAGGAATTCCAGAGAATATGGGATGTATTTATGTCTAGGTCTAGTCCAGGCAGAAATAAGAAAGCCACAGTCTGGGCAGAAAGGAGTAGACTCTCATTGTTAGATAAGAACTAGAAGTAGGAGGCTGCTTTGCAGAGCAGATGAGGAGGAAAGCCCAGGAGTCCTGTAGATCTGAGACTCCAGGAAAAACAGCCCCTGTCCTTAACCCTTTCTGCATCATCTATAGGACTTGGGATAACCTATGTAATGTAACACCCAGGACCCAGGGAAGTAGATAGTAAGTGGGAGGCTGGCCCTATCAGTGATGGTCAAGAAGCAGAATGCCACTTTCCACATGGAATTTTTCGTGTCACTCTGAAGTAGAAATGTAGAAATCTAGGTTAGAGGAATAGAAACAATTTGATGGTAGACTCTTACTTCAGCACAGGTGTGGGAATACAGGCTGTTTTCCAAACGACTAAATGAGGGGAGATTTCTAGGGATAAACTCTCACTGTCAACAGTCTTCATTTGAGTGCTAATGAGCTATGATATTTCCAGCTGAAAATGAGAGCAGGAGGCATGAGTGATTCATCCAAGTGGAAAAAACAGAAGAGATCCCCCCGGCCTCCACGTCACATGACCAAAGTTACGTCAGCTTCAGAACTGTCTGCCACTAACGGAACCTCCTTATCCACCAACCTCACAGGTGCGTTCCCTGGGCTGCTTCCTCTTGATTGGAACAAAAAAGAAAGAAAAGCTTCTTTCTCTCTCGTGGATTTTGAAGTGGAAGACCAGCCAACTGAGGGCTCTGGTCTTTTTGCTAAGAGCAAAAGGGAAACTCCATGTCAGATTGGACTATGACCATTCAGCAACCCTGCAATGACTGAAAGCTGTTCTCCTTTCAGAGGGACCCTGACTACTCTAAAGAAAAATACGTTCAGAGATGAGCATGCAGAGCCCTTTCCCACAGTCTTTCTTCAAGCCTCACTTGCTTTTCTTGGCAGGTGGCATGCCCTTCATCGATGTGCCCACACCCATCTCCTCTGCAAGTTCAGAAGCTGCCTCAGCAGTGGTCAGCCCCTCTACAGACAGTGGCCTAGAGTTCTCCTCCCAGACCACCTCCAAGGAGGACCTCACTGACCTGGAGCAACCTGGCTCTCCAGGGTACAACACAGCTGCAGAGCCTGGGAGCAGTGAGCTAGGGGTTCCCGAGCAGCCTGACCCTCAGGTATCGCTTTAATTTTTAAATATCCCTCTTCATTCATTCCGTAGGAATTGGTTTGTTTGGATCTTATATGCAGACCTAAGCTCAAAAGATGGTTGAGATAAGGGGTTCTTCCTAGTTCCCAGAATTACTTGTGCTGCCTGAAAACCTATAGCATGACTTACCATAGAAGAGAGCTGGGCATGGCTCTTTCTAGAAGGGAATGATCCAAATTTGAAGTTTATGAGAACCTCTGATACCTTTAGGGTTCTAGTCACAGTAGGTCAGTGATGTGTCAGAAGATATTTTCTGAGTCCTGCACTGAGCCATCTTGCATTGATTTATAAACCACTGAGCTGGTCCTACCCCTGCAATCCTTTGCAAACACGCTTGGAGGCAGATACTTCAAGGGAGTAAGTTCCGAATTACTTTTACCTCATCCCTCTTCCAATACCTGCTTGCTACTTGTCATAGCAGGAAGGAGCCCAGGTGGAAAAGGCCCAGTCAGCATCAGTGGAATCCATTCCTGAAGTGTTAGAGGAGTGCATGTCCCCTACTGACCACTCTGACTCTGCTTCTGTCCATGACATGGATTACGTCAATCCCCGGGGCGTGCGCTTTACGCAGTCTTCCCAGAAAGAAGGTAGGTGCTCTCTGGCAGGCTCTACCTATTCACCTCTTTTGTTCTACCCTCTGAGCTGCTTGAACCTAAACCGGCCTGGACCAAAGTGACTAGTCCATTTTCTAGGCAGGAAGTGGAAGCAGGCCATAAGAATACTGGCCTGCAGCCAGACGTGGTGGTGTACATCTGTAATGCTAGTGCTCAGGAGGCTGACACAAGAGGATCGCAGGTTCAAGGACAGCCTTAACAACATAGACTCTGCAACTTAGTGAGACCCTGTTTTTTGTTTGTTTGTTTTGTTTTGTTTTGTTGTTTTTCTGGGTTTTTTGGTGGTACTGGGGTTCCTGGAAACCCTTCTACCTCTAGGCTACACTCCCAGACCTATTTTATATTTTTCTTTGGAAACAGGGTCTCTTAAGCCAGCAAGGCTGGCTTCGAACCAGCACGATCCTCCTGTCTCTGCCTCCCAAGCGCAGGGATTACAAGCGTGCGCCACCACGCCCGGCTGAGACACTGTTTTACAGCAATAAATAAAAAGGTCTGGAGGTGTAGCTAGAAGGAAAAATGGTTTGCCTCTGGATTCAACCCCCATATACACACGCGCGCGCACACGCAAATCTTGGCATGCATGGAATTCTCCTCTAACTTATACCAAGAGAGAATTTGATGGACAATGAAAAGTGAGAGGGAAGAATAGGAAACTTAGAACTTTGAACTAAAAGGGAGATCATTATCCAGGCATGGTGGTACATGACTATCATCCCAGTACTCAGGACGCTGAGACAGAAGGATCACAGGTTTGAGGCCAGCCTCAGCAATTTAGCAGGACCCTGTTTCAAGATAAAAAAAAAATACAAACTGCTGGCGGTATATGTAGAATGCCCCTGTGTTCAATCTCCAGTACCACAAAAAAAAAAAAAAAGAAAAGAAAAGAAAAGAAATGAAGGATCATTGATTCTGATTCCCTCCAGTAAGTTCCTTCACTTCCCAGGTTGGGGGTGGGGAAGCAGGGGTTCTTTTCCTTAAAGAAAATCACTTACCATAAATTGGTATGATACAGGGAAAGCTATGCCAAGCATGCAGACTCGTTTGTTCGTTCTTTTCTTTCCTTCTTTCTTTCTTTCTTTCCTTCTTTTTTTCTTTTTTCTGTACTGGGGATGGAACTCAGGGGCATTCTACCTCTGAGCTACAGCCTATTTTTTATTTATTTATTTTGGTGGTACTGGGGTTCCTGGAAACCCTTCTACCTCCGGGCTATACTCTCAGACCTATTTTATATTTTTATTTGGAAACAGGGTCTCTTAAGCCAGCACGGCTGGCTTTGAACCTGCGCGATCCTCCTGTCTCTGCCTCCCAGGATTACTAGCATGCACCACCATGCCCAGCTTTATTCATTGTTTTAAAACGGGGTCTCTCTGAGTTGCAGAGGACCTCACTAAGTAGCTGAGGCTGTCCATGAACTGCAATCCTCCTGTCTCGGCCTCCCGAATGCTGGAATTACAAATGTGTGCCTCCACACCTGGCTTAGTTGTTTTTAACAATTTCACTCTTCTCGCCTTCCCAGGCACAGCTCTGGTTCCCTATGGTCTTCCCTGTATCCGAGAGCTCTTCCGCTTCCTTATCTCCCTCACCAACCCACATGACCGCCACAACTCAGAGGTTATGATCCACATGGGACTGCATTTGCTGACAGTGGCTCTTGAGTCAGCCCCTGTGGCCCAGTGCCAGACCCTATTGGGCCTCATCAAAGATGAGATGTGCCGTCACTTATTCCAGGTAAGACCAGATTACTTACAACCTTTGTTTTCAGGGTCCTCAGAGGCCAAGGGGGCACAAAGTAGTTTAGTTTGTTGTATAGAGATTGTAAATCCCAGTAAAGCACCTCCCTCTCAAATTGGCCTGTAGTTCTAATAAAAGGTTTCCAGTAGTTTCCCCAAGGATTCTGATAGTTAAGAAAATTGCAGGAATGACTAGATATAAAGTTCCTTCAGAAGGCTGGGCTTGGTGGCGCACACATGTAATCCCAGCATTTGGGAGGCTGATACAGGAGTATTGTGCAGGTTCAAGGCCAAGCCTCATTTACTTAGTGAGGCCCTTTGCAATGCAGTGAGACCCTGTTTCAAAGTAAAGAATAAAATATAGGGCTGGGGGTATAGTTTGGAGGTAGAATGCCCCTAGGTTCCATCCCCAGTACCATAAATTAATAAATAAATAAATAAATAAATAAATAAATAAATAAATAACTTTATCAGAGGTAGGATGCTCCTGGGTTCAATCCCCAGTGCTACAGGGAAAAAAAAAAATGTCATGATTTACTTTCCTCTGATCTCCAGCTACTCAGTGTAGAGCGACTGAACCTTTACTCTGCTTCCCTGCGAGTATGCTTCCTTCTATTTGAGAGCATGCGGGAGCATCTCAAGTTCCAACTAGAGGTAAGTTTCTTGACTTTGGATGTAAAACAAAAATGGATATATATGGCATCTTCAGTGGAACCAACTATATCAGGCTGCAGGGGTGGGATACAGAGTCTTCCTGGAGGAGGGTGTTTTTAGCCTGTATAGTTTGGTTCCTAGATTGACCTCTATAGTGGGAAAGTCCAGAGAAGCTCGGGGAACACTGGCTGACCATAATGGGAGAACCCAGACACGAGCGAGGAACGCATCGTGAGTGGAGCAGTTCTCTGCTCAGTAGTTCCTCTTGCACGTCAAGCCAGCATTGCAAAAAGGAATTCTAAACAGGATCAGTTCAGGCTCATACAGAGAACATAAAAAGGGCAATAGGCAACTTCTTTCCAACTAGGCCTAAGAAAGAGAACTAGGTTTTATCCCCCAACATGGAGACCAAAGAAGAGATTTACTTAGGAGTGGGATATCATTATGTCTCTTAATGTGTGCCTCCTGGCCGGGCTTCTGCATGCTGTTTAATGTTCTTCCTAATTTTCTCTTCCTATCTTGAATCTTTTCCCCATTCAATGGCATTCACTGGGTTATTGCCAGATGTACATCAAAAAGCTCATGGAGATCATCACTGTGGAAAACCCCAAGATGCCTTATGAGATGAAGGAGATGGCGCTGGAGGCCATTGTGCAGCTCTGGCGTATCCCCAGCTTTGTCACCGAGCTCTACATCAACTACGACTGTGACTACTACTGTTCCAACCTCTTTGAGGACCTCACTAAGCTGCTGTCCAAGGTGCTGAGCACTCTTACTGGCCCCTAGACTGGTTCCATTAAGGGGATCCTGGTGGTAGTGAGAATGCTATATACATGGTGAGGAACATTTCAGAAATGGGAAGATGAAAAAGAAAGGCATTTTCTAAGAGCAATGACGAAGTCACAGGTTTCAGAATTTTTGGAAAAATAATCATTTAAAACAGTATTAGCTTGGCATGGTGGCGCACGCCTGTAGTCCTAGCACTTGGGAGGTGGAGACAAGAGGATCGAGGTCAGCGAAGACCTTCAACAACTTAGTGAGACCCTTTAAAAAAAAACAAAAAACAAAGTATTGTTGGGCATGTTGGCACACACTTGTAATCCCAGTACTTGAGAGGCTGAGATAAGAGGATCACAGATTCGCTGCTAGCCTCAGCTATTTAGTGAGGCCCTTTGCAACTTAGTGAGACCCTGTTTCAAAAATAAAGAATATGCTGGGGATAGTGGCACACACTTGTAATCCCAGCATTTGAGAGACTGAGACAGAAGGATCGCAATTCACGGACAACCTCAGCTACTACTTAGTGAGACCCTTTGCAACTCAGTGAGACCCTATTTCAAAATAAAGAATTAAAAAACAGGGCTGGGGGTGTAGCTCAGAAGGAGAATGCCCCTGGGTTCCATCCCCAGTACTGCAAAAAAAAAAAAAAATTTAATTAATTAATAAAAATAGGGCCGGGAGTGTAGCTTGGAAGTAAAATAAATTCCCCTGGGTTCCATCCCTAGTACTGCAAAAAAAAAAAAAAAAAAAATCTGAAATCTTCAGATTCAGATTAATAACCAAGCTTGGTTATTCTTTAAAAAGCCAGGCAAAAAAAAAAAAAAAAGGATAAAAAATAGGACTGGGGATATAGCTCAGAGGTAGAATGCCCCTGAGTTCAATCCCAAGTACCACGGAAAAAAAAAAAAAAAAAAGAAAAGAAAAGAAAATATCCTCCTAACCTCAAATCAAATGGATGTTTACTTTCCAGAATGCCTTCCCTGTGTCTGGTCAACTCTATACAACACACCTACTGTCTCTTGATGCCCTACTGACAGTGATTGACAGCACGGAGGCCCACTGCCAGGCCAAAGTCCTCAACAGCGTCAGCCAACAGGAGAAGAAAGAAGCTGTCAGACCCAACTATGAGGCCCTTGATGGCACCAGAGAATCCAGCAGCAGTGAGAGGCATTTCTGTTCCTTTCTTTCTTTCCCTTTTTTTTTTTTTTTTCCATTGATGATTCCCAGGTTTTGTGCTTATCCCTTCTCTACTGACTGAGTTCTTTCTCCTCTTTTTATCACTTAACACTTCCCCTGGGGTACATCCAATTCTGTTTCCAGAGTTTGGTGGTTTGAGCCACAGGCCAAGCAGGCAAGTTAGCAAGAATCATGGATTTTCTTCTTTTCTTCCTCCCCACTGTGGTAATTTTACAGAATTATTATTTCCTTATGGCATCAGAAGAGGCCAGAGACTGAAGCATACAGTACTTCTGCATATAGTACTGCTCTTCCCCATCCCTAGTACCTGCCTCCACTCTCATTAACTTTCTCCATCTTTCCTTGAGATTGAGAAACTTCAGGGAAAGTAACCAGGTAGTCTCTTTGTTAAGTTAGAGAATCTCTAAGACTTGGCTGACCTGGGATAGTATCTACTTAATTTGGCTTGAATTTGCCCTGGCCGGTTCCCTGTAGGAGAGCTTCTGGGCTTAGAACTCAACCTCTTCTGAACCAGGCGTGGTGGCGCACACTTGTAATCCCCGCGCTTGGGAGGCAGAGACAGGAGGATCGCGCAGGTTCAAAGCCAGCCAAACGCGCTGGCTTAGGAGACCCTGTTTCCAAATAAAAATGTAAAAATAGGTCTGGGAGTATAGCCCAGAGGTAGAAGGACTTCCAGGAACCCCAGTACCACACGCATGCACACACACACACACACACACACACACACACACACACACACACACAAAAGAACTCAACCTCTTCTGCAGCTCTGCTTGGCTTCATATCTGTAAATCTTCATATATCTTTTCTCTTACCAGCTGAGACAGCAGCCAGCGATGGGAAAGCCACAGGCCTGGCCCCAGACGTCCCAGGCCTGCATCTGTTGGGTGGAAGACAGCCATCAGCAGAGCGTGGAAAACCAAGCTGCAGTGATCTAGAGGAAGCGGGCAACTCTGGGGGTGGGTCCTGGCGTCCATCACCTTAAGCCCTCAAGGATTGGTGGGAGAGAGAGGGAGGGAAACAGAGCAGCCGAGGGCAGTTCCCTAGTGAGGCTTGGCAGCCTGCCATGGCTTCAACCTCAGAGGAAAGAAAACATCCTGAGAGCCGGGCGTGGTGGCTCACTCTTGTAATCCTGGTACTTGGGAGGCTGAGACAGGAGGATCACATGAGGTTTGAGTAACTTAGTGAGGCCCTCCACAACCTAATGAGACCCTGTTTCAAATTTTAAAATATAAAATATGGTTGGGAGTGTATTTCAGAAGTAGACTGCCTCTCAGTTCAATCTCCAATACCAAAAAAATAAAGAAAACATCTGATCCCCCAGAAGGTAGGGCTTCCAATGGTAGGAGAGTGGTGGTTATAAGAAAATCTCTGGGGTTCCTCCTTTTCACTGGAGAGTATGTCAGTGATCTTTCAAAAGTCATTATTCTGGTAAAGGCCTTAACAGATCTTTTTCCTCTCTTCTTCCCACTCCTAGGTGACAAAAAGTTTACCCAGAAGCCACCTCGATTTTCCTCTCTCCTGCCAGATCCACGGGAATTAATTGAAATTAAAAACAAAAAGAAGGTAATATTTATTTATTTATTTATTTCCCAGAGTTCAGCTTTACTCACCTCTGTCTGGATGCCCCCTGTAGGGCTCTGTCTCAGAGGATGTGAGAGATTCTAACAGCTAATTGTACAGCTTCCTCAGGCTCATCTTAGGGCTTGTGGGACTCCATCAATCGTCCAGTTCTTTGAAGGCCTTCTCTTAGTCCTCAGTCATGTAGCTGAACAGTGCTATTGTTTGTCCCTGAATAAATGCTGCTCTAGCTGACAGCCACGTGTTACTAATGATAATGACAGAAGCCCTGTGAGCTGGTATCATGTGGGTCACCAAAGGTTTTGGTCGTCTCCACTTCTGGAGTGATGATGGGCAATCAAAGGGAATTGACATTTATTCTGGTGCCTTAGTAAAGTTCAAATAGCAGTTTGTGCTTTTAGTTTTCTAAACACAAAGAAAACCTTTTATTTAACTCTTTTTTCCTCTTATTGCCAGTTTGAACAACTTTGGCTTATGTCCTTGGTTACAAGGCTGTGACTGGGCATGCAAGGAGCAGAGCTGTCATGACAGTCGTCATCCTTCAAATATAGAGCCTTCAGAGATAGACAGCCAAAGAATGAAGGGGAACCCAAGCCAAGCCATAAACAAGATGCTGGCTGCCGGTAGATGCCAGGGATATAAAACTGATGAAAAGAATTCTCTAACATCTTTCATCTTTTTCCCTGATTTCTAAAATAGAGGACAGGAGGCTATCCCATGCATATTAAGCACTCAGAAAAAGAGTAGCAAGGAGTTTTTCAGCCACTTCTGGTGAGGCAAAACGATAGTGGAAAGCTAAGACCAGTATGGCCCAGTCTTAGCTGTGGAATCACAAAGAACTGTGTCCATAACCCACTGTGTGGCCAGCTCCTTAATTATATGACAGAGTTCAGCCTGGCCTTCTCTGACTTAGGAGTAGAGCATCTTCTGACACCTATAGTCTTTCTCTTCTAGCTGCTAATCACTGGCACAGAGCAGTTCAACCAGAAACCAAAGAAGGGGATCCAGTTTCTGCAGGAGAAAGGCCTCCTCACCATCCCAATAGACAACACAGAAGTAGCCCAGTGGCTCCGAGAGAACCCTCGGCTAGACAAAAAAATGATCGGAGAGTTTGTGAGTGACCGCAAAAACATTGACCTGTTGGAAAGTTTTGTGAGGTGAGGAAGCTATATGAAATGGAAGGGCTAGGGTTATGGCTCGGTGTTAGAATGCTCACCTAGCATGGCCAAGGCCCTGGATTTGATCCCCAGCTCTAAAGAGAGAAAGGAAGAAATGTGAAATGTGGTGATCAGTCTGGGGGGTAGAGAAGACAGAGGGGAGGGGAAATCCTTCCCTCAAAGCATTCTTAGTTCCTTCTTCTTCCCATAATTTTATCTGTTGGAGTTAAAAGGAACTTCAGCAAGACAGTTTTGTTTATTTTGTGGGTCTGGGGATGGAACCCAGGAGCATTCGATTTCCAAGCTATACCCCCTGCCCTATTTTTTATTCTTTATTTTAAAACAAGGACTCACTAAGTTGCGGAGGGCCTCCCTAAGGAGCTGAGGCTGTCCCCGAACCAGGATCCTTCGGTCTCAGCCTCCCGAATGCTGGGATTACAAGTATGTGCCACTACCCCTGGCTAGCAAGATAGTTTTGGAGCTGGTGGCAAAGACCTATAATCTCTGTATTTGGGAGGCTGAAACCAGGAGGATTGCAGGTTTGAGGACAGCCTCAGCAAACTAAGAAGACCTTGTTTCAAAAATAAAACATATACCAGGTGTGGTGGGGCACATTTATACTCCCAGTACTTGGGAGGCTGAGACAGGAGGTTTGCAGATTCAAAGACAGCCTCAGCAAGTAGTGAAACTCTCACCATCCTAGACAGACCCTGTTTCAAAATAAAAATAAAATTAGGCTTGAGGTATAGCTCAGAGGCAGAATGCCCATGGGTTTAATTCTTGGACACACACACACACACACACACACACACACACACACACAGAATTTTGGAGACTTTCATCTCTATTCCACATGGAGAGCATTGCAAAAGGATGGAGTGGAGCCAGGCATAGTAGTGCACACTTATAATCCCAGCATTCGGGAGGCTGAGACAGGATGCTCATGGTTCGCTGATAGCCGCAGCTACTTAGTGAGGCTCTCTGCAACTTAGACCCTATTTCAAAATAAAGAATAAAAGGCCGGGCCTGGTGCACGCTTGTAATCCTAGCTCTTGGGAAGCTAAGACAGGAGGATCACACAGGTTCAAAGCCAGCCTTAGCTACTTAGGCCCTGTTTCCAAATAAAGTATAAAATAGGTCTGGGAGTATAGCCCAGAGGTAGAAAGAAAGAAAGAAAGAAAGAAAGAAAGAAAGAGAGAGAGAGAGAGAGAGAGAGAGAGAGAGAGAGAGAGAGAGGAAGGAAGGAAGGAAGGAAGGAAGGAAGGAAGGAAGGAAGGAAGGAAGGAAAGAAAATAGGGCAGGGGGTATAGCTTGGAGGTCGAATGCCCCTGAGTTCCATCCCTAGACCAGCAAAAAAAAAAAAAAAGAAAGATGGAATAGGCATTTGGGGTTGGGTTGGGGAGAGGTTTTTAGTAAGAGTCTGCTGTTGTGACAAGTGCCAGCTAAGGTTAGTGGTTTTGTTAGGCATGACCAGGAGATATGGCCCCTTTGCCAGAGCTCTTAGTCTCCTCTGTCCTAATAAGAGAAAATTAGAAGGACTATGGCCAACAGAGAACCCAGTCTGCAGTTTCCACATCTTGAGCCCCTTCGTTCTGCTTCTTTTCCCTATAGTACCTTCAGCTTTCAGGGTCTGCGGCTTGATGAGGCTCTCCGCCTCTACCTGGAAGCCTTCCGTTTGCCGGGAGAAGCACCGGTCATCCACAGGTTGCTGGAGGTATTCACAGAGCATTGGAGGGTGAGTCTGAGTGGCGTGGCGAAGCCGGGATTCCAGATCAGTCTGAAGGTTTCTGTGACCCCAACTAGAAACCCAGCTGTTGTCTCTTAAGGCTGAGAACAGTATCAGTGAACTTTCCATGGAAAAAAAAGTTTTTATTAAGGAGGTGGCAAGTGGTTGGTCATTTTCTGGGTGGCACCTCCCCTGTGTACTATAGCATTTTTTTTTTTTTTTTTTTTTTGGTGGTACTGGGGTTCCTGGAAGCCCTTCTACCTCCGGGCTACACTCCCAGACCTATTTTATATTTTTAAAGCAGGGTCTCTTACGCCAGCACGGCTGGCTTCGAACCTGCGCGATTCTCCTGTCTCCGCCTCCCTAGCGCGGGGATTACAAGCGTGCGCCACCACGCCCGGCCTGTACTATAGTATTGAGTAGTGGGTTGGTGATGAAAATTTAATTAACCAAAGAAGGGCATTGACACAGCTGGGGTCTCTGCTTTTTCAGAATTGTAATGGCTCCCCATTTGCCAATAGCGATGCCTGCTTTGCCCTGGCCTATGCTGTCATCATGCTAAACACAGACCAGCACAACCACAACGTTCGCAAACAGAATGCACCCATGACACTGGAGGTAAGCGTGGGTCCCAGCCAATTCAGAGAAGGTCCAGCACAGCTTTGGGTGTAGCAGGAAGGACATGGGATCTCCACTGAGCATGCTGGACAGGGTTCTGTCCATGAAAATCAGGGAGGGCTGGCCAGCCCAGGAGAGGGAGGGACTGGCATGGGGAGGTGGGCTCTCTCATTTATTCTTCCCTAAGTCCTGTTTACCACAGACCCAGGAGCTCCTTGGGTGGGCCTCAGCATTGACACAGGGGACAAAAGCTTACTGGCCTGTCTTTAGGAATTTCGCAAAAACCTAAAGGGTGTGAATGGAGGCAAGGACTTTGAGCAAGACATCCTGGAGGACATGTACCATGCCATCAAGTGAGTATATGTACAGAATAGTCCAATATTGGGACTCTGGTACTCCAAGCTAGGGCCCAAACTTCCCCTCTTTTTATTTTTGTTTTTATTTATTTATTTTAGTGCTAGGGATTAAACCCAGGGGCATTCTACCTCAGAGCTTTTTATTCACTCCTAGCCCTTTTCATTTTTTATTTTGAAATAGGGTCTTGTTAAGTTGATGAGGGTCTCACTAAGTTGCTCAGGCTGGCCTCCAACCTGTGATCCCTCTGTCTCAGCCTCCCAAGTACTGGGATTACAGGTATATGCCACCATGCCAGACTATTTTTTTTTTAATTATTTTAGTGTGGTGCTAGAAACCAAACCCAAGGCCTCACACATGCTAAGCATGTGCTCTATCACTGTGCTACATCCCCAGCCCAAACTTTTCTCTGTAAGTGGGGTCTCATGGCCCCATTTCCTATACCTAAAGCAGCTCACAAGATGTGTTCTCCAGCTGATAAAGAATTTAGGGTAGCCAGGCGGGGTGGCACAGCATTTGGGAGGCTGAGACCAGAAGATCACAGTTCACAGACAGCCTCAGCTACTTACTGAGGCCCTCTACAACTTAGTGAGACCCTGTTTCAACATAAAGAATCATAAATAGGGCTGGAGGTGTAGCTTGGAGGTAAAATGCCCCAGAGTTCCATCCCCAACACTGCAAAAAAAAAAAGAACTCAGGTAGGCATTCACTCAGGGTGAGGCTTGGGTCAGAGATCAGAGTCAGAAATGGGACACTTAGTTCTTTACTGTAAATCAGAAAAAGTAGCAAGAATCATTTATCCTTTCATATTCATAAAGAATGTGTCTCATGCTTGTAATCCCAGCATTTGGGAGGCGGAAACCAGAGGATCACAGTTTGCAAACAGCCTCAGCTACTTAGCGAGGCCCTGCACAACTCAGTGAAACCCTGTTTCAAAAATAAAAAGATTGTCAGTCATGGTGGCGCATACTTGTAATCCCAGCATTTAGAAAGCTGAGACAGGAGGATCCAGGTTCACGGCTAGCCTCAGCTACTAAGGCCCTCTGCAACTTACTAAGACCCTACTTAGTAAGGCCCTCAGCTACTTAATAAGACCCTGTTTCAAAATAAAGAATAAGCCGGGCGTGGTGGTGCACGCTTGTAATCCCAGCGCTTGGGAGGCGGACACAGGAAGATCGCACAGGTTCGAAGCCACCCACGTACACTGACCTAGGAGACCCTGTTTCCAAATTTAAAAAAAATATAAAAAATAGGTCTGGGAGTGTAGCCTGGAGGTAGAAGGGCTTCCAGGAACCCCAGTACCACCAAAAACTAACTAACTAACTAAATAAATAAATAAATAAATAAATAAATAAATAAATAAAAGAATAAAAAAAATAGCACTAGGGGGTATAGCTCGGAGGTCGAATACCCCTTGGTTACACCCCCAGTACTGCAAAAAAAAATTAAAAATTAAAAAAGACTAAAAAATAGGGCTGGGGGAGTAGCTTGGAGGTACAATGCCCCGGTATCGCAAACAACAACAACAAAAAAAAAAAACAGGGCTTTGACAGCGTGGGACACTTTCTTTCTCCCTGACCCCACTGGGTAGGTGGGAAACAGATCATTGAGCTACAGTTTTGATGACCTCATATTGATGGAAGATGCCTGTCTGGATAATGCTCTAATTTGGAACAAACCAGGTTCAGGGCAGTGCACTTACTCCTTCCCTTTCATCCTGACAGGAATGAGGAAATCGTGATGCCTGAGGAGCAGACAGGCTTAGTTCGGGAGAACTATGTGTGGAGTGTGCTGCTGCATCGAGGGGCCACCCCTGAAGGCATATTCCTGCGTGTGCCTCCTGGCAGCTACGATCTAGACCTCTTCACTATGACGTGGGGCCCCACTATTGCTGCCCTCTCATATGTTTTTGACAAAAGCCTTGAGGAGACAATCATCCAGAAAGCCATCTCAGGTTTCAGGTAGCAGCCTCGCGTGGGCCTTGTCTTCACCTCCTCCTGCCTCTCTGAGCTAACGTGTTTGCCCCGTGCCTCTTTGACTCCTACTTACTTTCCTTAGAATGGGGTTTCTCCTAATTTCATAGAGGAAGGCTGAAGCCTATGAAACTCAGTCTAAAAGAGACTCAAATGCGAGGTTTCTTCCTGAGACCTAATTTGGGAAAAGCCCCATGCCAGCCTCTTCAGGGACTCGGAAGGGCCGTGTGGCCTTCCAGTGACTCTGTTTCTGGGATGGGGGTGACATTACAGGAAATGTGCCATGATCTCCGCCCACTATGGCCTCAGCGATGTGTTTGACAATCTCATCATCTCTCTGTGCAAATTCACAGCCCTCAGCAGTGAGGTGAGTAGGAGCAGAAACTGTGCTTGGATTTCCAAGGAGGACCTTTTAGCCATGGATCTATCCCTGTCTGCACCCACCCCCTCAACTGTACCAAAATTTAGGCCATTTCTGTCTTGCACTCTCTCTGCAATGAGAACAGTGTCACTTGCATGTAGTGGGATGGGATAGGAGATGCTAGAGTGGGAAAACCTTAACCAGGTTAGCCCTTCCCACTAGTATTTTGGGAGATTGAAGCAAAGCCAACAGAAGGACTCTCAGGGAACCAGAAGCAGAAGCCGGAGAGTCTTTTCCAGATATTAGCCAGACCCTAAGCTTCTTCTCATTCTCTTTTCCAGTCTATTGAGAACCTGCCCAGTGTATTTGGAAGCAACCCTAAAGCCCACATAGCAGCCAAAACAGTGTTCCATTTGGCCCATCGTCATGGTGACATCCTGCGGGAGGGCTGGAAGAATATCATGGAAGCCATGCTACAGCTCTTCCGAGCCCAACTGCTGCCCAAGGCTATGGTGGAGGTAACCGTTGGTCTTGGTAGACCAATCAACAATAACAAAGCAAAATCCTCAGCATTTTGTATTATCTATATGTAGAACTGGTCAGGAATAACACTGGCCTCATGCCTGCCAAAGCTCACAGGACACCTCAAATATAATACCACAGATCTTGGGGGTAGCTGTAAAGGAATACGGTAGAAACTATTGGCAGTCACCACTTGGAAGGGGTGCAATAGTATAGGACAGAGGCCTATAGGGAGAAATCCAGAGAACTTTAGTTGGCAGGCAAGAAAGGCAAAGGACATATAGAAGAAAATTAGTCTTGATGTACTTTTCTAGGTAGAAGATTTTGTGGATCCCAATGGCAAGATTTCTCTACAGCGGGAAGAGACACCATCAAACCGGTAAGGGCAAACCAGAGGCTAAAGGCCTTAGGGAAGGAGGGTCAGAACTTTGGGGGTTACCAAAACATGTACCCTTTTCTTATAGTGGAGAGTCAACAGTACTAAGCTTTGTAAGCTGGCTGACATTGAGTGGTCCTGAGCAGTCTAGCATGCGGGGTCCATCCACTGAAAACCAAGAGGCCAAGAAGGTGGCCTTGGACTGTATCAAGGTAACTTCCTGCCCACCCCTGGCAAGAAAGCCCACACTCCTCCCTACTGGAAAGGTATGGCCCATGAACTGCAGAACAGAATCATCCAGGGCTGTGATGAGGGTGGAGACATTCACTTCCCTTCAGCCCTATCAGACCACACTCTCTTTTACATCCCCTCTAGCAATGTGACCCAGAAAAGATGATCACAGAGAGCAAGTTCCTCCAGCTGGAATCACTGCAGGAGCTCATGAAGGTATAGCAGAAAAAAGGAAAGACAGAAGGACTGGCCAGTTCTGGGAGGCGTGACAGGAGCCAGTGGTGTGCGCCTCACTTTCTGCTCGAGCGAGAACTTTGCTGGCTTCTCTTTCATCCTACTTTCTTGCTGTTATTCCCCTCCAGGCTCTGGTCTCAGTGACACCAGATGAAGAGACATATGATGAGGAAGACGCTGCTTTCTGTCTGGAGATGCTGCTAAGGATTGTGTTAGAGAACAGGTAAGGAAAGGCAGGTGAGGGCAAATTTAGGCAGACCCTATATTGGGTTTGTGCCAAAGGAATAGAAGCCACATGGAGTGAGCTCTGGGGGCAAGAAACACATGAAACTGTAGGCAGCACTGGGAGGCTTACTCACTAGCTTTCTGCTTAGGGTATAATACCATTGAGCAACAAAAGGCCTAGGAAACTTACTGTCCAGTGGTTTCTCTACCCAAGGATGCCCACATCCCTTATGTTCTTTCAGAGACCGTGTAGGCTGTGTATGGCAGACTGTTCGAGACCATCTATACCACCTCTGTGTCCAGGCCCAAGATTTCTGCTTCCTTGTGGAGCGGGCAGTAGTAGGACTCCTGCGCCTGGCCATTCGGCTGCTACGGAGAGAAGAGATTAGTGGCCAGGTAAGTAGAGTACATCTGGGAGGACGGTAGATATGCTAGGGGTGAAGGCCACAGTGTCCGTTACAGATACGGCATAAGGCAGGGTGTGCTTACCATGAGCCCTCTCAGCAGCCACACGGCTGGTGTATTCTAACTGGGGGTACTGATGCAATTGGGCAGAGCCTAGGCTGGCCTCAGATATGAAGCCTAAACCTCTGTAGGCTCTGCCTTGTAGTAATCCCAGCCCTATACCTGGTGTCCTGGTTCTAATGCTTAGGAACTTCTTAACATCTCTTGGCTCAACTATAAGAAACAACCAGCATAGAACTAATATGTGGAGCCGGGCATGGTGGCGCACACTTGTAATCCCAGCATTTGGGAGGCTGAGGCAGGGGGATCACAGTTCGCGGACAGCCTCAGCTACTTAGTGAGGTCTTCTGAAAATTAGTAAGAGGAGACCTTACTTCAAAATAAAGAATAAAAAAATAGGGCTAGGGGTGTAGCTTGGAGGTAGAATGCCCCTGGGTTCCATCCCCAGTACCACAAAAAAAAAAAAAAAAAATGTGAATCCAACAATGTCAAAGGATGTAAGATCATTACACACAAAAATATTTTATTTGCAGTACTGGGGATGGAACCCAGAGGCATTCTACCTCCAAGCTACACCCCCTGCCCTATTTTTTTATTCTTTACTTTGAAACAGGGTCTCACTGAGTTGCAAAGGGCCTCACTAAGTAGCTGAGGCTGTCCTCGAACTGTGATCCTCCTGTCTCAGCCTCCCAAATGCTGAGATTACAAACATGTGCCACCACGCCCGGCTCACAAAAATTAATTGCATCCCACATCCTAGTAATGTATGGAAGCTAGTGTATTCATTTCGAGTCACCCCCCCCCCACACCCCGTGCCATTTTGGCATGAGGCTGTATTTCTATTTTCTGTATTTCTATCTTTCTAATAAACTTCTTTAAATCTTCAAAAAATATATAATATATGGAAGCTGAAGTCAAAAGTGCAATACCACAGCCAGGCATGGTGACACGTGTGTATAATCCCAGTACTTGGGAAGCTGAGACAGGAGAGTCACAGGTTCGAGACAGCCTCAGCCATAGAGTGAGACTTTCAACAACCTAGCAAGCCTCTCTCAAAACAAATAGTAAAAAAGCTGGGGGGAGCTGGGCGTGGTGGTGCACATTGTATTCTCAGCATTCGGGAGGCTGAGACAGGAGGATTGCGATTCACGGACAGCCTCAGCTACTTAGTAAAGGCCCTTTGCAACTCAGTGAGACCCTGTTTCAAAATAAAGAATTTAAAAAAAAAAAAAAATAGGGCTGGGGATGTAGCTTGGAGGTAGAATGTCCTTGGGTTCCATCCCCAGTACCACCAAAAACAAAAAAAAAGCTGGGGTGTTGGGCATGGTGGCACTCGCTTATAATCCCAACATTTGAGAGGCTGAGACAGGAGGATCATGGTTCAGGGACAGTCTTAGCAACTTAGTGAGACCTTGTTTCAAAATAAAGAATAAAAACATAAGCTTGGGGGTATAGCTCAGAGGTAGAATGCCCCTGGGTTCCATCCCCAGTACTGGGGGGGGGGGGGAGCTGGGGGTATAGCTTGGAGGTAGAATGCCCCTGAGTTCAATCCCTAGTACCAGAAGAAAAGAAAAAAAAGTAGTTTCATTTATAAGTGCTCCAAATAGTGTGAAATATTTAGGTATACACCTAATAAAACATGCATAGAATTTTTGTGCTGAAAATTGCAAAATGCTAATCAAAGAGACCTAAATAAATCCAGAGGTCATGCCATGTTCATGGATTAGAAGACTCAATATAGCAAAGATAATAGTTCTTCCCAAATCCATCTAAAAGTTTGATACAACTCCTATAAAAATCCCAGCAAGATTATTTGTAAGCATAAACAAGATTATTCTAAATTTCAGATGGAAAGGCATAGGCCTTAGAATAGTCAAACTTTTTTTTTTTTTTTTGGTGGTACTGGGGTTCCTGGAAACCCTTCTACCTCTGGGCTACACTCCCAGACCTATTATATTTTTCTTAATTTGGAAACAGGGTATCCTAAGCCAGCAAGGCTGGCTTCGAACCTGCGCGCGGTCCTCCTGTCTCCGCCTCCCAAGTGCGGGGATTACAAGCATGTGCCACCACGCCCAGCAGTAATCAAACATTTTGACAAAGAATACAATGAAAGAAATCACTTTTCTCTGATAATAAGACTTGTCATGGTGACATCTGCCTGTAACCTCAGTACTTGGGAGGCCAAGAACAGAGGACCACAGGTTTGAAGCCAGTCTTGGCCAAACTTAGTGAGACCCTCAGTAATGTAAGTGAGACTGTTTCAAAGTAAAAAATAAAATATGGCCAGGTGTGGTGACGCACACTTGTAATCCTAGTACTTGGGAGGCTGAGACAGGATTACAAGTTCATGGCCAGCCTCAGTTACTTAGTGAGGCACTCCACAACTTAGGGAGACTCTATTTCAAAATAAAGAATAAGTCTGTGTGCGGAACACGCTTGTAATCCCAGCATTTGGGAGGCTAAGACAGGAGGATTACGGTTCGCGGTCAGCCTCAGCTACTTAGTGAGGACATTTGCAACTCAGTGAGACTCTGTTCCAAAATAAAGAATAAAAAATAGGGTTGGAGGTGTAGCTTAAAGGTAGAATGTCCCCTGGGTTCCATCCCCAGTACTGCCAAAAAAAAAAAAAAGAATAAAAAGTCGGGCTGGGGGTATAGCTCAGAGGTAGGATGCTCCGGGTTCAATCCCAATTTACCTCTCACCCCCCAGAAATACTTACTATATAGTAGTTGAGCTGATGAAGTACTGCTGGAGGGATAGATACATAGATCAATGGGGCAGAATAGAAAACCCAGAAATAGGAATTTTAATATGTCCAACTGATTTTTTACCAAGATGTAACGACTCAGTGGAAGAAGTGCTGGGATTTTTGAAATCCATGGGAAGAAAAAAAACAAATGAACCTTGGTCCAAACCTTATACCTTGTAGAAAAATTAACTCAAATGGATCATAAATATATAATATAAAACTATAAAACCTTTAGAAACATAGGAGAAAATTTTTAGGATCTACAACTAGAGTTTTTATTTGCTTTTATTTATTTTTATTTACTTTTTTTGTGCGGTACTAGGAATTGAACCCAGGGCCATTCTACCTCTGAGCTATACCTCCAGCCCTATTTTTTATTCTTTATTTTGAAACAAGGTCTCACTAAGTTGCTGAGTGCCACCCTAAGTAGCTGAGGCTGGCTATGAACCTGCAAACCTTCTGTCTCAGCCTCCCAAGTACTGGGATTACAAGTATGTCCCACCACGCCCGGTTCCCAGCTTTATTCTTTATTTTGAAATGATCTCACTAAGTTGCAGAAGGCCTCACTAAGTTGCCAAAGTTGGCTGTGGCTAAGACAGGATGATCGTGCAGGTTCGAAGCCAGCCTCAGCTACTTAGGCCTGTAGCAGCTTAGTGAGACTCTGTTTCCAAATAAAATATAAAATAGGTCTGAGAGTATAGCCCAGAGGTAGAAAGCCCCTGGGTTCTATCCCCAGCACCACACACACAAAAAAACTATTGCTCTATGAAGGCCTGTGTAGAAAAGAAAAGTTACAGACCATCCAGGCATAGTGAGGCATGCCTGTAGTCTTTGTGCTTGTGAGGCTGAGACGGGATTGCAGGTTTGAGGCCAGCCCCAGCAATTTAGTGAGATCTTGTTTCCAAATTAAAAAAAAAAAAAAAATTGCTGGGTGAGGTGGCACATACTTGTAATCCCAGGACTTGGGAGGCAGAGATAGTGACAATATCAAGTACAGAGAAAGTAGATTATTCATACATTGCTGGTGGGGTGGGAATATAAAATAGCTAGCTGCAGCCGGGCATGGTGGCGCACGCTTGTAATCCCGGCGCTTGGGAGGCTAAAACAGGAGGATCACGTTTGAAGCCAGCCTCCACTGGCTTAAGAGACCCTGTTTCCAAATAAAAAATATAAAATAGGTCTGGGAGTGTAGCCTGGAGGTAGAAAGTCCCTGGGTTCCATAGCCTGTACCATCTCAAAAAAAAAAAAAAAAAAAAAAGTGTAGCTACTCTGTTGGCAGTTTTTGTTTTGTTTTGTTTTGTTTCAGTACTGAAGATGGCACCCAGAGGCACTCTACCTCTGAGCTACACCCCCTGCCCTATTTTTTATTCTTTATTTTGAAACAGGGTTTCTGAGTTGCAGAGGGCCTCACTAAGTAGCTGAGGCTGTCTGCGAACCGCAACCCTCCTGTCTCAGCCTCCCGAATGCTGGGATGACAAGCGCGCGCCACCACGCCAGCTCTGGTCCTGTTTTCATATAAAAATAAAATAAAATGAGGCTGTAGCTTAGCGGTGGAGTTCCCCTGAGTTCAATCCCAAGTATCACAAAAAAATAAAATAAAGGAACAGACTATTGGTATATTTGAAGTAATTTGGATGTATCACCAGGGAATTATGCTAAAATGAAAGCTAACCTCAAAAGGTTATGTACGATATAATTCCATATATATATATATATATATATATATATATATATATATATATATATATATAAATTTTTTTGGTGATACTGGAAATTGAACACAGAGGTGTTCTACCTCTGAGCAATACCCCAGCCCTATTTTTTAATTTATTTTATTTTTATCTTATTTATTTATTTATTTATTTTACATAACTGGGAATTGAACCCAGGGGCATTCTACCTAGGAGCTACACCCCCAGTCCTATTTTATGTTCTTTATTTTGAAACAGGGTCTCATTAAGTTGCGGAGGGCCTCACTAAGTAGCTAAGACTGGCTGAGAACCTGTGATCTTCTTGTCTCAGCCTCCCAAGTATTGGGATTGCAGGCATATACCACCACACCCAGCTTTGTGTTTTGGTTTTTGTTTTTTGGGGTTTTTTTGGTGGCACTGGGGATTGAATTTGTAATTCAAATTACACTCCCACCCTGATTTTATTTCTTATTTGTTTTGTTTGTTTGTTTGTTTGTTTGTTTTTTGTATTACTGGGGATAGAACCCAGGGGCCTTCTACCTCCAGACTTCCAGGCTACACTCCCAGACCTATTCTATATTTTTTATTTGGAAACAGGGTCTCTTAAGCCAGCAGAGGCTGGCTTTGAACCTGCACAATCCTCCTGTCTCAGCCTCCCAAGCGCGGGGATTACAAACGTGCGCCACCACACCAGCTTTTTATTTCTTATTTGGAAACAGAGTCTCACTACTTGCTGAGGCTGTCTTCAAACCTGCTATCCTCCTGTCTCAGCTTCCCAAGTACAGAGATTATGGCATGCACCATCACACCCAGCTTTTTAAAATTATTATTTTGAAACAGAGCCTTGCTAAATTGCTGAGTCTGATTTTGAACCTGCAATCCTATCTCAGCCTCCCATGTACTAGGATTTACATGCATGTGCACCATCCTCTGGATATATATATATATATATATATATAAAATTTTTGGTGGTACTGGGGTTCCTGGAAGCCCTTCTACCTCCGGGCTACACTCCCAGACCTATTTTTATATTTTTTATTTGGAAACAGGGTCTCCTAAGCCAGCTCGCACGGCTGGCTTCGAACCTGCGCGATCCTCCTGTCTCTGCCTCCCAAGCGCGGGGATTACAAGCGTGCGCCACCACGCCCGGCTTTTTTTTTTTTTTTTTTTTTTTTTTTTTTTTTTTTTGCGGGTGTGGGGATAGATCCCAGGAGCATTCGACCTCTGAGCTACACCCCCTGCCCTATTTTTTATTCTTTATTTTAAAACCGAGTCTCACTGAGTTGCAAAGGGCCTCACTAAGTAGCTGAGGCTGTCCTCGAACTGTGATCCTCTGATCTCAGCCTGCCAAATGCTGGGATTACAAGCGTGTGCCACCACGCCCGGCTATATATAATATTTTTGAGCCCACACATTTTATTTATTTATTTATTTTGCAGTACTGAGGATGGAACCCAAGGGCATTTTACCTTTGAGCTACACCACCAGCCCTATTGTTTATTCTTTATTTTGAAATAGGGTCTCAATGAATTGCAAAGGACCTCACTAAGTAGTTGAGGCTGTTCGCAAACCGCAATCCTCCTGTCTTGGCCTCCCAAATACTTGGATTACAGGCGTGCACCACCACACCCGGCTCCCACAGAATTTTAGAAATTGAAGACAAATTGCTCGGAGTTAGGAATCGAGCAGGAAAGAAGTGTACTTTATAAAAGGGCAACATGAGTAATTTTCATGGTATAGAAACTTCCGCCTTTTAACTTGTGGTGGGCCGGGCGTGGTGGCGCACGCTTGTAATCCCAGCATTCGGGAGGCTGAGACCTGGAGGATCGCGGTTCGCGGACAGCCTCAGCTACTTAGTGAGTCCCTCTGCAACTCAGTGAGACCCGGTTTCAAAATAAAGAATAAAAAATAGGGCTGGGGTGTAGCTCGGGGGCCAAAAGCCCCTGGGTTCCATCCCCAGACCCGCAAAAAAAAAAAAAAAAAAAAAACTTGTGGTGGATATATATACAAACCTATACAGGTAACAGACTTGCATAGAATTTGGTACATACACACATGCACATTTGAATACAAGAAGACTAAGAAAATCCAAATAAGATCAGTGGGTTACATTAATGTTAATATCCTGATTATGATATTATACTTAGTTTTACAAATTGTTACTTTTGGGATAAACTGGGCAAAGCATATAAGGGATCTTGTTATATTATGTCTGCATGTGAACCTATAATTATCTCAATAAAAATGTCAATGTTAAAATATGAGAGGCATGACTCAGTCATGTGTGCCTAGCATGCACAGGGAGGGGTCCCCAGCAGTGAGAAAAAAGGAGAGGGGGAGTGCGGGCGTGGTGCGCGCTTGTAATCCCAGCATTCAGGAGGCTGAGACCGGAGGAGCGCAGTTCACGGACACCCTCAGCTGCTAGGCCCTCCGCAGCTTACTGAGACCCTGTTTCAAAATAAAGAATTAAAAATGGGCAGGGGGTGTAGCTCAGAGGTCGAACGCCCCTGGTTCCATCCCCAGACCCACACACACAAAAAAAAAAATAGGAGAGGGAGAGAGAGAGCAACAGTGCCTCAAGTTGGGCCCCAGCCAACTCTTCACTGGCCCAGAAGGCTGACGGGGAGGGAACTAGACAGGAAGTCCTGTGCTCACTCCCCATTTCCTGCTCCCACCATCACCCCAGGTGCTGCTGTCCCTGCGTATCTTGCTCCTGATGAAGCCCATTGTGCTGTCCAGAGTCAGCCACCAAGTTGCATATGGGCTCCATGAACTCCTTAAGACTAATGCAGCCAACATCCACTCCAGCGATGATTGGGCCACCCTCTTTACACTGCTGGAGTGCATCGGCTCAGGCGTGAAGCCTCCAGCTGCTCTGCAGACCACAGCCAGGGCTGACGCACCTGATGCTGGTAAGCTCTTTCCCGGGGAAATGCTCACTGGCAGTGAAAGTTACCATCCCAGGAATTGGAACAGGGAAACAAACCACAAACTGTTGCATTCAGCAGATTAAACATGCCTGGCTCCTGCCATCTGCTTCCAGATCTTCCAGTGCCCACTGGCTAGTACCCACAAATTAAATAGCATGAAGGCAGCTGGGCGTGGTGGCACAGGCTTGTAATCCCAGCATTTGGAAGGCTGAGACAAGAGATTTGTGGACAGCCTCAGCTACTTAATGAGGCCCTTTGCAACCTAGTGAGACCCCATTTCAAAATAAAGTATAGGATGGGAATGTAGCTTGGAAGTAGAATGCCTCTGGGTTCCATCCCCAGTTCCACTAAATAAATAAATAAATAGCATGAAGGCAAGCAGAAATGCAGAAGTATGTGAACCAGGCTCCCTACTGTCCTGAGGGCCATTTTCTCAAAAACTATGCTCTTGCTGCCACCCTGACACTGGCACTAGATGTCATCAGAAGCCCAAACTAGCCTGCTACCCTATTTGGTCAGGAGAGAAGCTGTCCAGACCTCAGCCCTCTGGTGACAGGCCTGAAAGAAGCTAGGCCAGGAAGAAGGGAGGCCAGGCCTTAGCACCTTTCTTCTGAGTGCCTAAATTCTCCTTTTCAGTATCCCATCTCCACCCTTACTCTTCCCTTCTTCCTGCCTGGCCCAGGGGCCCAGTCAGACAGTGAGCTCTCATCCTACCATCAAAATGATGTGAGCCTGGACCGAGGGTACACTTCAGACTCAGAGGTCTACACTGACCATGGCAGGCCCGGCAAGATGCACCGATCAGCCACCGACGCCGATGTGGTCAACAGCGGTTGGTTGGTGGTGAGTGAGGGTATGGGTGGCGGGTAAGTCTTCCCTCCTGGCCTGTGAAAAAGGTTCCTGGACCTCCAAGAAGGGATCTGGGGGGGGGGGGGGGTCGAGCCTGAGTCCCCAGCTTATATTCTATGTACTTTACAGGTAGGAAAGGATGACATTGATAACTCCAAGCCAGGGCAAGGGTCCAGCCGGCCAGGCCCTTTACCCCTGGTCAATCAGTATAGCCTAACAGTGGGGCTAGACCTGGGGCCACATGACACTAAGTCCCTGCTTAAGTGTGTGGAGTCGCTGTCCTTCATTGTGCGTGATGCTGCCCACATCACTCCTGACAACTTTGAGCTCTGCGTCAAGACTCTTCGAATCTTTGTGGAGGCCAGTCTGAATGGCGGTGGGTCACCTGATAAAGGGGCGGCTGGGGAGGGGCCACAGGAAAATAATGGGAGGAGGCAGGGAAGGGAGCAAGGCAGGGCCCCACTGTCTATGGCTGTGGAGCATGACCAGGATCTGGCCCTGCTCAGGATGCAAGTCCCAGGAGAAAAGAAGCAAGAGTCACAAATACGACAGCAAAGGGAACCGCTTTAAGAAGAAATCCAAGGAGGGCTCGGTGCTTCGGCGGCCTCGAACCTCCAGCCAACATGCCACTCGGGGTGGGCATAGTGATGACGATGAAGATGAAGGTGTGCCTGCCAGCTATCATACGGTGTCTTTACAGGTCAGTCAGGACGTAAGTATGACACCCTTTACTTCCTCTCCTCCCCTGCACCTGAAACTGGGAGGGTGGGTGGGGCCAGGGAAAGCCAGGTCTGAGAGGAAGGGCCCGTGTTTTCTGCACAGGCCCTCCCCACCACCACCTCCACAGTATTTCCCTTATCCAACACCCCTGTAACTGAATTTATTTTAAAATCAAGGGTTGTGTTTTGGAATAAGTAATATCTTCACCTGGCTCAAAGTTCAAAGGTACAAAACTAATAAAAGTAAGCTTCCATTCCTGTCCCCAGCCACCAAGTTCTCCTCACTAGAGGCAACTACATCACCAGTTTACTCAAGGTGTGTAAAACTGATCTTACAAGATGACTTTATGTCTCTACATAAATGGAGGCACAATTGCTTTAAATAGAATAACCGTAGAAAACTCATGAAAATAGCCCGGCGTGGTGGCACACGCTTGTAATCCCAGCACTTGGGAGGCTGAGACAGGAGGATCGCACAGGTTCGAAGCCAGCCTTGGCTACTTAGTGAGGCTCTCAGCAACTTAGTGAGACCCTGTTTCCAAATAAAGTATAAAATAGGTCTGGGAGTGTAGCCCAGAGGTAGAAAAGGCCCTGGGTTCCACCCCCAATACCACACACACAAAAAAAAAAAGTTAAAAATTTAAAAATAGGGTTAGGGGTGTAGCTTGGAGGTAGAAAAGGCCCTGGGTTCTACCCCCAGTACCACAAAAAAAAAAAAAAAAAAAAAGAGAGAGAGAGAAAACTCATGAAAATAAAAAAGTTCAAGACACAGTGGCACACACCTGTATTTCCAACAGCTCAGGAATCTGAGGCAAGAGGTTCACAAGTTTGAGGCCAGCGTCAGCTATTTAGTGAGGCCTTCCGCAACTTAGTGAGACCTTATTTCAAAATAAAGAATTAAAATATAGGGCTGGGGGTGTAGCTTGGAGGTAGAATGCCCCTGTGTTCAATCCCCAGTACCACAAAAAAAAAAAAAAAGGGCTGAGCTGGATGTGGTGGCGCACACGCTTGTAATCCCAGTACTTGGGAGACTGAAACAGGAGGATACAGGTTCACAGCCAGCCTCAGCTACTTAGGCCCGCCACAACTTAGTGAGACCCTGTCTCAAAACAAAGAATAAAATAGGGCTGGGGGTGTAGCTTGGAGGTAGACTGTCCCTGGGTTCAATCCCCAGTATTGCAGAAAAAGAAAAGAGCTGGATATAATTATGTCTGTCTATAATCCTGGTACTTGGGAGGCTAAGACTGGAGAATTCTAGGTTTAAAGCCAGCCTCAGCAACTTAATGATATCTTATTTCCAAATAAAAAATAAAATACATCTGGAGGTGTAGCTTAGAGGTAGAATGCCCCTGGGTTTCAACCTCCAGCACCACAAAAAAAAATAATTAAAAGGCTACAGATAACTCAGTGGTAGAGCACCCCTGAGTTCAATCCCTAATACCACAAAAAATAATAATAAATGATAGATAGATAGATGAAATTTTAAAAATTCTAAATCATCCAGGCACAGTGATAAACACCTGTAATGATGGCCAGGCATAATGGCACATGCTTGTAATCCCAGCATTCGGGAGGCAGAGACTGGAGGATCACAGTTCACAGACAGCCTCAGCTACTTACTGAGGCCCCCTTGCAACTCAGTGAGACCCTGTTTCAAAAATAAAGAATAAAGCCAGGCGTGGTGGCGCATGCTTGTAATCCCCGCACTTGGGAGGCGGAGACAGGAGGATTGCACAGGTTCGAAGCCAGCCAGGCTGGCTTAAGAGACCCTGTTTCTAAATTTTAAAAAAAAGTTTAAAAATAGATCTGGGAGTATAGCCCGGAGGTAGAAGGGCTTCCAGGAACCCCAGTACCACCAAAAACCCAAATAAACAAAAAGAATAAAAATTATTAGGGCTAGGGGTGTTGCTTAGAGGTAGAATGCCCTTGGATTCCATCCCCAGTGCCAGGGGGTGGGGGATATACACCTGTAATCCCACTGCTTGGTAGGCTGAGACAGGAGAAAAATAAAGTAGGGCGTGGGGGTATAGCTCAGAGGTAGAACAGAAGAATGCCCCTGGGTTGAACCTCCAGTATATATTAATTAATTGAGAATAAACTGAGCCAGGTATGGTAGAGCACACCTATAATTCCAGTACTTGGGAGGTTGAGCCAGGAGGATTGCAGGTTAAAGGACAGCCTCAGCAACCTAGGACACCTAGCAGCCTCAGACACCTCTCATTAACCTAGCGAAACCCTGTTTTAAACTAAAAATAAAATAGGGATGGGGGTGTAGTTTGGAGGTAGAATGCCCATGGGTTCAATCCCCAGTACCATAAATAAATAAATAAACAAACAAACAAACAAACAAGCAAGCAAACTGGGCATGGTGGCGCACACTTGTAATCCCAGCATTTTGGAGGCTGAGACAGGAGGATTGCAGCTCATAGACAGCCTCAGCTACTTAGGCCCTTTGCAACTCAGACCCTGGTTCAGAATAAAGAATAAAAAACAGGGCTAGAGGTATATCTCGGAGGTAGAATGCCCCTGTGTTTCATCCCCAGTACTCCAGTACTGCAATAAATAAATAAATAAATAAATAAATAAATAAATAAATAGGCATGTTGGCATATGCCTGTAATCCTAGTATACCTTTTTTCTTTTCTTTTCTTTTCTTTTTTAAAAGTGCGTGCAGCTCAGCTCTGGCCAGACATTGTCTCTCAAGGTTTTACTTTGTTTTCCAAATGAGATCAACAAGGTTTTCTGTGGCATGGGAAGGTATAAGGTATAAAATATAACTGAAATAAAATTACCTTCCTCACTGAAATTCCATGTTGCTAACATTCCACACATCTTAAATCTCTATCGTGGCTGGAGCAAGCAGCCCATCAGGTTGAGACAAGGCGAGAAGCAAGGGGCGTGGAGTATGGCATGACCGTAGGGCCCCTTGAGGACGCAGACAGGGACAGTGTGGGGGCAGCCACCAGACCTAACCCCACTCACGCCCTGCCCTCTCCTGTGATCCCAGTTGCTAGACCTGATGCACACCCTGCACACACGGGCAGCCTCTATCTACAGTTCATGGGCCGAGGAGCAGCGCCACCTGGAGACAGGTGGCCCGAAGATCGAAGCTGATTCACGCACCCTCTGGGCCCACTGCTGGTGCCCTTTACTGCAGGGTAATCTTGGGGGAGCAGACAGGGTGGGGCAGAGGTGATGCTGGAGCTTGGGGAGCATAGGGCCAAGTGTCTGGAGGATCCTGACCCTACTCCCCCTCTCAGGCATTGCCTGCCTGTGCTGTGACGCCCGGCGCCAGGTGCGGATGCAGGCGCTGACCTATCTACAGCGAGCGCTACTGGTACATGACCTGCAAAAGCTAGATGCTCTGGAATGGGAGTCCTGTTTTAACAAGGTAGGACATCATACTGGCCTTAAGATAAAGCTCAAATCCTAAGGCAAGGATAGCCAGGCAGCCTGAAGAGCCCCTAGTATCTGTCCTCAGGCTGGATTATACCTTTCCTGCTCTTCTATGTCCAGCCAGCCAGCCCTGGCGTCCTTTGGGCAAGGCTGCCCAACTGACCCGGCTACAGTAACACTGGATATTTACCCGCCAGGTACTGTTTCCTCTGTTGACCAAGCTCTTGGAGAATATCAGCCCAGCAGATGTGGGTGGGATGGAAGAAACCCGGATGAGGGCTTCCACACTGCTCTCAAAGGTACTACTTACCACCCCTCACCCCCTACTCTCCCCGCACCTGCCTTTTTCCAAGGATTGGGAGGCCAGGGCTTTTGGTAGGACCAGAGATGAGACATGAGTGCTCAGCACCCCCAGGTATGGAGATTCAGCAGGACTCAGGCACCCAGGAGCAATGTCTGATGTAAAATTCCCATGCAAGATGGGGCCCACTTGCCTCCCAGCCTTGGGAGGGGTGCAGAAGTTTCTACACCCCCCTTGACTAAAAGGCGCTGGTGGGCCGTAGGTCTTCCTGCAGCACCTGTCCCCACTGCTGTCACTCTCCACCTTTGCGGCCCTCTGGCTCACCATCCTGGACTTCATGGACAAGTACATGCACGCAGGCTCCAGTGACCTACTGGTATGTTCACTGCAACTCCCACTGCCTACTTTACCTCCCACCTGCTGGAGAGACTTGCTGTCCGTCCTTGGCAGCTGCCTCTCCCGTGCCTCTTTCCTGTCCTCATGATCCCCCTGCTGCCTGCAGTCAGAAGCCATCCCTGAGTCTCTGAAGAACATGCTCCTGGTGATGGACACAGCGGAGATTTTCCACAGTGCGGACACACGAGGAGGCAGCCCCTCCGCCCTCTGGGAGATAACCTGGGAGCGCATTGACTGCTTCCTGCCACACCTCCGTGACGAGCTCTTCAAGCAGACTGTCATCCAGGGTAGGGGCCTGGCCCAGCCTTACAAGAGTCCCCAAAGCTGAATTCATTCTCTGGGCCTCGGGTGGAGAGCCTGGGAGGCAGCCAGGACCCTGCTGCAAAGAAAGCACTAAGAGATGCCATCCGATTATCTGCCCATCACAGACCCTCTGCCCACGGAGCCTCATGGCCAGAAACCTCTAGCCTCAGCCCACCTGACTCCTGCTGCTGGTGACCCCAGAACACCTGGCCATCCACCTGCCCCAGAGATACCCTCAGAGCTGGGGGCCTGTGGTGAGTCCTTTGTGGCTAGCCTGCTGGGGGTGGGCAGGAAGAAGGAGGCCCTCCTGGGGTTGCTGCTGAGCAAAGGCTAAGAGCTCAAAGGAAGCAACCCAAGAGCTGTTGGCCTGCTCCTCTTGGACATGGCAGGACCAAATGAGCTCTGAAGATCTAGCTGCTTACATTTCTCACTTGGAGGAGAGGGCTAGGTCAAGGATGTGGAATGAACATGCAGAGGCTACCCTTCAGGGATCCGTAAAGACCAGACTCATGTTAACCAGACAAGCAGTCCAACAAAGGAAGTGAAGCCTAGATAGGAGGTAGCCAAACACTGGAATGAGTCTCTAGGGGAGACTCCCAGCGTTTTAGACTGGGAGGGAATTGGGAGATGGAGAGGTTTGTTAAGCCAGCCGTGGAGCAACAAGAATCTGATTGTGGCCACCTTGCTCTCCTTACAGACTTGGAGAAGACTGAGGGCCCCCGAGCCAGCAGCAGTAGCTCCCCCGGATCACCAGTGGCCTCTAGTCCCAGCAGGCTGAGCCCCACCCCAGATGGGCCTCCCTCCCTGACTCAGCCCCCACTGATCCTGCAGCCCTTGGCCTCCCCACTGCAGGTGGGCGTGCCGCCCATGACTCTGCCCATCATCCTCAACCCTGCGCTCATCGAGGCCACCTCTCCAGTGCCCCTCCTGGCCTCACCTCGCCCCACAGACCCCATACCCACCTCCGAGGTCAACTAAGGCAGGTTCTTCGGAGAGCAGGACCAGTACATGCCACCAGGCTATGACCAGCCCCTGCCAGCTGTCTTGGGGCCATGAACTCTTCAGGCCTACTCTGAGATGCTGTCGCTGCTACTTGGATGAGGAAAAGGAGAATTTCTGTAGCCCCTGCCTGGACCCACTTCAGACTGCGGGACCTCCTTCCTCCTCTGCTCTCCATTCCTGAGAGCGCAACCTGAGAGCGCACTCAGGCGTCACTTGTAGCCTCTGCCTCCAGCCTGGCAGCCCTGGGGAGGCATCGCTGTGCCAACCCTGCAGTGCCCACCTTATGCCCCTCCTGCCCAGGTCAGGCCTCGAGAGCCAAGCCCACCACACTGCACTTTGTCTCCCTCTCCCTCCCCCTCCCATCAGCCTGGGCCACCGCCTCCAGTTCTCCTTTTTTAGTTAGGTGGGTCGGTTTGGAGGGTTGGTTGGTCCACGGAAGGTAGGCAGGTGGGGCTGGGCGGAGGCCCCGGGAGCGTGTACATATGGGAAACGTGGACAGCAAAGGACTTTTTATGCTGTAATAAATGTCTTAGTACCAGCAGCACTGCCGTGCTCTCTGGTTTCCTTAAGCTGTGGGTCAGGGCACATGTCATGGGATGGCCAGGGCGTGGTCAGAGGCAAGGTGAGGCTGAGCTTCCTGATGGCCTGGCGCCAGCCCCAGCCAGGTGCCAGGACTGGGGTGAGGGCTGCTTTACTGCTGCCACAGCAGCACCTCATCAGCACGGGTGTGCCAGGGCCTGGGCAGTTCTGTATCTGCTCCAAGAAAGAGACATGTGAGGCAGACCGGCCAGGGTCAGGGAAGGCAAGGCAGAGATGAGCAGCAGTTTTGCAAAAGCCTTCCTCCCCTCAGACGGGCTCCTGGTCCAAGAGCACAAAGGAGCCTGGAGAACTTAGGAGGTGGAGAGGCCTCTTGCCCACAGCAGAGATGATGTGTTTCTGGGCACTGACATTCACTCTGACTCCAAACTGTAGAGAGACAACTTTTCCCTGCCCACACCTCCATCCAGCCACCACCGCATAATGGTGGTGATCGGGTAGGCCAGGCGAGAGTGCTCGTGGGACAGGTAGTGTGGTCCTGCAGGCCAGGGGGCTGGATGGGACCCAGAAGGCTGTGAGTTAAACTCCCCAGGTGAAGCAGTGAAGTCGTCTTGGCACCTACACAATGGTGCCTTGCCCTCCTGGGGGCAGAGGGAGTGGGACCAGTGGCATGACCAGCAGCCTCTCATGGAGAGTGCAGGCACTCGCCCTCGGGGCTGGGGCCGGCTGCTGTGTGGCCCTTTACTTTGGCTCTCCTTTGCTCAGCGCGTCCAGTGTTGCCAGGAGTTCGAACCTCTGTAAGTTCCTCACTCAGCTGTAGAAAAGGACCCCTCAGAAATGGGAACCAAGCCAGGTGTGGTGGCGCACGCTTGTAATCCCAGCATTTGGGAGGCTGAGACAGGAGAATTGTGGTTTGTGGCCAGCCTCAGCTACTACTTAGTGAGGCCCTTTGCAACTCAGTGAGACCCTGTTTCAAAATAAAGAAGAAAAAATAAGCCAGGCATGGTGGCGCACGCTTGTAATCCCAGCATTTGGGAGGCTGACCGTGGCCAGCCTCAGCTACTACTTAGACCCTTTGCAACTCAGTGAGACCCTGTTTCAAAATAAAGAAATAAAAAAAATAAGCCAAGCGTGGTGGCGCACGCTTGTAATCCCCGTGCTTGGGAGGCTGACACAGAAGGATCGCACAGGTTTGAAGCCAGCCTCAGCTGGCTTAAGAGACCCTGTTTCCAAATAAAATATAAAATAGGTCTGGGAGTGTAGCCTGGAGGTAGAAGGCCCCTGGGTTCCATCCCCAGTACCACCAAAAAAAAAAAAAAAAAAAAAAAAAAAAGAAAGAAAAAAAGAAAAAGCAAAGAATAAAAAATAGGGCTGGGGATGTATCTCAGAGGTAGAGTGCCCCTGGGTTCCATCCCCAGTACTGCAAAAAAAAAAAAAAAAAAAAAGGAACTAAGACATGAGACCTGGACATGCTTCCTTCTTGCCCAGGTCTAGACCAGGCCTGGTTTCCACACTGACCGGAGCCTTGACAAACTGACCCTAGGAATATTAAGGGCTCTACGAGCAAGTATAAAAAAGGCTGAACACTAAGGGCCCTCCCTCAACTCCGGTGCTTCCGGCTCTGTCTTTAAATCTTCATGCGCTTTGCTCTGGAGGAAAGAGTGTCGGCTGCCGCAAAGAAGTCAGAAGGTCATTCTGTGAACAAAGGGGTACACCAAGGCTGCTCCTTGACTAGTCTCACAAGTTGATTCCCTGCCAGGAAACAGAAAACATTGACCACAAGTCTCTTTTTTTTTTTTTTTTTTTTTTTTGCACTAGGGATGGAACCCAGGGGCATTCCACCTATGAGCTATACCCACAGCCCTATTTCTTTTTTTAATTTTTAAATTTTGAAACAGGGTCTCACTGAGTTGCAGAGGTCTTGCTAAGTAGCTGAGGCTGGCCGCGAACCCTCATCCTCCTGCCTCGGCCTCCCAAATGCTGGGATTACAAGTGTGCGCCACCACGCCTGGCTACGACCACAAGGTTCATTCTAAAAAGAACCGATCCCATGACGTCTTGTTGACAATGCTGTCTCTTAGAAGGCAACAGCAGCTTAGAGAGGAACTGAAACTCAGGCCTGAAATCTGATCATCAGGGAACGATGGCTTGGTGAGGTGGCAATGACAAAAGTCATGGGGACTGAGCCTATATTGATTGGTTTTGTTTTGTTTTTGTTTTTGTGGGTCTGGGGATGGAACCCAGGGGCATTTGACCTCTGAGCTACACCTCTTGCCCTATTTTTTATTTTTTTATTTTTATTTTTTTGGTACTGGGGTTCCGGAAGCCCTTCTACCTTCCGGACTACACTCCCAGACCTATTTTATATTTTATTTGGAAACAGGGTCTCACTAAGTTGCTGAGAGCCTCACTAAGTAGCTGAGGCTGGCTTCAAACCTGTGTGATCCTCCTGTCTCAGCCTCCCAAGCACAGGGATTACAAGTGTGTGCCACCACACCCGGCCTATTTTATTTTATTTTGTGGTACTGGGGTTCCTGTTAGCCCTTCTACCTCCAGGCTACACTCCAAGACCTATTATATATAAATATATATATATATATATAATTTTTTTTTTGAAACAGGGTCTCTTAAGCCAGCACAGTTGGCTTCGAACCTGCGCGATCCTCCTGTCTCCACCTCCTAAGCGCAGGGATTACAAGCATGCACCACCACGCCCAGCATTTATTCTTTATTTTGAAATAGAATCTCAGCCGGGCGTGGTGGCGCACGCTTGTAATCCCAGCATTCGGGAGGCTGAGACCTGGAGGATCGCGGTTCGCGGACAGCCTCAGCTACTTAGTGAGGCCCTCTGCAACTCAGTGAGACCCGGTTTCAAAATAAAGAATAAAAAATAGGGCAGGGGGTGTAGCCTGGAGGTCAAATGCCCCTGGGTTCCATCCCCAGACCCGCAAAAAAAAAAAAAAAAAATAGAATCTCACTGAGTTGCAGAGGGCCTAAGTAGCTGAGGCTGTCCGCGAACCGTGATCCTCCAGTCTCAGCCTCCTGAATGCTGGGATTACAGGCGTGCACCGCCACGCCCGGCAAGTCTATACAGATTGTTAATAAGAGCTGTATTAATTGCTAATAAAAATAAGCTTTCATACATAGGCAAAATAATAAAATCCTTCTCTCTGCCTCTAAGCTGTCAGCCAAGAGCTGCAGCCAATACTGACCTCAGTCAGCTAAAAGTTAGCTGTTAGCCCAGCTAAACATGGAATGTTTAATTAAAACAATTAAAAATAGGGCTAGGAGATAGAGTGCCTCTGGGCTCAATCCCCAGTAACACACACACACACACACACACACACACACACACACACAATTTCTTGATTATACCCTATAAATCTGCTCCTTGCCCGCATGCAGTTTGCCTTACATCACTAGAAGATAACTCTATTCTTTCAAATTCTTTTTGTGTTGTTGTTATACTGGGGGTTGAACCCAAGGGCATTCTATCTCCAAGCTATACATCCAGCTCTCTTATTTTTTATTTTATTTTTTTATAATGTGCTTTTGTTGGTACATTATAATCTCACATCATAATGTAAATCATGTTGACAGTGAATACATGCACACAGCTATTTTTTATTTAGAAACAGAGACTGAGACAGGAAGACCACAGACTTGAAGCCAGCCTCAGCAACTTAGGCCTTTTGCAACTTAGTGAGACCCTGTCTCCAAATAAAAAATAAAAATGGGTCTGGGGGTGTACCCTGGAGATAAAAGTCCCCTGGGTTCCATCCCCCATCCCCAGTAACACACACACACACACACACACACACACACACACACACACACTAAACAGGTCCATTCCCAGTGGGGAATAGAGGTACATGCCTAAATAATATAAATATATATATTATAGCCAGAATAGCTCAACGCCTACAGATGCTCAGTGTGTGTGGCGGGGGCAGAGGGGAGAGGTACTGAGAATTAAACCCAGAGCTTAATTCAGAGGTCTAATAGCCCTTTTTATTTTTTTCTTTTGAAACAGGGTCTCATTAAGTTTCTGAGTGCCTAATTTGCTGAGGCTGTCCTCAAACCTGTGATTCTTAGATGTAGAATGCCCCTGGGTTTAATACACACACACACACACACACACACACACACACACACACACACACTCAAGGGAAAGCGTGACATCTTGAAGTCAAGAGACTGGATATAAATCTTGGTCCTGTCCCTTTTTATCTATATGCCTGGTCATGTTACTTTGACTCTTAATCGATCAAGTAAAAGTAGTGTCAGCTGAGCATACCTGATCTGAAAACTGATGCAGTTTCAGATTGGGGGGCCTGCAGATTTTCAACCTGTTTAGTCTATGCAAATATTCCAAAGTCCAAAAAACTCTGAAATCTGAAATGCTTCTGGCCTTAAGCATTTTAAATAAGGGACACTTAACCTGTATTTATCTTCTAGGGTTGTTGGGAGAGAGAAATAATAAAAAATTATACTAGAAGCCAGACACAGCCGGGCATGGTAGCACACGCTTGTAATTTCAGTACTTGGGAGGCAGAGACAGGAGGATCTGGGTTCGCAGCCAGACTCAGCTACTTAGCAAGGCCCTCCGCAGCTTAGTGTGACCTTGTTTCAAAATAAAGAATAAAATTGGGCTGGGGAGAGCCGGGCGTGGTGGCGCACGCTTGTAATCCCAGCATTCAGGAGGCTGAGACAGGAGGATTGCGGTTGGTGGCCAGCCTCAGCTACTCAGACCCTCTGCAGCTTAGTGAGACCCTGTTTCAAAATAAAGAATAAAAAAAAAAAAAATAGGGCAGGGGGTGTAGCTCCGAGGTAGAATGCCTCTGGGTTCTATCCTCAGACCCACAAGAAAAAAAAGAAGAAGAAAAAAAGAATCCTAACAGTGTATTTGCTGGCAAGATGAAGAGGAGAGGAAATAATAGGAAATGGAGAGCCCAAGTCAAGAGCTCGAACATAGCCAGGCGCGGTTGCTCACGGTTATAAGCCCAGGATTTGGGAGACTGAGACAGGAGGATCTCAGGTTAGAAGCCAGTCTCAGCAACCTAGCAAGGCTCTCATCAACTCAGACCTTGTTTCAAAATAAACACTAAGCAGGACGGGGTATTGTATGCCTGTAATCCCAATACCTGGGAAACTGAGGAGAATCACAGGTTTGAGGCCAGCCTCAGCAACTTAGTGAGACCCTGTTTCAAATTAAAAATAAAGTAGTGCTGGGGTGTAGCACTGGAGTAGAATGCCTCTTGGTTCCATCCCCAGTATGAGAGAGACAGAGACACAGACAGACAGACAGACAGACATAGCAACTCTTTCGGCCAGAAATCCAGTCGTGGAGTCAGTGTTTGGTGAATTCCCGCCCTGACCTTGTTGCACCACTGGATGTGTTCAAGTGGAAATTGGGAATTATATAAGGGTTAATTACATAAAGCCCTTACATCAGAGAAGTTTAAACTAGTTAGACATTGGATGCCTTTTCAGCTTTTTGTCTTTCTCTCTCTTTCTTTTTTTGTGGTACTGGGGATGGAACCCATGGGCATTCTACCTCCAAACTACACCCCCAGCTCTATTTTTTTTTAATGGGTCTGGGGATGGAACTCAGGGGCATTCCACCTCTGAGCTACACCTCCTGCCCTCTTTTGTGTGTGTGTGGTAGTGGGAGTTTCTGGAAACCCTTCTACCCCTGGGCTACACTCCCAGACCTGTTTTATTTTTTATTTGGAAACAGGGTCTCTTAAGCCAGCGCGGCTGGCTTCGAACCTGTGTGATCCTCCTGTCTCCACCTCCCAAGCGCGGGGATTACAAGCGTGCGCCACCACGCCCGGCCTATTTTTTATTCTTTATTTTGAAATAGGGTCTCACTAAGTTGCAGAGGGCCTAAGTAGCTGTGGCTGTCTGTGAACCGTGATCCTCTGGTCGCAGCCTCTCGAATGCTGGGATTACAAGCGTGCGCCACCACGCCCAGCTTTCTTGATTTTTTTGAAACAAGGTCTCACTGAGTTGCACGGCGCCTCACTAAGTAGCTGAGGCTGTCCACAAACCATCATCCTCCTTGTCTCAGTCTCCCAAAAACTGGGATTACAAGCATGCACCACCACCCCTGGCTCTTATTTTTTTCTTTTTCTTTCTTTCTTTCTTTTTTCTTTTTTATTTTTTTAATTTTGTGGTACTCAGGGTTGCACTCAGGGCACTCCACCACTGAGCTACACCCCTGCACTTTTATTTTATTTATTTATTTATTTTTTTTTTTTGGTGGTACTGGGGGTGGAACCCAGAGGCTTTCTACCTCCGGGCTATACTCCCAGACCTTTATATATATATATTTTATTTGGAAACAGGGTCTCACTAAGTTGCTGAGAGCCTCACTAAATATCTGAGGCTGGCTTTAAACCCGTGCGATCCTCCTGTCTCAGCCTCCCAAGTGCGGGGATTACAAGCATGCACCACCACGCCCAGCTTTGCACTTTTAATTTTGAGACAGGATCTCAATAAATTGCAGAAGCTAGCCTTGAATTTGCCATCCTCCTGTCTCAGCCTCCCAAGTACTGGGATTATAGGTTTGTGCCACCTGTTCCCTGCTTTATTCTATTTTTATTATTATTACTATTAGTATTAGTGTGTGTGTGTGCGTGTGTGCATATGTGCACTAGTGTATGTGTAACTGTTTTATTTTATTTTGCAGTACTGGGGATAGAACCCAGGGGGCATTCTACCTCAGAGATACACCCCCAGCCCTATTTTTTCTTCTTTATTTTGAAACAGAGTCTCACTGGGTTGCAAAGAGCCTCACTAAATAGCTGAGGCTGTCCATGAACCATGATCCTCCTGACTCAGCCTCCCAAATGCTGGGATTACAAGCCTTTGCCACCACACCAGGCTCCCTGTTTTATTTTTTATTTTGAAACAGGGTCTCACTAAGTTGCAGAGGTCCTCCTTAAGTTGCCAAGGCTGGCTTCAAACCTGCGACCTCCTGTCTCAGCCTCCCAAGTACCGGAATTTCAGGCTTGTGCCACCATACACGGCTCAATTCATGTGTGTGTGTGTGTGTGTGTGTGTGTGTGTGTGTGTGTATTACTTGGGATTAAGCCCGGGGGAATTCTACCTCCAGGCTACATCCCTCAGCCTAATTTTTTTTTTTAAACAGAGTCTCGCTAGGTTGATGAGAATCTCACTACTTGCTGAGGCTGTCCTCGAACCTGAGATCCTCCTATCTCAGCTTCCCAAGTATTAGAATTACGAGTGTGTGCCACCAAGCCCGGTCCCCTCAGTTCAATTCTAAGTCTAATTCTAAGTCAATGATGGCTGAATGAGGCCTGAGTCTCCCAAGTAAACACCTCCTTTCCTTTCCCCAGCACCGAGCCCCGAACTCGGGTCATCTGAGGAACCTACCACGTGTAGAATACATTTTAGGCCCAGAGCATCTCTTCCCCAAGCCATGAAACTCATTAAGAGATTGACCGCGAGAGAAGGGCCCTCGGCCTGTACGGAGTCTCCCTGTGGCTCCAGAGAGGCCGCCAGATGGCGCCCTGGGGCCGACAGCAACTTCCTTCCTCTTCCTCTAACTTCCCGCAGTGGGGCCCGACGCCCGGAGGGGGACCCGAGGGTCGGGGCCGGCCGGCTTTCCCTCTGGGGTTCCCCAGCTTCGGGGGTAGTCAAGCGTTAGGCCTAGCAAAGGCCGAGCAGCAGCGGGGACTTCCGGCTGTCTAGGGCAGTCCTGGACAGGTCTAGAGACAGGGGAGGGGTCGGGGACGGGAGGGGCCCTGGGCCAGCGGTCCTGCCTGGGGCTGGCCCCGGGGCCCGAGCGGTGTCACCCCAGGACCCGCCCAGGATGAACCTTTCCCCTCCCAGGGGCGCGCCTGGGTCACTCCTGGTTGGCTGCGCTCGTCCCGGAGTTCAACTTTCAGCCAATGAAAAAGGGCTTGGAGCGTGACGCACAGAAACGTCACGGGAATTCCCCCCTCCAGGGGGCCGCAGAGGGGCTTTCCCGGCTGGAGCCCGGACGACTGGGGAAGTGGCGCCACGGGTCCGAGGAGGGTCGAACCCGGATAGAAGCCACGACCGAGGCGCCGCCACGGTGAGTGGCCGGGTTCAGACCCCCGGGTGGCCAGGACACCGCGCAGGGCGGGAGGAGGGCCTTTGGGTGACGGCGCCCTAGAGCCCGAGAGGCGGGCACACACATCGGAGCGTGCACAGGTACACGTCGGCTTCTCGTTCGAAGACGCGCGGACTCGTGCGTCTTCCTGCACCTCTGCCGGCCCGCGCACAGGCGCGGACGCAGGTCCTTCGCACTCGGAGTCCTCGATGTGCTCGCCATAACCTCACAGCCCAGGCGTGCGCACACACCCAGGCGTGCGCACACATCCAGGAGTGCGCACACACCCAGGCGTGCGCAGACGTGCACCACACAGGAGCTCGGGAACTCACCTGGACAGGGACGTTCACTGTACACGCATATTGACACCGTGCACACACAGCTGCACCTAAGCGCTGGAGCCCAAACAGACCTGTGATAGCGACACACACCGGTACTGTTACACACGGCCGTGCCGGGGTCGGGGCCTTCAGGCATGGCCCGTCGCCTGGGCCGGAATCCAGGCAGCCGGGACGTTTTGGGGGAGAAAACCCTACCCCCGAGGAGACGCCTTTCCGAGTCCCACGGTCACGTTCACTGGGCAGAACCCCGGGCCCCAAGCTAGGAAGGGCGCCCGCCCACAGCGATTCGAAGGGGAGGCCTTCCGACAGCAGGAAGGTCCCCCCAAAAGCCCCGGGGGTGATTCAGCCGTGACCTCGCTCCTGGCTGAAAACCCCAAGGTTGCTCCACCGGGGGAGGGGAGGGGAACAAGAGGAGGACCTGGACGGCGCTGTGAGCCTCCCCTGCCGCGAAGGGCCCTCGGGTCTGCGGCTCCTGTCCTGGAGGGAGGAGAGAACGCAGCCTCCCGGGCCTCCCCGGCTCTCCGCGCCCCTCTGCAGGCCGACCCGCGCCGGCGCCGGGCCCGCGAGCGCCCCGCCCTCCCGCCGCGGGGCGGGGCCGGGGCGTCATTTCCAGGCCCGCCCCCTCCGGCCCCGCCTCCGCCTGGTATTTTCGGGACTTTCCTAAGCTGCTCTAACTTTCTGCCCCTTCCCGGGCCCAGCCCAGCTCCGGGTCTCGCTCTTCACCGGATCTAACCCGCCACACCCGGACCGGCAGCCGCAGGAGGTCGACCCTCCCCCAATCTGGAGCCCCCTCTCCCACCCACCCCTATCCTGCTCTGTCCCCCATCCTTCCCACTCCCTCCCCCTCCTTAGGCGGGCGTCTAAAACTCTGGGAAGCAGAACCCGGAGCCGGAGCCGCCAGGCAGAGCCGGGCCTAGCCCAGAGACATGGACAGTTGCTACAACCCAGTGAGTCACGCCGCCTTGGCCCTGAAGGCGGCCGGTGCCCCCCCCCCCCGCCAGTCTGCCTGTCTGTGGGAGCCCCTCTGCCCTCTCAGATTATCTCAGACCATCTTCTGCAAACGCTTCAGAAGAAGCTGCTATGGGTCTGGGGAGGAGGCGGTGACTATTGAGGGTTTGGAGCTGGGGGGGTGGGGGCTCTAGCAGTGACCCAGTCGGCCACCTCCAACCAGGCGGGTCTCCACCACAGGTTCTGGATGGCATTGCCGAATACGATTTCAAATTCAGTCCCTCCTTGGTGGAGCCCAAGGAGCTGGCCCCAGAGACAGGTCAGTTAGTCCCCGCCCTGCTCTTGGAGGGAGGAGGAGGGAGAGCATGTGCCCTTCGCCTGGGCAATGGGTTAGGAGATCCTGGCTCAGCAAGGCCCCTCTGTCCCCAGCTGATGGCCCTTACCTGATGATAGTGGAACAGCCTAAGCAGGTGAGTGAGCACCAGCCATGGTGTGGGATGGATTCAGCTTTGGAAACAAGTGTAGCTGGGTGGCCAGGGGGACGGGGGCCACTGTCCCGTGAGGCCACAGCAGTTTGGACGATTATAATGGTTTGCCGAAAGCCAGGTGTGGAGGTACACGTTTGTGATCCCAGCATTTGGGAGGCCGAGACAGGAGGATCGTGGTTTGCAGACAGCCTCAGCTATTTCATGAGGCCTTTTGCAACTCAGTGAGACCCTGTTTCAAAATAAAGAATCAAAAATAGGGCCGGAGGTGTAGCTCAGAGGTAGAATGCCCCTGGGTTCCATCTCTGGCACCGTAAAATAAATTAATTAAATTAAAAATAAAAAACGGTTTGCTGATTACAGTGGGTAGTTGTGGTTCAGGACAGACACTATTAGCCTTGTGAATGCTGCTGGGGTCACTGGTGGATGGGGGTGTGGCTACCTGGGATGGTCCCTCCTGATCACAATATCACTCTGCCTTGGGACCTTCAGCGAGGCTTCCGATTTCGATATGGCTGTGAAGGCCCCTCCCACGGAGGCCTGCCAGGTGCCTCCAGTGAGAAGGGCCGGAAAACCTATCCCACTGTCAAGGTGAGCCACGATGGTGCTGGAGGCTGGGCTAGGAGTCAGCATGTCCAGGGGCATTACTGACAGCCATCTTCTCCTCCCAGATCTGTAACTATGAGGGACCAGCCAAGATCGAGGTGGACCTGGTAACACACAGTGACCCGCCTCGTGCTCATGCCCACAGCCTGGTGGGCAAACAGTGCTCGGAGCTGGGCGTCTGCACTGTGTCTGTGGGGCCCAAGGACATGACTGCCCAGTAGGTGTTCCCTAGCCCTAGCCCCCACTGGGTTGTCCCTCGCCAACCAGTCCTAGGCCCCAACCCACATCTGTGTGCTTAGCATCTGCTGAGGGGGAGAGGTTTAAGCTGGCCCAAGTCTAAACTAGAACAGCTTCATGGGGGACGTAGGCCTGGCTGGGCTGAGCCTAGCACTGGGGAGGCCTCCTCAGAGGACAGGACTGCATGGCAAAGGCCTCTGACTCTTCCTCTTCCCCAGATTTAATAATCTGGGTATCTTGCATGTGACCAAGAAGAACATGATGGAAATTATGATACAAAAGCTTCAGAGGCAGCGGCTCCGCTCCAGGCCCCAGGGCCTCACAGGTATGGGGCAGGGAGAGTCAGGAGGTGCTCCTGCAAGCAGCCAGGAAGAGGAAGGGCCGGGGGTCACACGTGCTCGTCCCCCAGAGGCTGAGCAGCGGGAGCTGGAACAGGAGGCCAAGGAGCTAAAGAAGGTGATGGACCTGAGTATTGTGCGCCTGCGCTTCTCTGCCTTCCTTCGAGCCAGCGACGGCTCCTTCTCCCTGCCCCTGAAGCCGGTTATCTCCCAGCCCATCCATGACAGCAGTGAGTGTCCTGACCCCTAGTGCAGGCCTGGGTGCCATGGGAGGAGGGCACCCTCCAGCCAAGGTCAGAGAGACAGGATGCTGCCACATGTACGTGAGGGGTCTTGGAAAGTCATTTCCCCCATGAGTGTTGCCTCTGTCTTTGGTCAACGAGGATACTAGTAATCTATGCACCTACTGAAGATAGAAAATGACCATGAAGCCCCTGGCTCCATCAGTGCGGCCACGGCACTCCGGCATCTCAGCTAACCCAGTTTCTACCTCTCAGAGTCTCCGGGGGCCTCCAACCTGAAGATTTCTCGAATGGACAAGACAGCAGGCTCTGTGCGGGGTGGAGACGAAGTTTATCTGCTCTGTGACAAGGTGCAGAAAGGTGAGGCTGCCGCCCAGGCTGGGCGGGCAGGGCGGGATGAGTGGCCGGGAGTCCGACGGCATCGCAGCCCCTGCTGCTTCTTGTAGATGACATTGAGGTTCGGTTCTATGAGGATGACGAGAATGGATGGCAGGCCTTTGGGGACTTCTCTCCCACAGATGTTCATAAACAGGTGCGCAGGGGCCAGGGCAGGGCTGGGAACTGAACTAGCGAAGGCCCCACTGACGCCCGTCGCCCACCCCCAGTACGCCATTGTGTTCCGGACACCCCCCTACCACAAAATGAAGATCGAGCGGCCTGTGACGGTGTTCCTGCAATTGAAGCGCAAGCGCGGAGGGGACGTCTCTGACTCCAAGCAGTTCACCTACTACCCTCTGGTGGAAGGTGGAGCTGGGCGGGAGGAGGCCGGTGGGCCGGGCTGGAGGGCCCTGGCGCCTGTGTCTAGGAACCAGCCTGAGGACTTAGAGGGAAGCCCCCTCTGCCCCAGGCATGACCCAGAACTGGGGGTTTCACATCTGGTTCCCTCCACCCCCCAGACAAGGAGGAGGTGCAGCGGAAGCGGAGGAAGGCCTTGCCGGTCTTCTCCCAGCCCTTCGGGGGCGGCTCCCACATGGATGGAGGCTCGGGGGGCTCGGCCGGGGGTTATGGAGGAGCCGGAGGCGGAGGAGGAGGAGGTGAGGGGTGCCGCTGGAGGGCGAGGAAAGGGAAGAGAAGTTGTGGGAGAAGAAATCTGGGAAAGCCCTGGCTGGCGGGCTCCCCACAGCCTCGCCTGTACCCACAGGTGGCAGCCTCGGCTTTCTCCCCTACTCCTTGGCCTACAGCCCCTTCCAGTCCGGAGCAGCCCCGATGGGCTGCTACCCGGGGGGCGGGGGCGGGGCGCAGATGGCCGCCTCTGCGCCCCCTGCGGAGGCTGGGGAGAAAGCGCAGCCAGGTGAGCACCCCGGCACCCCCCAGAGCGAAGCGCAGGCTCCAGACGCGCTGCAGCAAGGTACGGGCTCCGGAACGCGCAGGGGGGACGCCGGCGGGGGGCCGGCCCGCACCCACGGCCCCGTCGCCCCCTGTCGCCCCCAGCCCGGGAGTACAACGCGCGGCTCTTCAGCCTGACGCGGCGCAGCGCCCGAGCGCTGCTGGACTACGGCGTCACCGCGGACGCGCGCGCGCTGCTGGCGGGACAGCGCCACCTGCTGACGGCGCAGGACGAGAACGGAGACACGTAGGGGCCGAGAGCCGCCGGGGTTGGGGTGGGGATCGCCCGGACCCGGGGTGGTGGGGTGGGAGCAAGAAAGGGTTCTGCAAAGAGCCAGACCCGGGAGTCAGGTAGTCCAGGCCTGAGGTCCGGCTTCGTTGTCTACTAGTTTGTTCAAAGTACTTTGTCTAGTCTTGCCGGGCGTGGTGGCACACGCTTGTAATCCCTGCGCTTGGGAGGCTGAGACAGGAGGATAGTACAGGTTCGAAGCCAGCCTCAGCTACTTAGTGAGGCTCTCAGCAACTTAGTGAGACCCTGTTTCCAAATAAAATAGAAAATGGGTCTGGGAGTATAGCCCGGAGGTAGAAAGCCTCTGGGTTCCACCTCCAGTACCACACACAAAAAGTACTTAGTCTCACCAGTGTTGTCAACTGAACCAAGCACACACCATAGCAACCATCTACCTAAAAAGGTGGGGGAAGGATTAAGGCCAGGTTCCGCCATGCCCTAGGAGACCATGGGGCTCAACAAGCCCCAGCAAAGACTGAGGAAGCAGTGAGGTGTGGCGGGCAGAGGAGCTCTGAGTGACGACCAGTCTCACTCCTCGATCCCCAGGCCGCTGCACCTGGCCATCATCCACGGGCAGACCAGTGTCATCGAGCAGATGGCCCAGGTCATGTACCATGCCCAGCACCTCGGTGTTGCCAACCTCACCAACCACCTGCACCAGGTGAGGGAAGGGTGCGCACCGGCAAGGGAGCGGGGTTGGAAAGCCGGGGGGTCTAAGCTGGCTGGGCCTGGCTCACCTTGCCTTCCTCCTCAGACACCCTTGCATCTGGCGGTGATCACCGGACAGACCAGGGTGGTGAGCTTCCTGCTGCAGGTGGGCGCGGACCCGGCATTGTTGGACCGGCATGGAGACTCAGCCCTGCACCTGGCGCTGCGGGCCGGGGCCGGGGCCCCTGCTCTGCTGCACGCCCTGCTGCGCAGTGGGGCTTCCGCTGTACCCCAGCTGTTGCACATGCCTGACTTTGAGGGTAAGTTCCTCACCTCCCTCCTCCAGCCCCGGGGCCAGGGTGGGGTGAGTGGACACCAGGTGTCCAGGCTGACTCGCCAGGGGTGGTCAGGGGGCCACAGCCGCAGACTGAGCACCCTGGGTTTCCTAGGACTGTACCCGGTACACCTGGCCGTCCGTGCCCGAAGCCCTGAGTGCCTGGATCTGCTGGTGGACAGTGGCGCTGAAGTGGAGGCTGCAGAGCGGCAGGGGGGGCGAACAGCCCTGCACCTGGCCACAGAGATGGAGGAGCTGGGGCTGGTCACCCACCTGGTCACCAAGGTGAGGAGGAGGAGCGTGGGCGGGTGGAGCCAGAGCTGTGGGGACTGAGAATGATGGAGAGGGCGTGGGAAGGTTGGCCAATCAGACCATGCTGGGCTCTGCGCTTCCTTGCACCTCCACAGCTCCACGCCAACGTGAACGCCCGCACCTTTGCCGGAAACACACCCCTGCACCTGGCAGCTGGACTGGGGTCCCCAACCCTCACTCGCCTCCTTCTAAAGGCTGGTCAGTCTCACCCTAGAGGCATGAGCTGGGCAGGGGAGGAAAGAGGTGCCTCCCAGTCCCTCCACCTGTAGACCTCCATTTTCCCTGATGCCTATCTGCCTCTCTCAGGTGCTGACATCCATGCAGAGAATGAGGAGCCCCTGTGTCCACTGCCCTCACCCCCCACGTCTGGGAGCGACTCGGACTCCGAGGGACCTGAGAGGGACTCCCGAGGCGGCTTCCGGGGCCACACGCCTCTCGACCTCACTCACAGCACCAAGGTAAGGCCAGCCTGGCTCTGGAAGTTCCAGGGCACTGGGCACCCCCTGGGTTTGGGGATGGGCCCCAGAGTGTGGACTTAAGGATAGCCGTGCTTAAGGACTAGGATGGGAGAAGGCAACGCTCTCTCCCCAGGTGAAAACCTTGCTGCTAAATGCTGCTCAGAACGCCATGGAGCCGCCCCTGACCCCGCCCAGCCCTGCAGGTGAGGCCCCACAGGCACTCCCAGGGCCCTCCTCCTCTGAAGGAGGCCCCCTTTGTCCTCCCCTCAGGGCGGTGAGGGGAAGATGAAGTCCAGGTATGTGTGTCTGCTCACCTCCTGAAGTAACTGGCATGTCTGTCCACCTGTCCCCTCAGGGCCAGGGCTGTCACTCGGGGAGGCAGCCCTGCAGAACCTGGAGCAGCTGCTGGATGGACCAGAGGCCCAGGGTAGTTGGGCAGAGCTGGCAGAGCGGCTAGGGCTGCGCAGTCTGGTGGACACATACCGGAAGACAGCCTCGCCCAGCGGCAGCCTCCTGCGCAGCTACAAGGTGGGGCGACCTGTGCCCGGTGCCAGCCCCAGCCGCCTTCCCCATCTCAAAGCCCAGGCACTTCCCTGGCCCCAGGGCTGCTGACCCCATGCCCTAGCCACCATTCAGACCTCCTGCCTCTTCCTTCTCCTCAGCTGGCTGGTGGGGACTTGGCAGGTCTGCTGGAAGCCCTGTCTGCAATGGGTCTGGATGAGGGAGTGAGGCTGCTGAGAGGTCCAGAGCCCCGAGACAAGCTGCCCAGCACAGGTAAGGGGCCAGTCGGGAAGCTGGAGCTGGGCCCGAGGTGGGAGGCCCGCGGCCTTGACTCTCCCCTGTCCCTCCAGCAGAGGCGAAGGAAGACAGTGCCTATGGGAGCCAGTCAGTGGAACAGGAGGCTGAGACGCTGGGCCTGCCCCCTGAGCCCCCCGGAGGGCTCTGCCATGGGCACCCACAGCCTCAGGTGCACTGACCTGCCACCCACTCTCCAGCCGTCTTCCTGGACTCCTCTGTACAGCATCCCACCTATCAAATCTTATTTAACACCCATGCCCACACTGCAGCTGGGGCAAATAAAGGATTCTCTGGAAGGGAAGGGGGACCCTTCCCACATTATGGCAGCTCACATGTGACTCTTATTTCTGGAACCAGCTTCCTATCCTGACTCCAAGCCAGCAAGAAAAGAGACTCAAGCCAGCAATTCATAGCAGTTTTAATGGGTGGAGGCTGTACAAAGGGCAGGGCCCACTGAGGGAGGGAAAGCAGGCCATGCCACCCTGTCTGTGGATGGGGCCTCAACATAGATGCCCTTCCTCCACCTCTGCAGAGAGGTGAGCCCTTAGGGAGAAGGAGGGGAAACCAGCTCAGCCCCAACTCCTGGCCTTTGTCTGAGCCAGGCCCCAGAATGGAGGGGATTGCTGGTGTCAGGATGGGGGTGGTCTCCGCAGAAAGCGAACCGTTGTCAGGCCTCCCCTCAACACCCCCCAGAAAAAGACCGCATCAAAAGTTCAGGGGCACTGGCCCCTCCCGCCCCCACCCACTCTGTACGAAAAAGTGCAAAACATTATCACAAAAGGGGTCTTGGAGCGGCCCTTAGCCTGGGCTCCGAGGCCCATGCCTGCCCTGCCCTGCCCCGGACACCGCGTCCGGCGCGGTCGGGCCCTGGCCCGGAGGCCCTCGTGGGTGGCCCGAGGCCGGCCCGGGCTCAGGCAGGGCCATATCATCATGCAGGTGCCCAGCAGGCACCACCACCCACTCCTGCTCCCTGCTTAGGGCTTCCTCCGGGCACTGCCTGCCCCGGCCCGGGACTCTGAGCCTGGACGCTGGGCCCGGGCATGGCTGGCGGCGTGGGGCGGCAGGGAGGGACTGGAGTGAGGCAGGGGGAGTCCATCCTCCGTGCTCCCGGCTTGGGCCAGCGCTGCCTCCACGGCGTCCAGCTCTTCACTGGCCGCCTTCAGCTTGAGCCGAAGCAGCGCTGCATAGGTGCCATAGCGAGATTTCTGAGGAGAAAGCCAGGAGCCTGAGCGCCTGCTCGCCTCGCCAGACCCCTCCCACCAGCTGCGGACAGGAGGAGGCTGTCCTGCCCACCTCCAGAGCCCCCGAGTGGCGGGGTGTTCCCCAGCGGGCTGGCTGAACGTCCTGGGCTCTCAGGGCTATCTGAGGTAACAGCTAGCCTTTACAAGAGCCAGGCAAGTGGAGTGCTTGACAGACCCGTCACTTCCTGACCTAGTGGGTATGGAGTGAGCCTGTTCCCAAGAGAAAACTAAGGCGCAGGAGACAAGGGACCCGCCCAAGTCACCCCTAGAACCCACGCCCATATCCCTGGCCTGAGTTTGTGTGGGATATAGAGGTGCCAGGCAGAGAAGCGCACCTCAAACTCCAGGTAGGCCTCCTTCTGCCGCTGTTCCTCAGCCTCCTTGCCACGGGCCTTCTTGCCCGGCTGGGTGGCTCGGTGTTCCCGCAACTCGCTCGCCATGGCCTTCAGCTTGGCCTCATGGGTCCGCACCTGCTCCTCCTAGCAGGGCGGGGGCAGAGTCAGGGTCACTCTGGTCTGTACGGTGCCTTTGTGCAGATTTTAACAAGGTGCCCCTCTTGACAAGAAAAGCACCCTGTGTGGGTTCCTGGCTCAGCAAGCAGCACAGGGGCTGGACCTCAGGGCAAGGACCTGACCATGGCCAGTGCAAGGAAGCCGTGCACACTACCTACTCATCCGCTCTCAGCCTGGGTTTGCCCCACTCCATCCCCGGCACTAGACCCAGTGAGCTCTGGCTACCTGGGAGAGGCGGGTGGCAGCGCTGGGCAGCAGAGGGCGGCTGAACTTCTTCTGGGAACTAACAGCAGCAGGAAAGGGGGGCGCAGAGAACATGGCGGCCACCACATTGATGCGCGTGATCCAGGACTGCATCTGCTCCAGGCTCCTGGGGAGAGGGCATAGCCCCTTGGAGATGATCTGGGGCCAGGGATGCCATCCTGGCTCATGGCGTGGCCTGAGGAGGAATGAGGCAACCCAGGGAAAGATGGGAGGTGGGGAGCCGGGGTCCTGGCTGGGCAGGAGAAGGCACTCACGGAGCCTGGAAGAGGAAGACCCGCCAGTCAGCCGTGCGCAGGTAGAAGACATGGGGCCTCTTGCTGTAGTCGCTGGCGCGGGTGGCGAGGGCGTGGTGGATACTGATGGCATTCTTGAGCTCTGCCTCTGAGAGAGCCTTCCCAGGCTGGTACTCCTCCTGCAGGGATGCCAATCTTGTCCTGGCCCCAGTCCCAGCCTGGCTCTGCCAAGCCACCCACTCACCCCTCCCAAGCCAGCAGGGCCCCCACCCCTTGGCCTGGCCCGCACCTTCTGCAGGTAGAGAATCATGCCCTTGAGGATCCCGTGGAAGCTCTTCCAGCCCCGCTTGCCCCGAGGTGCTAAGGGGAAGGAAGGCAGGTCAGAGGGGCCTAGGACAGCCCGCCCCATCCATCCCCCGAGCCCCCCTCCAGGCCACGTACTCTTCCTGCAGTCAGGGTCTGCGTGCACCTTTCGCACCAGGGCCCCGTGCTTGTAGACGGCAGCCCCAGGCTCGGGAGTCAGGTCCAGGAAAGGGCTGGAGCCGCTGCCACTGCCCCCGCTGACCCTCTTGATGACCTTGGGGTTGGGGTCGGCCAACTCAGACAGAGAGCGCCTCAGCTCCTCCTCGCCTCTGCAGGTGTGATCTCCTCAGAAGGGCTGGTCCTGGAGCCACACCCCCTCGGCCCTGGCTCTGCCCTCCCGCCTGCCCCACTGGAAAGCTCCAGCCTTTGTGGAGCCCCGGGACCCCTCAACCTGAAGCTCTTGCCATGGGTTTCCCCTATGCAGCAGGCCTCCCAGCCTGGGGCTGCAGCTGCCTCCCCCCTCCTGCGTAACATCCCCATCCTTGCCGCTCCGCACACACCCCCAGCCTTCACACCTTTCTCTACGGACACATCTGACTCAGCTCTGTCTCAGCCACACCTAACTCAAACTACGAGCTTCTGCTCATAGTTTGTTGGTTAAATGGTAGCAGAAGAAGAGATGGCTTCCTAGCCCCCCTACCCCAAAAGAACACTGGTGGTCTGCAGCATCTATCAGATTTAAAAAAGAAATCATCAGATTCTATCTTGTCACTCCCTCGTTCAAAATGTTGCTCCCTATCACCTCCCACATGGAACCTACTCTCCGTCTCCCCACACTCTCCACTGTCCATTCCGGCCAGCGCCTCCTCACCTCCCCACTCCGCTCATTTCAGCCACACCTTTGCCTCCCAAATGCCAACTTCCCCTTTTCTCTCCCCAGATGCTCTCCCTCAGGGAAGCCTAGGTCCAGGTCCTCAAAAAAGCCTTCCCTAGCCAGGCATGGTAGCACATGCAGGTCATCCCAGTACTGGGGAGGCTGAGACAGGAGGGTTGTAGGTTCGTGGCCAGCCTCAGCCACTTAGTGAGGCCTTCTGCAACCTAGTGAGACCCTGCTTCAAAAATAAAGAATACCAAGCCAGGCGTGGTGGCACTCGCTTATAATCCCCAGCCTGAGACAGGAGGACTGCAGGTTCTAGGCTGGCCTCAGCTCCTTAAGCCCTCTGTGACTTAGTGAGACCCTGTTTCCAAATAAAGAATAAAAATTGGACTGGAGGTGTAGGTTGGAGGTAGAATGCCCATCCTGGGTTCAATCCCCAGGACCACGGGGCGGGGGGGGGGGGGGTAAAAAATAAGACTGGAATTGCCGGGCATGGTGGCGCATGCTTGTAATCCCCGCCCTTGGGAGGCGGAAACAGGAGGATTGCCCAGGTTCAAAGCCAGCCACGCTGGCTTAAGAGACCCTGTTTCCAAATAAAAAAGTATAAAATAGGTCTGGGAGCGTAGCCCAGAGGTAGAAGGGCTTCCAGGAACCCCAGTACCACCGAAAAAAAAAAAGACTGGAAGTTTAGCTCAGAGGTAAAATGCTCTGGGTTCAATCCCCAATACTAAAAAAAAAAAAAAAAAAAAAAAAAAAACTTTCCTGATTCCCCTGCACCCTAACCCTGAGCTCTGCCTCCTCTGAGGCCCTCCCAGTGCTGGGACTCTCAGTAGACCACAGCATATACAAGATATTCAAGCAACCAACTGTTGGTTAGGTGAGGGCTCTGCCCTCAGTCTGGGGCCCCAAGGCCAAAACTGAACCTTCTGGCTCACACTGGGCTCTTCTGAGACTGACTCTTGAGTCTCTGTTTCTGCTTGGGGCTACCAAGAAGAGACAACATGGCTACTGTTCTGTGACATCTGGGCTTCCTAGGACCTGAGGGGTGCCTTTTGTGCTATGGTTAAGGCTACACTTCAGAGACATCTGCTTTCTCGCGGGGCTGCCAGGGGACCTCCCTTTTATGTCTCAACACACCTCCTGCCTCAACCCAGCTTGTCATAAACAACCCAGCGAGAGAAAAGACAGACCCCAAGTCCAGGCAGGCTTCTCCAAAGAAGGAAGTAAGGCAGCCTCACCACCTCGCACCCTCCTGGCCTGCACCCACAGCCCCTTCCCTGCCCCATCCCAAATCCCCTGCGCCCCAGGACTCACATGGCCCACTGCAACTTTTCATTCTTGATGGAGCTGTACAAGGCCTGGGGAGAACAAATCAGGGAGTCTGGGTCAGTCCTGGGCAGAGGTGTACTATGTACCCCAGGGTCAGGGCTCAGAGCTCTTCCTCCCAACTCGGGGGAGAAGACAGAACCAGGTGGAACAGAGCAACAGTATACACCAACCATGAGCACAGGCTCTGGAATACGGTACCAAGAACCATGCCCAGCTCTACCGCTTTGGCTGCATGACTTGGGCAGGTATCCATGGGGAGGAAAAATCATAGCAACATGTGGGGGCAAGCGGTGAGCACAGGGAATCCTGGCACATGGCTGAGGCACAATAAATGGTAGCTATTATTATCTACACTGTTGTTATTAAGGGGCTCTCCTGCCCAGAGCCTAGTGGGAGAAGCACAGCCCTAAAGGGAAGAGGAAAAAGCAGCCCTAGAAACCCTGCTTCCCCCAGCCATGTGTTCTGGCCTATTTCCACAGGATAAACCCACACATAGCATATGGGGAAACTGAGACCCCCCTCGAGAGGGAGCTCCCGCCCCCCCCCCCAGCTCCATTCTTGGCTAAGATAAAACGCTCTTAAGATAAAACCCCAGGCCAGGCTGAGGTCTTTGCCCAACCCAGACAGCCTGATCAAGCCAAATGCCGGGGGTCCTGCCGCGCCCCTCTGCACACTTCAGTTGGTGAGGAGCAAAACTAGTCTGAAGCAGTTGTTTTAGTTTCTACATCCTATCCAGCCCAAAGGCTCAGCTACCAAACCAGTCACTTCCCCTCCGTGCAGCTGGCCTGGGGACATCTGCGGGCCCTGGGGAGGACGGCTTCCAGGAGTGACAGAGGGGACCCCTGTTCTCAGGAGTGGCCTGGAATATGAGTCCATGCATGCCAGCGCCTCCAACTGTGGGGGTGCTTCCGCCAGCCTGTGTGAGTGGGTGTGTCCCCGGCATGTGCGTGTTTGGCTGTGTGGCGTGTGATGCTGCCTGCGTGTGAGCTGGGTGCAGTGGTGACGTCGGCGCCTTCCCCGTGACGGGACACAGCCCCCCACTGCACCCCCACGACACGCCACAGTCTCTGACTCTCGCTGCCCAGGCATCCCAGGCCTGCAGCCCACAGAACACCCCAGGCTAATCAACACATTGCCCTCCCCGCACACACCGGGCCCAGACCTTGAGCCCTCAGTCCCCCCAGGCGGCTGAGGTGGACACCAAGAGCCAACCTGCAGCCCTCGTCTCCAGCCTTCAGTCCATGCCCTGCCCGGGCTCCAGATACCCCGCGGCCACACCTTCCATCGAAGGTCCGGCAGCCCCCGGTGAGCCCCACCGGGCTCTCATCTAGAAAGCCCTCTTGGTGCCCAGAGTCTCTCCGGTGTGAGAGGCCCGACTTGCCCCCGCCCGAGTCCTGCCCACCTCTGGCTGCCCAGGCGTTCCGCACCCCCTCCGCCCGTCGATGCCCCGGCAGCGGCGCGCGGCACCTCCCTCACGCCGCCCCTCGGCCGGGCCGGCGGGGGCCGCGGCCCCACGCCCTCACCGCCTTCTTCTTCTTGCGGCTCTGCAGGCGGCTGACCACCAGGTCCGTGTAGAGCACGGGCTTGAGACTTCGGGAGCGCTGCGGCCAGCCGTAGCACAGGGTCTCCGCGCCGCGGTGGCTGCGCCCGTAGCGCACCGAGCACAGCGAGCGCGAGCGCAGCCGCCCGGCGCTGCTGTGGATGCTGTTGACGCCGATCATGCTGGCGCGGCCGGCGCGCGGCCCCCGGCCATGCCCCCGCCCGCCCCGCGCTCCCCGACAGCACGGCCGCGGCCGAGCCGCGGCCCCACGACGCACGAGCGCCGCGCCTGGGCTCCGCAGGGCGGGAGGGAGGGGGCGCGGAGGGAGGGGGGAGGAGGGAGGAGGGAGGGGAGGGGGAGGGGAGGAGGGGGGAGGCGCGGGCCGGGGGCGGGGACGGCGCAAAATGGAGGCGCCGGGACCAGAGCCGGCCCGCGCCGCGGCGGGAGAGCCGGGAGCGGCGGGGGCGCGTGCGTGGGGGGCCCGGACCCCGGCCGAGCTCCCGCGGCGCCAGCCCGTGGTGGGGGCGGGCTGCTGGGAGTCTGCCACCCCCTCCCGCTGTCAGGGATGGAGGTGGCGGGGAGGGGAGAGCTTGGACGTCCCCGAGCCCATTTCGCGGAGCCTGGAGGGGCGGGCACGAAGGCAGCCAGAAATACCCCCCCTCCGGCCCCTTCCGTTCACCTGCAGGTACCCCAAAAGCCCATCTATGTAGGCCTCGTGTCTGCACACCCCAGTTCAAACGCACCAATTCACATTCACCCCAACTCACAGACCTCACAAATTCAGACGTATACCTCAAGATTTACCATATTTAACTTACAAACATACACCCCCTACTCTTGGACATATGTCACAAACCAGACAGCCAATTGCAAGTGAACACCTCAGCACATGTAAACACCCCGCCTACACCCGAAGACAAACACCCTAAGTCATACAAACCCCTTGATTCAAATACACCCTGCCACACATACACAGCTCGGCCCAAGCATACACCCCAACTCACTGACTCCTCAACTCACGGTGGGCGTCCCCATTCTCATACGTCCCCAAACTTAGAAGCCCAGCACATCCCCAGCGCAAACACATCCTAGGACACGTCCAGCGCAGTCACATGTATGTAGTAGCCCAGAGATCCCCTTTGTTCCACCCAGGGGATTGCTTCAAGTGAGTCCAAGGCTCCCAGGATAAAACACCACCCCATCAGGAAGTGGAGTGAACCCGCTGGCCTGGGACACCCCTTCTGCGGGCAGCACAGCCTGTCTTCCTGACACCGCACAAGTGCCCTTCCCGGCGCCCAGGCAGTCTCCAGTCGCCCTTGGCGCCCTGGCTGCAAGGCCTTGGAAAAGCCTTTGTAGGCCTCAGGCCAGGCTACCTCCCAGAGGTACCGGGAAGGTCTTTATAGCTGTACACACTAGGGTGGGAGCGGCGTGCTTGTGTCCCACCTCTGCCTTCCGCCCTCAGTGCACACCGGAGGAACTGACCGATGAAGGCAAATGCAGAGTCCAGGGCCGCCTGCTCACGTTTCCCCAGCCAGCTCCCCTCCCCCGCGCACAGCCCGATTGCAGAGTGTGCGCATGTTCCAGGAGAGCTGCGTGTGGGGGCTGGGCGAGGGGGCGGTGCCCAGGCTGAGTCACGGGAACCCAGGCTCCCCAGCAGGAGCAGGGGGCCAGCGAGCCCCACCCCTCTCCTCCTGCTGGTGCAGATTTGGCCTTCCCTCCAGCACTGTCTACCCGCCCCGCCCCGCCCCCCACCTTGAGCAGCTCCCTGGGGAAGTCGCCGCCGTCGTTGAGGCCCTCTAGGTTCCCGATGAAGTCCCCGCAGGTCATGCGCTTTCCAATGTTCTAGGGGAGGAAAAAGAGCCCCGTGAGCCCTGAAGTCTCAGGACAGGGGCGTGTCTTCATGTTCCCACCCTCCAGCTCCCCACTCACGTGGCCGTGGAGATCAGTGTTGAGTAGCATGAGGGCGCAGGTCAGCGTGTGGGCACCGTCTAGGGGAGAACCGAGGGTCAGCCTTGGCCACCTCCCAGGGACTCTTATAGCTAGTGTCCCTAAGTTTCCAGTTCATCCCCACTCCTTTTCAGGAGCTCCTTTGGCACATAAGCACAACTTCCTAAATGGGAACCCTGGTAATGAGCCCTTTCTGTGACTCCTCTTCCAACAGCGCCCTCAGTGAGGACCTTCCCCTCTTCTCAGGTCCCTAAGATGCTGGTGGCTGCCCCTGCTTGCCCCCAACACTCATATGCAAGTCCACCCTACAGGCAGTAATGCAGACCAGCACACATCCCACTCCAGCCAGGCACTGCCCCACACACGTATGTCAACTGCGCACAGTACACCTGCCACTGCCTCTTCACGGCTCACTCCTGACTCTGCACCATGCCTGCCCAAATGCACAGCTCCACACACACGCAGCTGTGCCAGCACTGCCTGTGCACATACACTTTCACATGCCTACAAACATGTGCGTCCATTCTCTCCATCCATTTTCTCTCATGTGCACACACACGTACACACACGTGCAGTAATGCCCAGCCCTTCTCCCTGAGTGGCCGGCTAGGGCAGCCCCACCCTCAGTTTCCTCACCCTCCGAGGACAGGGCTTCTGGATTGCACTGGAAGTACCGCTGGGAGAAGTGGGCCAGCACACGTTCCCGTTCCTGGGTCTCCCCCATTAAGGCCAGCTCCTTCAGAAACACCCTGGGGATGGATGGGGGAAATGGAGGCTGTCATCCATACCCAAGTGCCCCTTACCAGGCAGCCCTGGCCTTTGGTCATGCCCAGCCAGCTTGGGAAGGGTGATGTCAGGACAGCTTAGAGGGCTCAGAGGAGGAACGGCCGGGCACTGCATACCAGGCCCGGAGGTGGGGACTGCGCCGAGGGCTCAGCACCCACCTGAGAGCTTGGTCCAGAGTCATGCCAGTGAAGACAAAGAACTTGAGATACTCGCCGGCCACCAGTTTGCTGAAGTCATTGCTGTGGGCAGGGCAGAGAGACAGGTGGGGTCTGAAGGGAGGTATCAAGGGGCTGGTTGGGGGTTACCTAGAGACCTAGGGCACTAGATGGAGAGGAGGATGTGCAGGCGCTGCCCCAGGATGCATTCCCTCCACCCCATCCTCAGGCCAGGCCCAGTGGCTTTACTTCTTGCCCAGGTGCCGGGCCACATCAGCCTTCCTGAAGCCGTCTAGTCGGTACAGCCTCTTGGCGAGGCGCTGAGCAGCCTCCAGATCCGCTTTCTGCCCATTGGACAAGGTATCTGTGCTTCCCAGGGCCAGCCGCTCTGTGCTGTCCAGCTCTGAGTCTGAGTCGGACACCAGTTGGCTCAGGGGTGGTTCACTGCCAGGGTAGAACAGCAGACCAGGTTTGTGGCAGAGCCCTTGGGGTCATGCAGGCCTTCCCTCTGCCTCCAAACCCAGAAAATGGAGACAGGAAGAGGAAGACATGGGAAAGGCATTTTTCTTTCTTTCTTTCTTTTTTCCTCCGAGAGGTAGATTGGATAGGTTTTCTCCATCAGACTACTCCATCATTACCACCTCTCTGTGGAAGTCCTGCCTCACATCTGACCCTCATCCTCCTTCCTGCTATGTGAGTTCTGCCTGTTTCCCCAAAGCTCTCAGGGACCTAAGTTTACTATTAAGAATAGACTCTCCATCCCACACTGGCCCTCCTTAGAACATAGTCCTCTGTTTCTGAGAATATGGACAAAGGTAGGATGGCTGAGCTGCCAGGGAGAAACAGAGGTGGGTCAGGCAAAAATCTAAGGGAAGTAGGGATACCCTTGTTTCCAAGTCTTTCCTCCTCATCTTTTAGGGGGAGGAGCCTCCTCTTGGTGCCTCCATTCTACCCACAAAGAAGCAGGCTCTTGCTAGGGGCACTGGGGGTCAGGGTGTACCCCCTCATGCCCTTTCTCTTCCCCCCCTCCCTCACCACCCCAGCTGCTCTACTCACAAAGCCACCTGTCACCCCAGAGACAGAGGCCGGAAACTCCTGGTTGCTAGGCAACCCTGTCTCCCTGGCCACCCCCTCCTGTTGCCATGGCACCCATAACTGAGAGGGTATCTGGCAGAGGGGAGAGCAGAAAGGTTAGGCTGTGAAAGAACTTTCCTGGAGATGGGTGAGAGATGCCCAGTTGGGCAGGTGGGGGACATGGGAGGGAGGTAATGGGCAGAGCTATTGGCTGAGTCTTTGGAGCAGCCTCCAGAATGGGTGGGGGTGAGAGACTCCTCCTGGGAAAGAAAAGGCCTTCCAGGAGAGAAAGAGGATGTTCTCTGGGGATTCTTCAATCCTGAATCATGGTTTCTTCAATTACTGGGCCTGAGCCCAGGGTGGGGGCAGTTAGGAGGGGCCAATGGAAATAGTCCTCCAAATTGGAAAAGAAACATCTGCTAACCACCTATAAACTACATCCTCATACTCAGGATCTGTCCCTTAAATCATCTCGTCCTGGGGAGCTGGAGACCTGGGACTGCAAAACTAAGGGAATTACTCACCTGCCAAGGGGTGCTGCCCCCAGACCAAGGCTGTCCTCCGAGTGGCAGGGACTAGGGGGCTCCCTCCCTGGGGCCAGCTTGGCTCTGGCCTCTGCCCCCTCCTCTTCCCCTCTCTGTGTCCAAGGGCCTTCAGCAGCAGAGCTGGTACCAGAATCCGGCTCAAGAGGGGCAAGCGGGGCAGAAGCAGGTGGGTCAGGCCGAGGGGCAGGGGGCTGGGGAGGCAGCTCAAAGGTGAAAAAGGGGCTCTGGGTTGGGCCAGGTGAGGCCAGGGCCTCCAGGGACGCGAGGCTGGTGTAGGAGGTGCCCTTGGCACGGTGTGACTCCAGGATGGCTTCAAACACACAACTGAAAGAGTCAGGCCCATCGGCCGAGGGGCTGATCCCAGGAAGATAGGGCACAGGAGACTTGAGCGGGCCAGTGTGAGGTGTCCGGCTCCCTGGCCTGCAAGGGCAGGGAGAATGTCTAGTCAGGGGACAGAGCACAGGTCTGGGAAGGATTTCGTTGAACTCACACTGACTCTGTTATGGGGATTATCATCCCCTTTTTCACAGGCTCACACCCCCTAAAAAAAAAAAAAAAAAAAAAAAAAAGAGCCTCCCGGGTAGAGGGCCCTGGAGATTCAGTACTCTGCTCACTCAGCCCCACCCAGCCCAGCAGCCAGTCCCTCCCTGGCTCCTGCCCTCTCCCCTCTCTCTGCTAATCTCCCTTTCTCCTCCTTTCCCTGATCCGATTCCCTCCTGCCATCCCATTTTCTATTTCTGGCAACCTCTTAGAAGATGAGGCTCCAAGCTGCCGTGGGGTGTGAGACAGAAAGGAAAGGCCCCACACTCTTCACTCTCCTGCCAGGACCTAGGCCCCAGCTGGGCATCCATGTCCCCAGGTTGGCTTCTGACTTCTGGCCTCTCATCTTGCCCGGGACCCTCCAGAACCAACCCCTTGTCTTCTCTGTCTGGCCTCCCTTGACCCTCCTGGGTTCTTGGTCATTTCCCTAGTGATCTGCGGGGCTGCAGGCCTCCTCCTTGAATCCCTTGCCCACCATATGTCCTATCAGACACCGCCTGTGGCATCCTGCCCCTTACTGCTCTTCTCTCTTTATGCCAGTCCCTCTGACTCAGCTCTGCCTCTGGCCCAGCGGGGAGGAGCAAGCCACTTCTCTCCCCAGTTTCCCACTCACCGGACCCCTTCTGAGGCTTCAAACACCTCATCATCCACATCCTCTTCCCCGCCAGCCTCGTCCTCATCCTCATTACCACTGCCCAGGCTGGAGCGAGGGCCAGGGCATGGGCTGGGCCGGGGGGCAGGGGCACGGGAAGTGCCGGGTGGGCCCTCAGAGCTGGGCTGACTCTCGATGGCTGAGTCCACCTCCTCCCGCTCAGCCAGCACCTCATCGATGTCAGTCTCGCGGTAGCACCTCAGGGGCACCGTGTCCAGGTCTGTCTCCGAGTACTTAGCAGCTCGCCCCACAGCCACCCCAGAGCTCTGCCCTGAGCCCGCCCCAGGTGGGGACAGGGAGGCCTGCTCTGGGGGCTTAGCACCTGTGGTGTGCAGAAGCGCCGAGTGAGGGGTGGTCCGTGTCAGCCCGTCCTGACGCTGTTCTGCAGTCCCCCACAGCCTCATATTGGCAGGAATTCCTTTCACTGCCTAGCCGCCATTCCTCCTACCACAGACTTTGCTCATTTTGGTGCTGGTTGTGTTTCTTTCACACCAAGCTCTTGTCAAACAACTTTGAGAACCTGAAGAATCCCTCTTTTCTACTCCAAAGAATGATGCTTGAGGTCCTGCTATCCCCAGCCCCCATGGCTGAGCTCCCTCCAGGTGCCCAGCCCAGGCCTGACCAGTCCCGTCATGATACAGATGGGAAGATCAAGGCCTGGGGAGGCCCGGGACGCAGGAGTCCAGGAAAGGACTGGGGAAGGTTTGAGAGAGCTTCCCTGCCAGTCTTCAGCTGCTGTGGGGAAGGCCCTGCCCTCTCTCCACCCCTGGCCTCAGTCCCAGGCCTCACCTGAGCTGGGGGGGTCCAAGGTGCCATAGAAGAATTCCCATTTGGCTCGAGCAATTTTCTGGGCATGAGAGGAGACTTCCCGGGGGGAGAACCAGGTGTCCCCCTGAGCCAAGGAGGGAGAGACAGACATAGGCATTCAGGGACAAAGCCAGATGTCCAAGGATACAAGGAAACAGGACAAAAACAAATAGAAACACACAGGGATAGAGAGAGAGGTGTAGAGACACAGGGACAAATACAGAAGGTAAAAAAGAGATAGGTTTAGGATATTAAATGGTTCAGAGTGAACAGCAGGCAGACCCAAGTCTGACTGGTGGTCAAGCCTTGCCCCTTCACTGGGGCTACAGGCCCCAAAGAGTCCAGGAAAGACTGCCTACCTGGTTCCAGAGTCCAGTGTCAGTGGGTCCACGGAACAGTGTAGCCAGGTGCTCCGGAGGGCCCCCCAGCCCATTGGGGAGAGAGGAGTAAAGGCCATCTGCCCCAACCTGTGGTGGGACTGGTGGCCCACGCAAGGGGTCCCGGCTACCAGGAAGGGCAGAGCCTCCTTTAGCTGGGAGTGGGTCTGATGTGGACGCCTCCAGTCGCAACTTCCGGTTGGAGCCAGGCCCAAGGGCTGGGGTGGGCCTGGGAGGAGAAACCCCACCCAGATCCCAGCTCCGACTCAAGCCTCCAGGAGCAGGCAGCCCATTGAGTGGCCTCACGCTGGCCTTCTCCACAAAGCGGAAGATGACCACGGAGCTCCGGGCCCCCGGTGGTGGCTGCCCAGTAGGTGAAGAGGGTGCCCAGGGTGAGGAAGCGATACGGGGAGAAGGGGGGCCACGCAGAGGTGTACAGGGTGCTGTCACACGCCCCAGGTCCCGGCCTCTGGGACCTGGACCTGTCACTCGCCGTAGCAGGGAGCCTGTGCTTCCATACATGCTGGCTGGGGGGCTCTGGGGCACTGGGCCTTCGGGGAGCCAGCGGCGAGGGCATCTTGGCGGGGAGATGGCACAGTCACCTTCTGAGCAGAAGCGCATGGCACCCTGGGCCATGCTGGGGCCGGGGGTCAGGCTGGGGGGGCAGGGATGGCAAGGCCAGGTGGGGAGTGGGGGGGCTGCATGCTCTTCAGACAGGCCTGCAAGAGAGGAAGGGGAGCGAGGTGAAGTGCCAGGAAGTTAGGTAGCTAGTGTAGCAGAGACAGGGAGGGGAAAGCTGGCTTGAGCCTCTGAGCCCCAGGAACCTAGCCTATCCCAGGAATATGGGATCATTGATCCCACCCCTGGAGGCTACTTCCGTGGAGGCCTGAGGAGAGAAGGATTGTCCACCAGTGAGCCCCTGGTTCTTCTCCTCCTGCCTGGAAGCCCTAAGCATCACCTTGGGGGGAAAGAGGAAGCTAGTTCAGAAGTTAAGTGAGCCGGGTCCCTGTGGCAGTTTGGAGCTACTTTTGGTGTGGGGGAGGCTGGTATCCCAACCTCTGGATCAGGAGAGCCAGCCATCACTGCCATTCAGCCCTGAGCCCACTACTGTCCCTTGTATGTGGAGCCCCCACTCAGGGAGAGAATGCATGGCTTCCAGGAGAGAGGAAGGACAGGGGTTATGTAGGGACGATGAAGGGCTGAGAGGCACAGGAAGGAGGTGGACAGAGTCCTGAACAGAAGCCCCTACCTCCAATACACAGATGATGAATGGGAAGGGGACATTCTCTTCTCCACACATACATTCTCTTCTCCACACATACTCAGATGCACATACAAATGTGTGTGTACACACACATACATATCTGCACACACACACACGGACAAATATATCAGGGCACAGTTAAACACGTTCATAGGCAACACCCTCTGATACAGACACAGACACACACACATACTGCTCAAAGACACACCCTCATACACTCTCACAGTCATAACAAATATGCGTGTAATGGAAAGGCACACGCCTGTTTTACACACACATCATCATCAAACAGGAACACACAAAGAGGTACCCAAATATACACACAGTCTTTCATTCTCCAATGCACACAGAGATACAGGTGTATCAGACACAGAGATTGACTGTCCACAGTCACATACAAATACAGATGAACCTTTACACACATACTCAGGCAGGACACACGCCCTCCCCTCCCCCTCACCAGCCACAGGGTCTCCAGGGGTAACACTGCACCACATTGCCTCCTCCCCTCCCCCCAGGACAGATCTTGCCCAGCCCAAGAGAGACCATAAAGGGGTAACTGGGCCTCTGGTGGCAGTGCAGGGTTGAGGCAGGTCAGGAGCAGCAACCCTGCCAGGCAGGTTCTTGAAGCTCAATAGCCCCCCCCCTCCTCTGGCGCACCCCCTGTGCAGCCCCTACCCCAGCCACCTCGTTACTCACCGCTGCTCGTCAGGAGCTGGGACCGAGGAGAGGCAGAGGAGAGGCTGGGCCCAGCTCAGCTGTGAAGGCAGCGCGGCTCCCGCTTGCTCCAGGCCCGCCCGCCCGCCTCGCAGTCCCTCCTCCAACACCCCCCACCCCGCTCCGCTCAGGCAGCGCTAATCCCCCCACCCCCGCCCCTCCCAGGGCCTGAGCCCGGAGGGTGCCAGCCACCCCCCTCGTCGTTAGGTCCCCGCTGGGCTCTCAACCCAGGACCCGCCCCAGACGAGGGGGAGAGCATAGGGAACCCCTGGTTATTCCCCAAACCCTCACATGCCCCACCGCACTGGTGTCCAGGTCCCTGTCGCCCACTGCTTCCTGAGCCACACGCAGGGCCCAGCTGCACACGCGTGTCCCACTCCAGACCCCACGCGTGTCCCTAGGAGGTTGCCACATGACCTGTTACATGCCACACGCGCTCCCGCCCCCACGAGCACGCGGCCTCGCAAAGCGCACGGTGCGGGTGTAGACCAGACCCGCCCCCTAAATCCCAGAGAGCAGCTATGGAAGGGAGATCAAGGGAACACCTTGAACCCTTCAGGGCTCTGAGTCTCAGACCCAGGAGACCCAATCCTCACAACCCACCCAGGGTACAGAAGGAGGGATAAGTCGGACTTCAGGAAGAACTCCTGGCCGCCTGAGTTCGTAGTCCTGCCCTCCTAGGGGTAAGAGGTCAGTAGAGTTGACCCCGAGACTGGAGGAAGCAGGGGACGGGCAACCCTGGTGCCCTTGGCCAGGGTAGAAGGGGGTCTGGCTATTTTAAGAAAGCGCCTCACGATCACTATGGCAACTACTCTTCTTGGAAAGGCCAGGGAGAGCAGGTGGTGACCTGGGAAGGAAGAGGGGGTCGGTTCGGGCGGTCAGGGGGAGCGAGGACGCGCGAGGCGGGGGCGCGCGGGGCTCACCGCGGGGAGGGGTGGCGCGGATTCCGCGTGGTGCTGAAGGGGACAGCGCCAGATTCGCCGTACTGCGCAAGCGCAGAGGCGCAAACAAAGAGGGGAGGGGGAGGAAGCGCGCGCCCGGAGGTGGTGCGCGCCTACAGATCTATCTTTGCAGAGGTCGGTCCTCACACCTACCCCTTCCCTAAGAAAGCTAAGGAGGAAGAGGAAGCAAGCCTCTCACCCAATTTAACACTTTTCTGATCCTTTCTCGCTGCTGGCCTCTTCCTTCTCGCTACCTTGAGGGGTGAAGGAGCGTCGTGGAAGGGATTCTGGGAAAATCGGGATGTCTGAGTTCTCTATTCCTGTCTCGTTTGATCCTGGCCAAAGCACTTTCTCCCCAGGGCCTCGGTTTGCCCATCTTTAAAATGGAATGATAGCAAAGACCTACCCACCTTGCAGGGGCGCCCAATGTTTCCTTGGAGAGAGAACGGATGGGACAGTTTTGGTTTTGAAGAGGCAACTCAAGTGGTTGCACAGGGGTGCGCAACCCTGAATGCGGGCAGTGGCCCGCACACCCTTCACATCCCCCACACCCATGCCTTAGATGATGAAAGAAAGCGCTACTCCCGGGGCTTCCCAGAGCAGAACCTGAGACTAGAACCAGGAGACGTGGTGAAAGGGAAGCCCAGTGGCTGAGTTCAGGTCTCTGGGGCATCGCATCACCGCGTCATGGCGGGCTGGCCCCAGACCCCACAATTAACTCAAGGCCCGCTGAGAAGCAGTACCCCTGGTGGGATGAGCCATACTCATTCTCGGGACTCTTGTCCTCTGGAGGAAAAGCAAGGGACCAAGTTGGATATATAGTCCTTAGCGTCCCCTACGTCTCTCTTCCCAGGCAAACACCCAGCCCCTTCCGTCTCGAAGTGCAATAGGGTGGACAGTTTTGTACTTCTCAATTAATCAGGAATGGGAGGTTTGAACAAGTTTGCTTGATGAAAAGAAAAATTCTAGCTTCATTCCATTTATTCGTTCCTTCAGCAATTACTTATTGAGTACCTACTGCGTGCCAGAGAGCAAGAGCCTGGACAATTTCTCCCCATTTTTCAAGAGACCGGATGACAGAGGGGAGGCCCTCGTAACCTAGGAGTCCTGGCTCCGCCCCTTCTGCTTTTGGCTTTGCCTGCTCCTCCCATCACCACTTCACTTTGAGGCGGCTACAGGCAGAAATCCGTCTTCGCCCACCGCTTCTCCAGCCTCGGGCTTGAAGCCCTGTAGCCGGGAATGCGAGGTGTAATGTTACATCACTGATTTGTTCTGCAGTTTCAGGGTCCATCCGGAAAGCTTTCAGATAGGAGCCTCAGTGAGACGGCACTCGATTGAAACGGTCTGTCTCTACAGCCCAAGGAGGCGGGATCGCTGCAGAGCTCCAAGGCCCAAGCAATATATTACTGCGCACGCGCAGAAAGCCGATGGAGCCACCAATGGAGCCGTCCGGAGGGGAGCAAGAACCCGGAGCCGTCAGGTACCGAGCACAGGAGGGGCGGCCGAGGAGCGAGCCGAGCCTGGGTCGGGCTAGGGGGCTGCTCTCGAGAGCTGGGGCAAGGGAGCCTAACGGAGGCGGACTCCTAAGTCACAGTGGCCCGGGGACACAAACACCCTTTGCCCACAGGCTCCTGGACCTGCCGTGGGAAGACGTCCTGCTCCCACACGTCCTGAGCCGGGTTCCGCTGCGCCAGCTGCTCCGGTTGCAGCGCGTTAGCCGGGCCTTCCGGGCGCTGGTACAGCTGCACCTGGCCGGACTGCGCCGCTTCGACGCTGCTCAGGTGAGCTAGGGACGGAACCCCGCCCACACCTGGGGCCACCCCACCCCGCCTCCAGCCCAGCCCCCATCTCCGCTGGGAACCCTGCGGCCCCTGGCGCAGTCAGGACTGCCCCGAAAGCGACTTCTGCAGCGTAGAGGACTCCCAAAGGGCAAGTACGGGGTAACAACTCGGGAGCGTAGTCTCTCCTGGGAGAGCAGACGGCAAGCCCCGAGAGCTGTCAGGAAGAGTCAGGAGTGGACAGGCAGGATCGGTCCTGCCCCGGGACCAGGTGAGAGTCCGGGTGTCTCTCCGCCCGCAGGTTGGTCCGCAAATACCGCGGGCTGCATTGGCCCGGCTGCTGCGGGACGCCGAGGGGCTGCAGGAGCTTGTTCTGGCGCCATGTCACGAATGGCTATCGGACGAGGACCTGGTGCCGGTGCTGGCGCGGAATCCGCAGCTGCGGAGCGTGGCACTAGCCGGCTGCGGCCAACTGAGCCGCCGCGCGCTGGGGACACTGGCCGAGGGCTGTCCCCGCCTGCAGCGCCTGTCGCTTGCACACTGTGACTGGGTGGACGGACTGGCGCTGCGCGGCCTCGCCGACCGCTGCCCGGCCCTGGAGGAGCTGGACCTTACCGCCTGCCGCCAGATCAAGGACGAGGCCATCGTGTACCTGGCGCAGAGACGCGGCGCCAGCCTCCGCAGCCTCTCGCTGGCTGTCAACGCTAACGTGGGGGACGCCGCGGTCCAGGAGTTGGCTCGGAACTGCCCACAGCTCGAGCACCTGGACCTCACTGGATGCCTCCGCGTTGGAAGCGACGGCATCAGGTGCCTGGGCCTGGGGGGCGACGGGGTGGGAGGAGGGCAATCATTCGGCCTCTGGAGGCAGGGGCGGGTTGTAGTCGTCAAAGGTTAAACTGGGAGTTCTGGACTTCACTGCTTACCAGGGCACCACTTTTGTGAACAGGAGGGCCTCAAGGATTAATTATCTAGGCCAGAAGGTCCACAGTTTAAAAGAACTTTTGAACCAGTATTTACATATTGGGAGATTTCACCTATCTGGCTTTTTTTTTTTTTTTAGTAAGGGGAAATCCTGCCTTCCTGGGCAGAGCTAAGGAGAATGTTCCCCCTTTAAGCGACAGGAAGTCTCTCATTCACTGGAGGCCCGGAGGGTTTGATCTCACCCAGTCCCCCCCCCCCCCCCCCCAGCTTGGGAACCTTGGAAATAAGTACGCCCCAGCTGGAGCTGGAGGCAGACCTGGAGTTGGTTGGAACCTGCGGGAGGCTGAGTGGGCTGGGGGCCGGCCGAGGGGGTGGAGCCTTCTGCCTCTAGCCTCACGCGGCTCCTCCCTCAGGACATTGGCGGAGTACTGCCCAGCACTGCGTTCGCTGCGGGTGCGGCACTGCCACCATGTGGCTGAGCCCAGCCTGAGCCGCTTGCGGAAGCGCGGTGTGGACATCGACGTGGAGCCACCGCTGCACCAGGCCTTGGTGCTGCTCCAAGACATGGCAGGCTTCGCACCCTTCGTCAACCTGCAGGTCTGACCCTCCTGCTGGTGGGGCACAGCTGGACTGTGTGACTGGGGCCTGGCACTGAGCTGTAGGGAAACTGAACTGTGGGTCCTCCCGTGAAAGGCCAGTGCCCTGCCCCACCCTGGAACTTCAAATAAAGAGCTTTTTACCCCAGCTTGCCTGGTGCTGCTCTGTTGGAGAAGGGGGATGTAAGGTTGGGGAGGGAAGGTCAGCCAGGCATAAATGTCCAATTCCTGAGACAGAGATGACCAGAATGCACTCACACCTTCCTTGGGCCACCTTTACTATGCTGCTGGAGGCAGCTCTGGAGCCACAAAGTCGAGAAGGGGTAACAGAAGGAGTCAGGAGGAGGGGAGCCCCTGTGTGGGAGTGTAGGGCTCCTGCATCCTCTGGGATCAGAGTCCAGCAGGTGCCTCAGTGGAAGCGGTACTTTCTGGCTGGCTTGAGGTTGATATATGTGGCCCTCATCTCCTCAGCTTCGGGGCTCCGCATGTCTTTGAATTTCTCCCCTTTGGTGCTCACTACCTGGTTGTCGATGTATCGGATGAGCTTCTTGGGGGCCTATTGGGCAATCAGGCAGTGAGCAAAAGAGGCCAGGAGCCCATTCCTGCACCCCACAGCCCCAGCTGCCCCACCGCCTCACCTCCTTGGGAGCCACAGGCCGGTGAACCTTCTGATCCTCAGCACTATCCACCATCATGTACCTGCCCAGAATCGACTGTCTGGGTCACCTCCTGCCACCTGGAAAGCCCCTCCAGGGCCCAGCCCAGCCCAGCCCAGACTCACTTCTGCAGGATGAAAGACTTCAATTCATCCTTTTGGGGGCCTCTGAGGCGCCTGGGCAGATCCTGTGGGAAAAAAATGGCCTAGTGTAGGTCCAGGGGCACCAGCAGGGACAAGGGATGGGCTGAGAGCCCAGCACCGAGGTGGCAGAATGTAGCTGGCCATGCAGGGGAGGCGCCTGGACTGGGGGGCGTACCTGACTGGCACCATCCCAGGTTGGAGACCCCTCTTCCTTCCCCTCCACCAGCATCTGCACAGCTTCTTCCAAGTCCCCTCGAGCTTTGGCCAGCACCCACTGGGCCTGCTCCATCGAACAGGTAGGGAACACCTCCAAGAGTACATCTACCCCCGGCAGCAGATCCTCCTCAGTGCCCGCTGCCTGTGGGCACAAGCAGTGACACGAGAGAGATAGCCCTTCCTCCTTTTCCAGCCCCTAGGTCCTCATTGGTACCCTCCTCTACAAGTACCTCATCGCGGGAGTTCCCAGCAGCAACTGGAGACCTGGTTTCTTCTTTGAGATTTTCAGGCCGCTGCAGGGGCTCTGAAGAGTGGAGAACCTGACCTTGGACACAAGAGCTCTGTGGTTGCAGGTTCTCTTAAGGAGGCAAAGTGGGCATCCAGTTTGCCAGGGCTTTGGGAGTGGGTTATGAGCCTCCCAGTGCCAGAGTTCCGGACTCACCTTTGTTCCTGGCATCGCTCAGCCGCCCTGAAAGCTTCTGCATCATGTCTCCTATGGTGCCCCTTCAGGACAAGGAAAAGGTGAGGGGGTGTTCTTCCCACCTGACCCCCAGGCAACCAGCTGGGCCAGGCCCCACCTGGGGATGTGAGCGAAGCCGGGCACATAGGCCTCCATCATCTCGGTGAAGGCTTCCATATCGAAGTTCTCCTCTGATGGGCCCGCGGGGCCCAGGTCCTCCAGGACCCCGAGCACATAGGAGAAGATGACTTCATCCAAGCCACTGCAGCAACGGGACAGAGCAAGCCTGGGTAGACACTGCATGCCGCTGGCACCCCATCTAGCCTGAGGCTCCAGTGCTCAGCTTCATGGGCATCTGTGAGTCAGACCCCAATCCCTGGGGCCTTATGGTTTCCCTCTGCTCAGTAACTGACAGGGACAGGATGAGAGGTAAGGCCATCTCAGGAAGTCTAAATCGGCCCTCGCCCCCTCAGGAATAACGCTGAGCACTTCCTGCCATTTCCATGGTCCAGGCCCAGAGCGCTGCCCGCCTGGTCCTGGTGCGGTGTCTACCTGAGGTCAGCCTCTGGGAGGTGCTTCTGGACGAAGGCAAGGAGGGCTGCGCTGACAATCCGCTCCAGCTCCATGCTCTCTCCTCTTCTGAAGGGAACAAAATAGGACTGCCAGGCCCTCTCCCTGTGCCCCCACACAGCAGACCTGGGCTCGGGCTCCTGCCTGCTGCTCTGGTGTGGCGCCATCTGCTGGTGTTGCCCGCCTGGCTGCCCCAAGCCGAGCCGCAACCCCCTCACCACCCACCTCCACCTCCTCCAACCCAAGACACAGCAGCGCACTGTTTCCAGAAACCTCCAAAGGGAAATGTCCCACCTCCCCGCTTCTCCCCAAGCCTCAGAGCATTCCCCAGCAGCTAGCCTTGATCTGGCAAGAATTCAAGGTCTTGGGGTCACATGCCTCCTGGCTGAGGAATCTTATCCCTGAGGGGGCCACTTGCCCCCAAGTGTGACTACAAGGGGCCCCATTGTCCAGCTCCCAGGGAGCAGCCTCAGGACCAAGTACAACCCTTCATCCACCAGAAGCAGCTACCCACCCTTCGCACAAAGGGGCTTTTCTGGCTCTGGAGCCCAGATGGAAGGGGAAGAGGTTCACAGAGCATCTCCTGCCCAACCCCTGTCCTTCAGCAGCCTGGTGCTTTTTTTTTTTTTTTTTGGTACTGGAGATTGATACCAGGGGCATTCTACCTCCGAGCTACACTCTCAGCCCTCTTTTTTATTCTTTACCTTGAGACAGGGTCTAAGTTACAGACACTAAGTAACTGAGGCTGGCTGCAAACCTGTGATCCTCCTGTCTCAGCCTCCCAAGTACTGGGATTATAAGTGTGTGCCACCATGCCCAGCTAGCTTGGTGCTATCCAAAGGACCTTCTATTCTCCTTCCCCAGGCCTACAGAGCCCCATAAAATCTGGCCCTGCTGGGTGCAGTGACACATGCCTGTAATCCTAGTATTTGGGAGGTTGAGGGAGGAGGATTGCAGGTTGAGGTCAGCCTCGGCAACTTAGCAAGACCTTGTTTCCAAATAAAAAGAGAAATAGAGCCAGGCGTGGTGGCGTACGCTTGTAATCCCCGCGCTTGGGAGGCAGAGACAGGAGGATCACGCAGGTTCGAAGCTAGCCGCGCGCGCTGGCTTAGGAGACCCTGTTTCCAAATAAAAATGCAAAAATAGGTCTGGGAGTGTAGCCCGGAGGTAGAAGTGCTTCCAGGAACCCCAGTACCACCAAAAAAAAAAAAAAAAAAAAATAGGGCCAAGGGGTAGCTCAGAGGTCAGTCCCCGCTGCTGAGAAAAACGAAAACCAAAACAAGAGGCACTTGCTCACCCCTCCAGCCTCACCAGTCCCTCCTCACTGCAGTCTTGTCCCTCAGCCTCCCTCAAACCTGCCTGCCTACACTTGCGACAGCCTCGGCTCACTTCCTCCAGGGCTCTCTGAATATTTATTTGCCTAATGTCTGTCCCTCCCTCTAGAGTGTGACCTGAGAACATGCACACGAGAGAGTGCAACACTTGGTCTTGTGCACTAGGGCAGCCCCAGCACCTCGGGAAGTGCCTGCACTTAGTAGGTATCCATAGCTACTCATCTCCTCTACATGTTCTGGGCTCCCAAAAGACTGTATTTGGGAGCCAGGAACGCACGGGTGGTAGGAATGGCTCCAGATCCACAGGTCCAGATGTCAGCTCCTCCTCCCCTTGGGAGGCTCAGAGGCACCGCAAGTTCCACCCACACCTGCACCTGGCCTCCTCCTGGGATTAGCCTGATTTGGGCCTCTCCACGCCCGCCTGCACCCAGCGAATCATCATACTGTAGTTCTGCGTCCTATCGCTCTCCATTCTACCCATTTCTCCCTTCAGTCTGGCTTCTGCTCCAACATCACTACCAGCATTTCTCAGACTAAGATCACCAGTTAACTTTTTCAGGTTTTGGTCTAATAAGGTTGGTGGCTGGCCAATTTTGTCTGGTTTTGAGCTACCAAAAGGGGGAGCACTTCCTTATGGTTTCATCTAGTATCCCCCCCCCTTTAATTGCTGTGCTAGAGAGTGAGCCCAGGAGCATTCTACCTCTGAGCTATACCCCCAGCCTTATTTTATTTTTATTTTGAAGCAAGGTCTCACTAAATTGCAGAGAGCCTCACTAAGTTGACAGGGCTGGCTTTGAACCTGCAATCTTTCTGTCTTGGCCTCCCAAATACTGGGATTAAAGGTGTGTACTACCATGCCTGTCTACTCCTCCCTTTTTGTGTGGTATTAGGGATGGAACCCAGGGACATTCCACCTCGAGCTACCCCCAGCCCTATTTTTTATTCTTTATTTTGAAACAGGGTCTCACTGAGTTGCGGAGGGCCTCACTAAGTAGCTGAGGCTGTGAACTGCAATCCTCCTGTCTCAGCCTCCCAAGTGCTGGGTTACAAGCCTGTGCCACCACACCTGGTTTAACTATTTTTGTTTGTTTGTTTTTCTGGTACTGGGGATGGGACCCAGGGGCACTGTACCTCTGAGCTACACCCCAGCCCTAGTTTTAGTCTTTTTATTTTTGAAACAGGGTCTCACTGAATTGCAAAGGGCCTCGCTAAGTAGCTGAGGCTGTTTACAAACCACAATCCTCTGGTCTCAGCCTCCTGAATGTTGAGATTACAAGCGTGCACCACCACGCCTGGCTCTTTTTGTTTGTATTTTGTGGCACTGGGTATTGAACCCAGGGGGGATTCTACCTCTGAGCTACACTCTCAGCCTTATTTTGTTTTTATTTTGAAACAGGATCTCACTAGGTTGCTGTAGTAGCCTCACTACTTGCTAAAACTGTCCTTAAACCTGTGATCTTCCTGTCTCAGCCTCCTGAGTAATGGGATTACAGGCGTGTGCCGCCACACCCGGTTCAACTATGGTTTCTGAGACCTAACATCTCCTGGTTCCCTCTCTGGCTATGTCTTTCCTAGCTTCCTCTCAGTCCCTTCTCTTACATCCTCCAGGCTCATGGCTACTCTCATGGATCCTCACTCTGAGCACTCCTCTCCCCCTGCCCTACTGGGGACGATTTTGTCTGGGCCCATATGCTTATGCTCACACAAACTCTTTGTCACCAATTCCCAAATGTCCATATTCTCTAATCCAGTCTCTTTTCCTGAGCTACAAACTTATACCTCTACCTCTCTGACACTGCCATGGGGGTTTCTTACAGGCACCTTGCATTTAACATGTCCCAAAGTAACATTCTCTCGAGGTTTTTACTCCTTCGGGCCGTCCTCCCTAAATGCATGTTTAGACATGCAGCTGTTCCTGCAGCATCTAGGAATCATCCTCAACACCATACCATCTAGACCTTTGCTTTCCCTCAGCCAGTCGGTCGCCATGCTCAACCACTTGACATGACTCCTCTCTCCTACCCTGCTCCATCTCTTGCCTGCAAGAACTTTTTAACTCTTCTCCCCAGGAACCTATTTTCCATACCACCGCTCTGTGATCTCTACAAAAGGTCCTGTCTAGCCGGGCGTGGTGGTGCACGCTTGTAATCCCAGCGCTTGGGAGGCTGAGACAGGAGGCTCGCACAGGTTCGAAGCCAGCCTCCGCTACTTAGTGAGGCTCTCAGCAACTTAATGAGACCCTGTTTCAAAATAAAATATGAAATGGGTCAGGAGCATAGCCCAGAGATAGAAGCCCCTGGGTTCCATCCCAGGACCACCCAAAAAAAAAAAAAAAGAATAAAAAGTAGGCCGCCGGGCATGGTGGTGCACCATTATGTAATCCCCGAGCTTGGGAGGCGGAGACAGGAGGATCGCGCAGGTTCAAAGCCAGCTGTGCTGGCTTAAGAGAGCCTGTTTCCAAATTAAAAAAGTATTAAAAAAATAGGTCTGGGAGTGTAGACCGGAAGTACAAGGGTTTCCAGGAACCCCAGCACCCCCCCAAAAAAAACGTAGGCCGTGCATGGTGATGCACGCTTGAAATCCCAGCATTTGGGAAGCTGAGACAGGAAGATCACAGTTCATGGACAGCCTCAGCTACTTAGTGAGATGCTTTGCAACTCAGTGAGACCCTGCTTCAAAATAAAGAATACAAAATAGGACTGAGGGTGTAACTCGGAAGTAGAATGCCTCTGGCTTCCATCCCCAGAACCACAAAAAAATAAAAAAATTAAAAATAGAGCTGGGCATGGTGGTGCATGCTTGTAATCCCAGCATTCGGGAGGCTGAGACCAGAGGATCGCGGTTCTCGGACAGCCTCAGCTACTTTGTGAGGCCCTCTGTAACTCAGTGAGACCCGGTTTCAAAATAAAGAATAAAAAATAGGGCAGGGGCTGTAGCTCAGAGGTCGAATGTCCCTGGGTTCCATCCCCAGACCCGCAAAAAAAAAAAATTAATAAATTAAAATAAATTAAAAATAGGGTTGGAGGTGTAGCTTGGAGGTAGAATGCCTCTTTGTTCAATCCCCACTTCCACAAAGAAAAAAAGAAAAAAGGAAAGGCTCAGTTCAGGCACAAAAGACCCCATGTATAGTTCCCCCAGAGGGAGAAGCCCCCTCCAGAGATCTACATCACCCTCAAACCTGGCTGCTGTCCGGGGCCTGGCAACCTCTGCTAGGACAGACTCCTGGCTGCCTCGTGAAAGCCCAGTTTCTAGGGAAAAAGCTTCTCAGGGGTGTGTCTGGTGTCTCTAGGTTTCTAACCAAGGTCTTTGGGTCAAGGAGTTGTTACTGGGAAACTCTTCACTGTCTCCAAGGAAAAAGTCTTCTTTCCCTGAGCTTTGTGCTGGCTCGTCTGCTAAGGGACCATCTTCCCTTCTCCCGCTTTCCAAGCTGCATCCCAGTTTCAAAAGAAAAAAATTTACTGATTGTTCACCGGGCATCATTCAAAGCACTTTACATGTATTAACCTATGTAATCCTCAGCATAATCCTAAATTGTGAACACTAACATTATCCCCACCTTACCTGAAAGGAAATGGAAGTGCTGAGAGGCTATGTAATTTGCCCAAAGTCACAGAGCAAGTTAAAGGCAGATTCACACCCAATGAGTCTGGCTCCAGAAGCCTCTTTCTTTCTTTCTTTCTTATTTATGTATTTATTTATGTATTTATTTATTTATTTTTGTTGCAATACTGGGGAGTGAGCCCAGGGGCATTCTACCGCTTGCTACACCCCCCAGCCCTATTTTTTAGTCTTTATTTTGAAACAAGGTCTCACTGAGTTGCAATGGGCCTAAGTAGCTGAGGCTGTCCTTGAACCGATATCCTCCTGTCTCAGCCTCCCAAATGCTGGGTTTACAAGTGTGCGCCACCACGCCCGGCGAGAAGCCTCACTGTGGAGCACGCCATCTCTCATGATGCCAGTGGTATGGCCCGGGCCTATGATAAGCTCCTTTCCTGCCTGGCCAGCTGTCTTGCTATTTCAGAATCTTTGCTCACACTGTTCTCTGGGCTCTGAACATCTTTCCCTCTGCCTCTCCAAATCCCATTCTACAGGACTCACATTCTCTCTGCAGACAACGCTGACTACCCATCCCCCACTTGACCTGAGCTCCCCAAGGGCCAGTACAGGACTGCACCCTCCACGTGCTGGACAGAGACCCTCTGGGCAAGTTAGACTGGGGTAAGAAGTCCCAAGCTGCTCCCTTGGGGCGGGGAGGTGCTCAGGGGAGGGAGAACAGGCCATGTGGGAGGAGGAATCCTGGGAACGAGTGTGCAAAGTCACAGGGAACTCGGGCGGGCAGCAGAGGTCTAGCAGGGTGTTCACTGCTCCCTATAAAGCCCTGCTCCTGGAGTCCTAGACCCATAACAAACTTCCCAGAAGATATAATTTTCCTCTGATCCCAAAGTGAGACCTTAGAGGCACCAAGGGCATTAAGGGAAACATGGGATCCCACCAGCCAAAGTCAGGCGGGAGTACAAACGTGGGGGGAAGGGTACGCACAGGAAGTGGGATCCCGGTGAAGACCCACCCTAGACGCAAAAGCTTCCCAACCCGCTAGCAGGATGCTCCGAAGCGTCCGGAATACTGGGTCTGAGGGCACAGGGATGCGGTTGCGGGGCACGAGACAGGCCGGAGCAAACTGGATATACCTTGTTAGAGGCGAGAATCAAGAGAGGGAGGGCTGGCCGGCCGACCGGGGAGGGGGCGTACCAAGGGGGAACACACAGGGCGGGCACCGGAGCTGATGCTCTCCGAGATCCTCCCGGCCCTGGGTCGGGGCTGGAGGGGTAATCACCTGCTCTGCCCGGCGCCGCTGGCGACTGGTCCCGCGCGGTGCAGCTCTCATCCCCCAGCCCCACCACCGAGATCAAAGGCGAGGCCTAGAGCGGTTCCCTTCCAGAGGCGCCGACGTGGCCATTTTATAAAAGGGCAACGTGCCCGCAGTAGGGCGGAGCCTCTGGCCGGTCCTCTAGGGGCCCGGGCGTTTAGACCCACTCCGGGGCGGCCATTTTTGTTGCGGGTAGGGAGGCGTGACTGGAGAGCCTGCCAGTGGGTGGAGTCGCAGAGGCCAGGCCTGTACCAAGCTTTGTTCCTTCTGGCCCCCCAAAGACCTAGAACCTTTTTGTCATATCTAGGGTGTTCCTGTTTGCCATATTTCCTGACCCCTAGGATCACCGCCCTGAAGTCCTATAGATCCCTCCCTCGCTCCTCAGCCTGCCCTAACACAGATCTTGCGGCTCCGCGGTTGAATCCGGTGGCCCCACTGCAAGACCTGGTGTTCTTCCCCAAATACTAGCGTCTCTTCCCCTTCCTGGTCAGTCCAACTTCATTCCTGGCACCCAGTCAACTCTTAGGGGTGACTTCTCCGCCCCGTCGTCCCACCCTTTGCATTCCCTAGCCAGTGATGTCTTCCTACTGTTCGGTGGGCCACAGGGTCTTGGGAAGGTGGTGCTCCGGGTAAGGATGGATCTGAACCCAGATCAGGATGGCCAGCAGACCGTTCCCACCCCCAGCGCCCTCATCCATGTTGTCAAGGTCCTAATCTGTGACCGGACAGCTGCATATCGGGGCCAGCAAGGCCTCAGCTTCCCAGGACTGCCCTGGGGGGAAGCCCACAGCCATTCCTTCCTGGGAACCCCAAAATGAGTCATGATGGAAAGAGGATAAACTAATCAAAAACAGTCTGGGAAGCTGAAACAGGAGGATCTCAGTTTTGAGTACAGCCTCAGCAAGTAGTGAATTCTCATCAACAAGACCTCTTTTCAAAATACAAATAAAAAATAGGACTAGGGGTATAGCCTAGAGGTAGAATGCCCCTGGGTTCAATCTCTAGCACCACACAAAAACAGGATTATTTCTCCCTCCTCCACCTGTGTCCCTCACACAGGCTCCCACCTCCCCAGCAGGGTCCACTGGCTTCCAAGAGATCGTTGGCTCCTGGGGGGAGGGGACAGGGCAGGAAGAAGGGGCCCATTTGGTGTAGCTTCTCCCATAAAAACACTGCCGCTGCCAGCCTGGCGCTGCAGGAGTTAATGAGGGGTGGAGAGACAGATACTTTGAACTGCAGCCAGGCAGCCCCTAGGAAGCCTGGCCAGCCCTCCCTCCCTCCCTCCCTCCCTGTGCTCTTCCTCTTCCCTCTTGGCTCCTTAACACCCCTTCCCAGAACTTGCAGGTTTCCTCAGTACAGCTGCCCCTGATTCCGGCCCTAGACCCTGCGGCCACCGGAGGCTTCCCCCATTTGTTTCTTGGATGGCCGCCGAGGGTGACTAGATACCAGAAAGAGCTTCCCGAGCTTTCAGGAAAGAATAATGGAAGCGCTCTCCCTGGGGAGCCCCTCCATTCCCAACTCCAACTCTGGGAAGGCTTAAGGTCAGGTTCTGGGACCTGAGAACAAAAAGTTAGGGAAGGAGTGGGCCACCAGGGCTCACACACGTTGTAAGGGGGGGGGGGGACCCCAGGAGCCCCTGCGCAGGATTCCACAGCTGGTCTGACCTGTATCCCCTGGAAAGATGCCTCGGCCACCCCTTCCCCTCAGGATTTCACAGCTGGTGGCTGGTGCCTGGGTGCGGGTCTCCTCTGCTAATAGGAGAGAGCTAGGAGCCTGCATCGAAGCTCCCCCGGACATCAGTTCCCTACCTTCCTGCCTCACAATGAGGAATTGGATTTGAATTTGGTATCAAGGACAGTCGTTCCAGATATCTGTCCAGAAAAGAGCTGAGTGTAGTGGCGTACACCTGTAATCCCAGTACTTGGGAGGCTGAGACAGGAGGATCACAGGTTCCAGGATGGCCTCAGCAACTCAGTGAAGCCCTCAGCAACTTAGTGAGACTCTGTTTCAAAACAAAAAATAAAATAGGGTGGGGGTGTAGCTCAGAGGTAGAATGCCCTGGGTTCACTCCCCAGCACCACCAAAAAAAAAAAAAAAGAGCGGAGCAAGCCCTCAGGGGGAGTGGGGAGTAGGAGCAGCACAGTCAGACTGAGATGAGGAAAAGGACACTTGAAGAATGCAGGGGGTCCCCTCTCTGGCTTGAGGTCAGAAAAGGCTCTCTGGGCAGGGTGCCTGCCCTCCCACACCTTCCTCCTTTCTCAGAAGAGCCAGCAAGGGACGGGGGCAGACGCGCAGGGGTGGGGCGGGGCCTTTATAAGGAGCTCCTTCCGATAGCATTGCTGCAGATCCAGCCCCAGAAGCCAGGAGAGCAGGCTTCCTGGACTCAACAGGGCTGCCCAGGGCGGGTGACTCGAGATCCTGCCAGTCCCTCTGCAGGAATGGACTGCAGCTCTGCCCTCTGAGAGCCGACAGTGCCTAGCCTTCCATTTAACTCTCCAGAAAATGAAAGTAAGTTTTGCTCTACACAGCTATCCCAAAGACTTAAGACCTTACTTGAAGTGGGAGATCTGGGGGAGTAGCACTCCTGGGCTCCTATATTGGGGATCTTCTTTGGTACAGGAAGCCCCACCATCTGCAGAGAGATGCCCTTCTTATGTACCTATTCTGGCTCTTTCCCAGGCCCTCACCCCTCCAGCCCTCTGTCTCCTTCCACCGGGAACACATCTGTGGGGGAGATGATGGACTGACTCTGCGATAGAGACCTGGGGTTGGAATCGCTGCCATCACCGTGAGCTCCCGCTCCTTGTACTCTACTCCTGGTCCTCATGGATTTAGGGAACCCCGTCCATTTCCCTGGCTGCGCACCTCCATTCTCAGCTCTAAGCAACCCCCAAGAGGGCAGGAAGTGTCTTGAGATCCCAGATTTTATCCTTGGCCTCAACTTGCTCATTTGGGGAGTGGGAAAAATTTACAGAAGAAAGCACTGGGAGGGTAGCATCCAGGGTGAGAGAACATTGGCTGCCTGGCACTGAGAACTGAATTCCATAGGCTGTAGCTCTAGCAAATGCCCTAGGGATTCAGTTCTGGTGCCCGGCTGTGCCATATCATCGATGCAAAGGCCACAGGGAAGCCAGTGATTCCGGCTTACAGCATCCCAGCCAGGTCCTCCTGGGGGTGTGTGTGTGTGTGTGTGTGTGTGTGTGTGTGTGTGTGTGTGTTCATGTTATCTGTGTGGGACTGGGGACTGAACCCACTACTAAGCTATACTTCCATCTGTATTTTATTTATTTGTTTGTTTGTTTGTTTGTTTGTTTGTGGTACTGGGGTTCCTGGAAACCTTCTGCCTCCGGGCCTCACTCCCAGACCTATTTTATACTTTGTGTGTGTGTGTGGGGGGGGTCTGGAGATGGAACCCAGAGGCATTTGACCTCCAAGCTACACCCCCTGCCCACTTTTTTTATCCTTTGTTTTGAAGCAAGGTCTCACTGAGTTGCAGAGGGTCTCACTAAGTAGCTGAGGCTGTCTGCAAACTGCGATCCTCCAGGCTCAGCCTCCCAAATGCTGGGATTACAAGCGTATGCCACCATGCCCGGCTATTTTATACTTTCTATTTGGAAACAGGGTCTCTTAAGCCAGCACAAGTGGCTTCAAACCTATGCAATTCTCCTGTCTCCTCCTCCCAAGCGCAGGGATTACAAGTGTGCACCACCACGCCCAGCTATTTTATTTTTGCAGTACTAGGAATGAAACCCAGGGGCATTCTACCTCTGAGCTACGCCTCCACCCCTATATTTTATTCTTTATTTTGAAACAGGGTCTCACTAAGTTGCAGAGGGCCTCACTAAGTAGCTGAGGCTCTCCACGAACCGCGATCCTCCAGTCTCAGCCTCCCGAATGCTGGGATTACAAGCATGTGCTATCGCTCCTGGCTCCTATTTTTTTAAACTTTTATATTTTTGGGGGTGGTACGGTACTGGGTGTGGAACCCAGAGGCTTTCTACCCCCAGGCTACACTCCCAGACCTATTTTATACTTTATTTGGAAACGGTCTCACTAAGTTGCTGAGAGCCTCACTAAGCAGCTGAGGCTGGCTTCAACCTGTGCAATGCTCCTGTCTCAGCCTCCCAAGCGCTGGAATTACAAGTGTCCGCCACCATGCCCAGCTTCCTATTTTAAACAGGGTCTTTTGTGGGCACCATCAGCTACTTAGTGATGCCCTCCACAATTTAGTGAGCTCCTGTTTTAAAATAATGAATAAAAAAATAATAGAACTGGGCGTGGTGGCACATGCTTTTAATCCCAGCACACACACCAGGGTCTTGCTAAATTGCCAAAGCTGGCTTCAAACCTGTAATCTTCCCAAGCATTGGGTTACAGGGCTGTGCCACCATGCCTGCCCTGGCTGGATCTTTGTGTGTGTGTGTGTGGGGGGGGGTGGGTACAGGGGACTGAACTCAGGGGTATTCTATCTTCAAACTACACCCCAAGCCCTATTTTTGAGGGGCACAGTACTAAAGATGGAACCTGAGCTATACCCCAGCCCTAGTTTTTACTCTTTATTTTAAAACAGGGCCTTGCTGAGCGTGACGGCACGCTTGTAATCCCCAGGAGGCGGAGACAGGAAGACTGCGCAGGTTCGAAGCCAGCCACGCTGCCTTAAGAGACCCTGTTTCCAAATAAAAAAATATAAAATAGGTCTGGGAGTGTAGCCTGCAGGTAGAAGGGTTTCCAGAAACCCCAGTACCACAAAAAACAAAACAAAACGGTCTCACTAAGTTGCGGAGGGCCTCACTAAGTAGCTGAGGCTGTCCACAAACCTGCGATCCTCCTGTCTCGGCCTTCTAAGAACTGGGATTACAAACGTATGCCACCATACTCAGCTCCTATTTTACTGTTTTGAAACAGGGTCTCATTGAGTTGTGAGAGTTTCACTACTTCCTGTCTCAGCCTCCCAAGTACTGGGATTATAGGTGCATGCCACCATGCCTGGCTGGCTGGATTTTTTTTTTTTTTTTTTTTTGTACTGAAGATTAAACTCGGGCCTTCTGCCTCCTAGCTACACCCCCAGCCCTATTTTATTTTATTTCAGTTTATTTTTATTTTGAACAGGATCTCACTAGGTTGATGAGAGTTCTACTACTTACTCAGGCTGGCCTCAAACCTAAACCTATGATCCTCCTGTCTCAGCCTCCCAGCCACTGGTATTACAGATGGGTACCACCACGCCTGGCTGGCCAGATCTTTTAATTACTGTGACTTAGGCTATCCTTCGGCTCAGAGATTCCCCAATGCTCTTTACTGTCAGTCTTCCATGTCGTGACTTCTCCTTAGTTTTCAAGCCTGATCTTTGGTTACTGCCTGGTCATTACCTGCCCCCACTAAGACGCTGCTTCTGCTCTGCCTCCGGCTCACTTCTGTCAACCGCTGGCTCAGTTCTTTCCCATCATTCTCTGTTGAACTCCTGTACATCCTTCAAAGCCTCCCTTGATGCGTGTTCAGGAAGCCTGTCTCAACTTCCCAGTGACAAACAAATTCCCCACACTCCTCCCAGTGGGGCTGGGCTGGGGAGCTCCCCCTCCCCTCACGGCATCTCGCCCAGTGTTCTTAATTTTGTTCAGTGTGTCTCATATGTGAAGAAGCGGTTCAGACTGAGTGTGCTGGTGCATGTTTGTAATCCCGGTGTTTGGGAGACTGAGACAGGAGGGTCTCAGGCTCCTGGCCAGCTTCAGCTACTTAGGCCCTCTGCAACTTAGTGAGACCCTTTTCCAAGTAAATAAAAAAAAAAAAAAAATGGGCTGGGGATATAACTCTGAGGTAGCATGCCCTTGGGCTTAGTCCCCAGTACAGCAAAAAAAATAAAATAATAAACAATAAAACAGTTCAATGTAGAGGTTAAGACCAATCAGATTCTTTTTTTTGGGGGGGGGGTGTCTGGGGATGGAACCCAGGGACATTTGACCTCCGAGCTACACCCCCTGCCCTATTTTTTGTTTTTTGGTGGTACTGGGGTTCCTGGAAGCCCTTCTACCTCTGGGCTATACTCCCATACCTATTTTTTATATTTTTATTTGGAAACAGGGTCTCTTAAGCCAGCGCGGCTGGCTTCGAACCTGAGCGATCCTCCTGTCTCTGCCTCCCAAGTGCGGGGATTACAAGCTGCGCCACCACGCCCAGCTGCCCTATATTTTTTTTTATTCTTAATTTTGAAACCGGGTCTCACTGAGTTGCAAAGGGCCTCACTAAGTAGCTCAGGCTGTCTGCAAACCGCGATCCTCCGGTTTTAGCCTCCCAAATGCTGGGATTACAAGCGTCCCTCACCACGCCCGGTTTCAGATTCATTCTTGACACATTCTCAGTGTATAGCCTTGGGTAGGTTGTTAACCTCTATGGGCCTCAGCTTCCTCAACTATAAGTGGAAATAATAATTACATCCACATCAAAATTGTGAGACCATGAAATTTAACGAGTTGGTAGTTTTTGCATGGGGCTTTAGCATAATACCTGACATGTAGCAAGGTCTCAGTAAGTGTGTGAGGTTATGGGTATTCTTTTCCCCTGAAACTGGTCAGTAGAACCTTTCTAAATGAGGGACTCCAGGCCAGATGCCAGGGGTGAAGAGGGCTGGGCCAAGGCCAGGAGGGCCAGGCCCACAGGGTCAGGGCTGGGAGGCCCTGCTGGGAGCTCTGGATTCCCACCTATTATTTGTTTTGTGACCTTGGGTGACCTGCTCCCTCTCACTGGCCCTGGCTCCCTGGCATAATGTAAACTGAGGGTGTTGAACTAGATGCACAGAGAGGTCCCTGGCAGCCCAGATGTTTTATGAGTTCTGTACTTCTAAGAGCTAAGTTCAAAGAAAAGATCAAACACGGAAGCAGTCAGGCTGCCTGCGGCTCCATGTCCACCGGACTTACTGGCTACACCCAGTGGCAGCGCCTCATTTATTTCTTTCTAGGGGTGTGTGTGTGTGTGTGTGTGTGTGTGTGTGTGTGTGTGTGTGTGACTAGGGATTGATAAATTATGGAGGGCCATGCTAAATTGCTGAGGCTGGTGGGGGAACTTTTGGTCCTCCTGTCTCAGCCTCCCAAGTACTAGGATTACCAGATGTGCCCCCATGCCTGCCTACAATTGTCCCTTTTAGGAGACATAAACCTTACCTGGGCCAGGTGTGGTGGCACACTCCTGTAATCCCTGTTACTGTTGTAAATGTTGCTGTAGGCCCTTTTTCCTCTATTCAGCTAAGATTTGTTGAATAGGGAAATTAAAACTAATAGGCCGGATGTGGTGTTGCAGGCTTGGGAGGCTGAGACAGGAGAATCGCGGGTCGTGGCCAGCCTCAGCTACTTAGTGAGGCCCTCTGCAACTTAGTGAGACCCTGTTTCAAAATAAAAAATAAAAAACAGAGCTGGGAGTGTAGCTCGAAGGTAGAATGTCCTTGGGTTCCACCCCCAGTAGCCCTCCTCCCCCCAAAAAAAAACCCCTAATAGCTCGGTGAAGCTTTAACAAGTCTTTATTATAAAATCTGTAGGAAATAGAGAAGAAAAGAAAAAGCAGCATGCAGGCATGCTGAAGAGCTCAAAGGTAAAACCCTGCCCCTCTCCATCCCTGGCCTGTAAATAGATTTTGTATTGGTGTGTTCTTATAAGCATTACCAGTGCAGTGGGATAGTCACTTATTTCTTAGGCTTGTGGTGCCTCTTTGTCTCCGAACAGTGCACTTACTAAGTGCAGGGGTCAATAATCTACCTGTTTCCACCTCAGTTGTATTGGGTTGTATTGGTTGCTCATCAACTATGGGTGTTTTGTTTTGTTTTGTTTTGTTTTTTTGCGGGTCTGGGGATGGAACCCAGGGCATTCGACCTCCAAGCGTGCGCCACCACGCCCAACTACAGGTGTTTTAAAGCAGCACAATAAGTTTACCTTTCCTATACCCTAGGAGTCACAAAGAAGGGGAGGTAAACAAAGACACTGATTGCCTCTGCACATTTGTGTGTGTGTGTGTGTGTGTGTGTGTGTGTGTGGTACTGGGGATGGAACGCAGGGGCTTTCTACCCCCGGGCTACACTTCCAGACCTATTTGGAAATAGGATCTCCCTAAGTTGCTGAGAGCCTCACTATGTAGCTGAGGCTGGTTTCGAACCTGTGTGATCCTCCTGTCTCAGCCTCCCAAGCGCGGGGATTACAAGCTTGTGCCACCATGCCCAGCGACACTATATATTTTTAGGGCTAAAAGCTGCAAATATCTCTAGGACTTTTAAAGCTAATGACCTTAATTTCCTTTACATTCTTACTATAGGTTATTAGAACAAAGGGCAGAGAAAGACAGGAGCTCTGCCGTGTAACAGCTGCTGCCCCTCCCTGTCTGAGTACCTGAACAGCACCCAGACTCTGACTGCTTCTTACATTTTGGAAATTAATACTGTAAATAAATAAATAAAGCCAGGCGTGGTGGCGCACACTTGTAATCCCAGCATTCGGGAGGCTGAGACTGGAGGATCGCGGTTCGCGGACAGCCTCAGCTACTTAGTGAGGCCTCTGCAACTCAGTGAGACCCGGTTTCAAAATAAAGAATAAAAAATTGGGCAGGGGGTGTAGCTTGGAGGTTGAATGCCCCTGAATTCCATCCCCAGACCCGTAAAAAAAAAAAAATATATATATATATATATAAAATAAATAAATAAATTAATTAATTAGTTAAAAATTAAAAAATAGGGCTGGGGTATAGCTCAGAGGTACAATATCCCTGGGTTCCATCCCTGGTACCGCAAAATACATACATGCATACATACATAAATACATAAATAAATAAATAAAATTAAAAATAGGTCTGGGGGTATAGCTGTAAGGTGTGAGTCGCCCCCCCTGCCCCACAGGGGGCAGGGCCCGAAGCTAGGAGGTGGAGCTCTGCGATTCCGGGAGGGAACCAGGCCTCGTTCAGAGAGGAGCCCGAGAGGGAGGGACGCACGCTCTCCCCCGCCACCAGCCCCCACGGCCATGCGGGGGCTGGAGGCCGATCTCCCACGAATAAAGATATCTGTAAGACCTCTCGGCGTGTCTCTATATGCGACTGGGGGATACACACGCTCATTCAATCTTACAATAGCCTGGAGGTAAAAAGGCCCCTGGGTTCCATCCCTAGTACGACCAAAATGCCCTTGGGTTCAATCCCCAGCACCACACACACAAAAAAACCCCAAAATAACAAAAAAAAAGTTAACTGATAAGACAGACTGGGGGTAATGGGAAATACTTAGAGGAGGCACCTTTTGGAGACGTCAAAGCACTTGAGGGAGGCGATTTAACATGGCTCCTGTTGATCAGGAGGACTACACCGCCCCAGGGCTTCATTTAGGGTGCCCTACGTAAAGGACTCTGAGGGCTGCAGATTCTTAAGTCTCCTGTGGGGAAGGCAAGCTGGGGGACCATTCCAATCAGGACTCTGGCTGGCTGTTGGCAGCGACTTCCAGCCCCATGCCAGATGCTGCGGGCCCTGATTTGGTGAGTATATATTCTGTATACAGCACACTGTAGGGTGACTTTTGATTTCTATGCTTGTTTCTATAATCCATTTTCCTTCATAATAAATTATTCTTGTTCTAACAAGTGGAGTCTTGTGACTTCTTTCTTCAAACAATAGCAGAGTCACCATTAACCTTTTACTATATTGCTATGTGTATGTGTGTGTATGTGTGTGTTGTACTAGATTCCAGAAGCCTTCTACCTCCAAGCTACACCCCTAGCCTTAATTTTAATTTTTATTATTTATTTTTATTTATTTATTTTATTTATTTATTTATTTTTTTTTTTGCAGTACTGAGTACTGGGGATGGAAGCCAGAGGCAGTCTACCTCTGAGCTACAACTCCAGCCCTGGGTTTCTATTTTTTCTTAATTATTTATTTTGAAACTTAGGACCTCACTAAGTAGCCGAGACTATCTGGGAATTGTGAGGCTGTCTGGGAACTGCAGTACTCCTGTCCCAGCCTCCTAAGTACTGGGATTACAAGCATGTGCCACCATGCCTGGCTCTATTTATTATTTATTTATATATTATTTATTGTGGTACTGAAACAGGGGTTTCTTGAGAGGAAACCTGGCGTTTCCTGGAGATCAGGAAGGGGAGTAAAAGGTTTATTGGAAGCAGCAGGGAATGGGGGGGGAGGGTGGCTGAACACCCCAAAGGGGCTGGAACTCTGGGTCTAGCAGCTGCCTTCAGGACAATACTTGAGAGTAGCCCAAGCCGAATTGCCTTCAGGTGCAGGCTGCTTTCTTCCACCCAGCCAACAACACTTGAGGGGACTCTCAGCAACCTGGCCAGACCTTTTTTCAAAAAATAAATAAATAAATAAATAAATAAATAAATAAATAAATAAATAAATAAATAAATAAATAAATGGGGCCTGGGGTATTGCTTGGAGGTAGAATGCCTCGGGGCTCAATCCCAGAGCTAATAAATAAGAGAGAGAGAGGGGGGGGGGGATTAGGTGCATGCCTGTGATCCCAGGACTCCCAAACGCAGACATGATCTCACAGGGTACACTCTACTTTATGCATTTATTTATTTTTCTTTATAAACTGTGCATTATAGCGCCCTCGGTTTTTGGGGAAGAGGCCCCTACTAGAGGAAGAGAGGACGGGAAAGCGGGGTCTACTGAATGGCGCGCTCAGGAGAAGCGGGATGGACGGGCCGGAGGACGGCGGGCTGAGGACTCCGAGTCTCCGCGCCCGCCGCTCGGCCGGCCTCCCGGGGCCACCCGGAAGGGAGGTCGCGGAAGGGCGCGCGCGTCCTCGTCCCGGCCGGCGGCGTCAGCCAGGCGCGCCCGCGCTCGGCCGGCCGTCAGGCGCGCGCCGGGCCACGCGGACCTCGGGCGCGCCCACGCGCGGCGCCGCGCGCAGCAGGAAGTCGCGGCCGCGGCGGGTGACGCGCACGTCGGTGCGCGGGTACGTGCCGTACGCGCGCCGCAGCTCCCGGCGCAGCGAGTCGGGCAGCCGCAGGCGCGGGCCGTGCGTGCGCTCCACGCGGCCCCAGCGCAGCTCGGCCTGCAGGCTGCCGCCGTCCGGCCACGGCTCCCAGCCCTCGGCCGCGGGCGCCGGCGCGGGCCCCGACTCGCGGGCGGCGGGGCGGGGCGCGCCCAGGGCGGCGGGGCGGGGCGCGCGGGCCCAGCCGGGCGCTGCGCCTGCGCCGTAGAAGCGGTGGTATTCCCGCGGGGCGGCCGCCGGCCGGCTGCAGAGATGGTGGGTCTGGATGGGCGGCAGCAGCAGCCGGGCGGGCAGGTAGGCGTAGGCGAAGGGCTGCGGAGGCCAGACGCCCTGCCCGCCGGGCAGGCAGCAGTAGGAGAACATAATCCGTCTCAGGCGGCGGCACTTCTACTGCGGCTTCATCCTGGTGCAGACCTGTGGCCGAGGGGGCGTGGGTACAGACTTAGTTCTTTTTTTTTTTTTTCGGGGTGGGGGATTGGACATAAGAGCATTACACCCTCAGCCCTGTTTTATTTCTTATAACATAAAATAGTGAAACGGGGGTCTCACTAAGTTCCTGAGGCAGGTTTCGAACCTGCAATCCTCCTGTCTCAGCCTCCCAAGGACTGGGATTACAAGTGTGCGCCACCACGCTGGGCTCAGCCCTAGTTCGTACTCCCACCCAGTCTCTGGGCCCTGGGCTCTGGTTTAGGGCAGGGGCCTCTGAGGGCTCTTCCCAAATCCTGGCATTCAGTCCCCAAACTCCTCACCTCTTGTCCCAGGCCTCAGCCCCTGGCGTGCTGGTCGCAGTAACTCCCCTCGCTTGTCTCCTTCAGCCTGGTGGGGTCGGTGCCCAGATTGGAGCTCCTCTCCACTCTTTAGTTGTGCTGTTTCCCTCCATCCCCGTTACTAGGAAACACCCGGAGCTGGCCAGGAGCCAGTCGGTCTGTGTAGCTCCAATGGAGGCCATGGCCTGAGCTCAGGGATCCTCGTCCCGCAACAGAACTGAAGGCTTCCCAACTTTGTTCTGATCAGGCTGGCGCTCCATCCTCCAGATGGGTTGTGTTACACTAACGTTTCAGTGACACTCCCGCGCACTAGGCGTTGAATGGAAATTCTTGTGAGCATCTAACTTTATTCTTTTTAATTTTTTATTTTTTGTGGTAATTTTTTAAAATTTTGTGGTACTGGAGATGGAACCCAAGGGCATTTTAGCTCTGAGCTATATATATATATATATATATATATATATATATATATACCCAGCCCTATTTTTTATTTTATTTTTTAAATTTTAAAACAAGGTCTTACTAAGTAGCTGAGGCTGGATCCTTCTGCCACAGCCTCCCAAGTACTGGGATTACAAGTGTGTGCCAGCACACCAGACTGTCTAACTTCAAATTTATATCAATCCTAGGAAGGTGGTGCTAATATCTCCACTTAACATTGCAAAAAATTATAGATTATAAATCCTGGTGGTGAAGCACACCTGTAATTCCAATAGTTAGGAGGCTGAGACAGGAGGATTGGAGGTTCCAGGCCGGCCTCAGCAATTTAGTAAAACTGTTTCAAAAAAAAAAAGCCAGGTGTGGTGGCACACATTTGTAATCCCAGCATTCAGGAGGCTGAGACCCGAGGATCTGTGGACAGCCTTGGCTACTTAGGCCCTCTGCAACTTAGTGAGACCCTGTTTCAAAATAAAGAATAAAAAATAGGGTAGGGGGTGTAGCTCAGAGGTCAAATGCCCCTGGGTTTCATCCCCAGACTTGCTGTGTGTGTGTGTGTGTGGGGGGGGGTGTATATGTGGGTGGGGGTGTAGCTCAAAGCCAGAACACCAGAACACCCTTGGGTTCAATCCCCAGTAGCCCTCCCACACAAAGAAATTATAAATGCATGATAAATGTATTTAATGACTAGATTTCTTTTTTTTTTTTTTTTTTTTCAGTACTGGCGGTTGAACCCAGGGCATTCTACCTCTAAGCTACACCCTCAACCCTATTTTTTTATTATTTGAAACAGGGTCTCACTGAGTTGCAAAGGGCATCACTAAGTAGTAGCTGAGGCTGTCCATGAACCACGATCCTCCTGTCTCAGCCTCCCAAATGCTGAGATTATAAGTGTGCACCACCGTGCCCCGCTAGTGAGTAGATTTTATGACGGTTAAGTAACTTAACCAAACTCAGATAGCTAGTTATGATAAGAGCAAAATTCAACCCCACATTTTTCTCAAGAGTCATATTCAAGTCAGGTGTGGTAGCACACACGTGTGATTCCAGTACTTGGGAGCCAGAAAGAGGATCACAGGTTCTAGGTCAATAGTGAGAATGTTTCCAAATAAATTTTTAGCAGGGTGTGCCTGTAATCCCAGTACTTGGGATACTGAGACAGGAGGATGCAAGTTTGAGGCCAATGTTAGCAAATTAGCAAGACCCTAAAAAATTTAACAAAACCCTGTTTCAATAAAAGATAAAAAAGGGCTGGGGATGTGGCTCAGAGGTAGAATGCCTAGTACTACACACGCACACGCACACACTTCATGCTCACTGTATTAGTCTTGTTGCTGCCAGTCTGCTGGGAGTGCTTTCAGACTATTTTATAGTCTTCCCACTCTGGAATGTTACATAAGCACTGGTAATGCTACATAGTCCTGTGAAGTACATACTGTTACCATTCTCAAATATTCAGTAGCTCAGGAATCAGAGGCTCAGAGAAGGTCGGTCACTATCCCAGGATCACACTGTCTAGTAGTACAGTGGGAACTGAACAGAGCCCAACTGGTACCAAAGCCTAGAGGCCACTGGGGAAAGCCAGAAAGATGGCTTTATCCTGACGGGATGCACTGTGAACTTCAGTCTTTCAGTCTACTCGGACAGTGGGTTGCAGCTCCTCCACTCACTGTTGTAGCGAGGTGAGTGGTCTTTTCGGGTGATTAACACTGACCTTTCTCCCTGCTTGGGGCTGCCACAGTATCGCACTTCCTTCCTGTCTTCCGACTCCCAGCAGGGGCATCAGCGGCCCCCACAGGGAGGGGCTCTCATGTTCGCTGTGGTGCTATCATGATGGTCGTGACTAAGCTGGTCTCTCAAGTCTAATTTGGGCCAGTGGCCAAGTCAGGACAACTGGGCTCAGGGTCTGTATAGAGAAAAGGGACTCGGCTAGGGTTTCATTCAGAACACATGTAACACTGTCTACTCCACAGCTTCAAGCAGGAGCCTCGCCCTCTGCCCACTCCTAGGACATAGTGGCTCTGCTGGGGAAGGTCTTCAGTGGTAGGCAGAATAACATCCCTTCCCCAAAGATGTCTGTCTATACTGGCGCCCCTGGGAACCATGAAGGAGGGATTAAGGTTATAGACAGTGTTAAGGTTATTGCCAGGCGTGGTGGCGCACGCTCTTAATCCCAGCATTTTGGGAGGCTGAAACAGGAGGATTGAGGTTCGCAGACAGCCTCAGCTACTTAGCGAGGCCCGCTGCAACTCAGTGAGACTCTGTTTCAAAATAAAGAATAAAGAATAGGACTGGAGTGTAGCTCAGAGGTAGTATGCCCCTGGGTCCCATCTGCATTACTGCTAAATAAATAAATAAAATAAAAAGATAGTGTTAAAGTTGTAAAATAACTGACCTTAAGATAATTAGCCAGGCGTGGTGGCACACACTTGTAATCCCAGCACTCGGGAGGCTGAGACAGGAGGATCGCACAGGTTCAAAGCCAGTCTCAGCTACTTAGTGAGGCTCCCATCAACTTAGACCCTGTTTCCAAATAAATTATATTAAAAAAAATAGGGCTGGGGGTGTAGCCCAGAGGTAGAAAGTCCTTGGGCTCCATCCACCACACAAAAATAAGATGATTATGCTGGACTTTCCAATGGACCCAGGGTAACCACAGGCCCTTTAAAAGTGGAAGAGGGAGGCTGAGGTCAGAGCGAAGCCAGGATTCCATGTGAGGAACTCCACCAGCCATTGCAGGTCTTGAAGATGGGAGGGGCTGTGAACAAGGAGTCGGGCTCTAGAATCTAGAAAGACAAGATTCACTCCCACAGCCTCCAGAAGGCAACACCAGTGCTTCGTTTTCGACCCATTTCACACTTCCAACCTGCAGAACACTAAGATAATTTAAAAAATAGTGTGTGTGATACTGAGGATTGAACCCAGGGGCGTTCTACCTCTGAGCTACATCCTGCCCATAATTTTATTTTAATTTATTGTGGGTTTGGGAATGGAACCCAGGGGCATTCAACCTCCGATCTACACCCCCTGCCCTATTTTTAATTCTTTTTGGGTTTTCTGGTGGTACTGGGGGTGGAACCCAGAAGCTTTCTACCTTCGGGCTATACTCCCAGACCTTTTTTATATCTTATTTGGAAACAGGGTCTCACTAAGTTGCTGAGAGCCTCACTAAGTAGCTGAGGCTGGCTTTGAACCCGTGCGATCCTCCTGTCTCAACCTCCCAAGCACAGGGATTACAAGCGTGTGCTACCACGCCCGGCTAATTCTTTATTTTGAAACAGGGTCTCACTAAGTTACGGAGGGCCTCACTAAGTAGCTGAGGCTGGCCGAGAACCAGGATCATCTGGTCTCAGCCTCCCGAATACTGGGATTACAAGCGTGCGCCACCACACCTGGCCCCACCCATAATTTTTAGTCTTTATTTTGAAACAGGTTCTCTTTAAGTTGTGGAGGTCCTCACTAAGTAGCTGAGGCTGGCTGTGAACCTGGGATCCTTCTGTCTCAGCCTTCCAAATCCTGGGGTTACAAGCGTGCGCCACCACGCCCAGCTCATGTACAGCTTTTATGACATCTACAGGGTAGCCAGGAACTCTGTGTAGATGTTATCATATGGGAGGGGGTTGAGTTGCACCTGTACTCTTCTTCATCATGCTTCTTCGAGAAACACATATCTCATTAGTTTGTGTGTGTGTGTGTGCATGTACGGGCAGGCCTGGGGATTGAACCTAGGGGCATGCAACCTCTGCTTTATACCTCAAGCCCTATTTTATTTTGAAACAAGGTCTCACCGTGCCAGGATTTTATTTTTATTTTGAAACAAGATCTCACTAATTTGCTGGGACTGCCTTCCAACTTGTGAGCATCCTGTCTCAGCCTCCCAAGTACTATTAGGATTACAGGCAATCACTGCAGTCTCACATGGCATTTTTTTTTTTTTTTTTTTTTTTTTTGGTGGTAGTGGGAGTGGAACCCAGGGGCTTTCTACCTCCGGGCTATACTCCCAGACCACTTTATATTTTATTTGGAAATAGAGTCTCACTAAGTTGCTGAGAGCCTCACTAAGTAGTTGAGGCTGGCTTCGAACCTGTGCGATCCTCCTGTCTCGGCCTCCCAAGCGCGGGGATTACAAGCGTGTGCCACCACGCCCGTCTTGGAATTTTTTTTTTCTTTGCAGTATTGGGGATGGAAATCAGGGGCATTCTACCTCTGAGCTATACCCCCAGTCCTATTATTAAAATATATATGTATGTATGTATGTATTTTTTGTGTGTGTGTGTGGTACTGGGGAGATGGAACCCAGGCACTTTCTACCTCCAAGCTATACCCTCAATCCTATATTTTATTCTTTATTTTTGAAATAGGGTCTGAGTTGCGAAGGGTCTCATTAAGTAGCTGAGGCTGTCTGGGAACCGAGATCCTCTGGTCTCAGCCTCCCAAATTCTGGGATTACAAGCATGTGCCACCACGCCTGGCTCCCAGCCCTATATTTTATTCTTTATTCTTTTATTTTTTATTATATGTTTGCAGTACCAGAGATTGAACCCAGGTACATTCTACCTCTGAGCTACACCCTAGCCCTATTTTTCATTCTTATTTTGAAACAGGGCCTCACTGTGTTGCAGAAGGCCTCACTAAGAAGTTGAGGCTGGCAGCCTGGCGTGGTGGCACACGCTCGTAATACCAGCATTCAAGAGGCTGAGACCAGAGGATCGCGGTTTGTGGACAGCCTCAGCTACTTAGTGAGGCCCTTCACAACTTAGTGAGACCCTGTATCAAAATAAAGAATAAAAAATAGGGCAGGGGGTATAGCTCGGATGTCAAATGCCTCTGGGTTCCATTTCCAGATCCGCAAAAATAAATAAATAAATAAATAAATAAATAAATAAATAAAAGAAGTTGAGGCTGGTTGCGAATTTGGGATCCTCCTGTCTCAGCCTCCCAAGTACTGGGAATACAAGTGTCTGCCACTATGCCCAGTTTATTCTTTTTTTTGAAACAGGGTCTCACTGAGTTGCAAAGGGCCTCATTAAGTAGCTGAGGCTGTCTGAGAACCCAGATTCTCCTGTCTCAGTCTCCCAATTGCTGGCATTACAAGTGTGCGCCTCCATGCCCGGCTCAATTTTTAACATAGTACAGGGTATGTAGTAAGAGCTCAGTAGTTCTTATATTTTATGATTATTATTACTCTAACTATCCGAGGGGCTGGGCTGCATGGTTTTGAGCTGAAGGCCTGGTGCCTGTATCCCACAAACCCAGCCCTGGTTCCTGTGATTTGAGCCCTAATGCCCACAGTTCCAGCTGAGCCTGTCCACCCTCGAGGAGCCACCATCCAGCAGCAGGGCATCCGGGCTGTGCGCTGCCGCCTCTACATCTGCTTCACGTGTGCGCACAGGCTGACCCCCAAGGCTTAGAGGAAGGGGCTCGTTTCTTCATCCTCCGAATTAGAAAATAAACTTGATTTGAAGCTGGGCATGGTGGCGCACGCCTGTAATCCCAGTACTTCAGAGGCTGAGATTCTGAGGACAGCTTCAGGAAGTAGCGAGGCTCTCATCAACCTAGCGAAACCCTGTTTAAAAATAAAAACAAAAGCCGGGCGGGGTGGCGCACGCTTGTAATCCCTGTACTTGGGAGGCTGAGACAGGAGGATCGTGCAGTTTCGAGACCCTGTTTCCAAATAAAAATATAAAAATAGGTCTGGGAGTGTAGCCCGGAGGTGGAAGGGTTTCCAGGTACCCCAGTACCACTAAAATAAAAAAATAAAAATAAATATAATAGGGCTGGGCATGTAGCTCCGGATTCAATCTCTCGTACCCCCCCCCCAAAAAAAAAGAAAACTTGATTTGAGCTGAAATGAAGCCTTTGTGTAGATGAAAGAGAAGGCGTGAGCCGGTCAGGAGTCCAAGAAGCATTTGCTAGTACCCACTTTCTTTTTGGTCTCTAAGGGCAGGCGCCCACGACAAACATGGCGGCTACAGCCTCGGGCGCAATCGCCTGCCAAAGCCACGGGGCGGAGCCAATCGCTGGGCGGGGGCGGAGGGAGAGACTGGGGAAGCCCGGGACGCCAGGCGCGCAGGCGCACTGGCTGGCACCTGTCTCGGCTGCCACGGAATTAGGCTTCGCCTGCTAGGATTGCGGTGAGGGGCTGGCCCGCGGCCGGGGATCCGGGGGCAGTAGTGGGCTGGACTGGGGAACAGTCTGACATAAATGGCAAGCCCAAGGGAGGCGGGGATCCTTTCGCTGTCGGAGTCGGGGGACTGTCTGTGGGGGTCCTTGAGACGATCAGGTTGAGGATTGGGACAGTAAGCTCGGCTCAAGGGGCAAGAGTGGTACCCGTGCAGAAGGGCTTTCTGGGGTGTAAAGGGAAGGGGACCCAACCGGTCAGATAGGGCCCTGGGGATTTGGGGTCGCAGAATGCAGTGGGTCAGGCAGGGACACATTTATTGACACTGGCTCTTAACACTGGTGGCGCAGTAAAACCACTTGGAAAGCTTGAAAGAAAAAGTCGTTTCTGGGCCCACCCCGGAGGATTCCGATATTAGTGGTCTAGGGGAGGCCCGAGTCTCAGTATTAGCGAACAACTCCCCAGGTGATTTTAATGTGCAGACGGGGTGGAAAGGCCCTACACGTGCTTCAGCGTGTTGAGCCACCCGCTCCCGGGTTGATCGCAGACTTCTGGGGTCAGTGGTCCAGGGGTGCAGCTGCTGAGCCACCAGTGTCACGGTAGCCACCTGTGGGGCAGGGAGGAGAGAGTGGACCCTTCCCCAGCAAGGAGGAAGCCCCCGTCCAGCCCGAGGAGGCCTGGAGAGAGGGTAGGGCTCCAGCACACCCCTGGGTGGGACCTGCTGTGGGGACCTTGGGGAGGAAGATGAGACTCCAGAATATCAAACAAACACAGCGGACAATTCCGAGGCCACGTGCTTGCTGAGAAAGTGACACCCCTAGCATTTGCTTAGCCGTTATAAACTTTCAGCTGCTCATTCGATGCCCTGAGGCCAGGCAGGAAATGGAATTGTTTTCTCCACTCAGGTAGTTAGTGTTAATATTCAGGCTTGACTCAGGGCTCTCAGCCTCAAAGTGTGCTTATTAACAGCTTTTCACCACGGCTCTGCTCCTACAGTCTTTAGTCCTGAAGGGAATCAATCAATCTCTCTCTCTTTCCTTTTCTTTTACTGCGGATTTTAACCCAGGGGCATTCTATCCCCAACCTACACCCCAGCCTTATTTTCTTTTTTCTTTTCTTTCTCTTCCTTGCTTTCTTTCCTTCTTTCTTTCTTTTGCGGTACTGGGAATGGAACCCAGGGGCATTCTATCTCCAAACCATACCCCCAGCCCTATTTTTTATTCTTTCTTTATTTTTCTTTTTGCGGGTCTTGTGATGGAACCTAGGGGCATTCGACCTCCAAGCTACACACCCTGTCCTATTTTTTTATTCTTTCTTTTGAAACAGGGTCTCACTAAATTGCAGAGGGCCTCACTAAGTAGCTGAGGCTGTCCGCGAAGCGTGATCCTCCGGTCTCAGCCTCCCGAATGCTGGGATTACAAGCGTGCGCCACCACGCCCGGTTTATTCTTTATTTTTTGAAACAGGGTCTCACTGAGTTGCAAAGGGCCTCACTTAGTAGCTGAGGCTGTCTGCAAACCACGATCCTCCTGTCTTAGCCTCCCAAATGCTGGAATTACAAGCATGCATCACCAAACCCAGCTGTATTCTTTATTTTGAAACAGGGCCTCACTAAGTTGCAGAGGACCTCACTAAGTAGCTGAGGCTGTCCTTGAACCTGTGATCCTCCTGTCTCAGCCTCCCAAGTACTAGGATAACAAGAGTGAACCACCAAGCCCCGACACTCACACTCCCCCCACCCCTCTTTCTTTTGGTACTGGGAATGGAACCCAGGGGCATTCTACCTCCAAGCTACACCCCCAGCCTTATATTTTATTCTTTATTTTGAAACAAGGTCTCACTGAGTTGCAAAGGGTCTCACTAAGTAGTAGCTGAGGCTGTCTGTGAACCTTGATCCTCCTGTCTCAGCCTCCCAAATTCTGGGATTACAAGCGTGCGCCACCATTCCTGGCTTGCCCCTCATTAGTCTTATTATATTTTCAGTAGTGGGGATGGAACCTAGGGGCATTCTACCTCTGAGCTATACCTCCAGCCCTATTTTTTATTCTTTATTTTGAAACAGGGTCTTGCTGAGTTGCAAAGGGCCTAAGTAGCTGAGACTGTAAACCAGGATCCTCTGGTCTCAGCCTCCCGCATACTGGGATTACAAGTGTGCGCCACCACGCCTGGCTACCCTTCATTCTTGAGTCCAGTCTCTGAATTTTTGTTTTCCTCCCTCAACTTCATCAGCCCCTTGCACACACACACCATAGGTTGGTTCTGAAATCAGGGAAATGCTGCTGTTTGCATTTCTTTATTTTCCAGAGCTTAATAGGGTCAAGGGCAGAAGTGTTTCTTAGATACCAAAGGGTCCCTTCCAAACAGGGCCCACTGTCCCTACACGAGACCCTGGTGTGAGGCTCCCAAGCCCTTCCTGGTGGGTCCCTCTCTGGCTCCTTGCTCCAGGCTCTCTGCCCACTTTGTTTCTGTTTTTCTTAGCATGAGGCTGTGCACTTGATGAAAGCTTGCGAGTGTTCCTCTTTGCTATCATCAGTATCTCTTTGCACACCTGCTGTTTTGTTACGTGCTTTATGTGTTTTTCTTTTTTTTTTTTTTTTGGTGGTACTGGGGGTGGAACCCAGAGGCTTTCTACCTCCTGGCTATACTCCCAGACCTATTTTATATTTTATTTGGAAACAGGGTCTCACTAAGTAGCTGGGGCTGGCTTCGAACCCGTGCGATCCTCCTGTCTCAGCCTCCCAAGTGTGGGGATTGCAAGTGTGCGCCACCACGCCCGGCTTGTGCTTTACGTGTTTTTCGAGGGGCACATGAGCTTCCAGGTCACTTCTTTCTCTCTGACTCCCACAGCTAAGCAGAACGCTGCCTTTGGGGCACAGTGGGCTCTGTGGATTTTCCTATGGCCACTCTTCCAGGCTGATGATGACCATATTGATCTTTTAGGGGCAAATTAACCCAGCAAGATTTTCCTCTTTCTTTTGTAGAACTGGAGATTGAGCCCAGAGGCCTTCTACCTCCAAGTTACATTCCCTAGCCATTTTTAATTTTTTTATTTTATTTATTTATTTATTTATTTTTAATTTTTTTTTTGTGGTACTGGGGTTCTTGGAAACCCTTTTACTTCCGGGCTACACTCCCAGACCTATTTTATATATTTTTTTTAAATTTGGAAACAGGGTCTCCTAAGCCAGCGAGGCTGGCTCTGAACCTGTGCGATCCTCCTGTCTCTGCCTCCCAAGTGCGGGAATTACAAGCGTGCGCCACCACACCGGCTTAATTTTTTATTTTGAAACAGGATCTCACTATGTTGGTGAGGCTGGTCTCAAACCTGTGGTCCTCCTGTCTCAGCTTTCCAAGTACTGGGATTACAGGTGTGTGCCACCGTGCCTGGCTTCCAAACTTGTTTTGAAGGCTGAGACAGAAGGATCACAGGTTCAGAGGCGGCCTCGGCAACTTGAACGCCTGTGGGTTCAATCCCCAATTACTTATACACACACACACACAATTTTAGTCTAATAGCCCTGTGGCCTTGGCCAGTCGTTGACCCTTCAGAGCCTTGGCTTCTTCATTTGTCGAACGTGGGTGTGAGTGGTAACCGAGCTGTACGGATTCATGATGACGAGGGGAGAGCCAGGCATGCCCTGAGTGCCTGAGAGATGGTGCAGTCACATCCAGGGTATCTTGGATGGAAGGAGCAGCATGAACAAAAGTGTGGAGGTGGCGTTTAAAAAAGCATTTGGGGGTGGCAGGCGAGGAAGGCCGGCTGTGCCAGGCATTGAGAGGCAGCAGCGCTAGGTGCGGCAAGACAGCGCCAGCCGGGGGTCTGTCAGGGCCTCCGACTGACCACTTAAAGATCATCAAAGCAAACCTGAGAGTTACGGGAAAGAGCAACCGTTAGAGCCTTCTGCAGGCCAGGCACTGCGCTTGCTGCTCCATATTCCTTTTTTTGGTGGGGGGTAGTAACCAGGGATTGGACCCAGTGCCATTCTATTTCTAAGCTACATCCCCAACCCTTTTTATTTATTTATTTTTTAATTAAAAAAAATTTTTTTGTGGTCCTGGGGGTGGAACCAAGGGGCCCTCTACCTCTGGGCTATACTCCCAGACCTATTTTATACTTTATTTGGAAACAGGGTCTCACTAAGTTGCTAGAGCCTCACTAAGTAGCGGAGGCTGGCTGCGAACCTGTGCAATCCTCCTGTCTCAGCTTCCCAAGCACTGGGATTACGAGCGTGCGCCACCACGCCCGGTGCTTTTTATTTTTATTTTGAAACAGGGTCTTAGTTGTTGAGACTGGCCTCAAATTTATAATCCTCCTGTCTCAGACTCTCAAGTACAGGTGTGCACCACTGCGCCTGGCTTTTGTATTTCTTTTGCATTTCAGCTCCATAGCCAGCTAGGTTGGCGTTAACATCCCCACTGGTCCAGGCAGGGTGAGTGGCCAGCCTAAGACCACCAGCTGGAACTATCCCAAGGGTCAGGACTGGCTGTGGGACCTCCCCCGCTGGTGCAGGTGCCAGCGGGACGGTGGTGGTGGTGCCAGGTAACAGGTTATTGTGCGTCACCCAGCTCGTGCAGCTAGGCTGGCTCGGGTTCACACCACTCTTCTGGAGAGGTGGGCGGCTGCTCTCTCTCTTCTTTGCTGGGGTGGTTGAGAGTGTGGAGTCGGTAGGGGAAGGCTTTTGCTGATGGAGGAGGGAGGTCTGGCTGAGAATCCAGTGAGGCGCACACGGTGCCCTCCTCCCCCAGCTCCCAGCCCCTGCATCGGGTGCAGAGGTGGCTTTGCTCCCGCTCAGGCCTGTGCTGGGGGGATTGTCTCTTGCATGCCTGCTCCGTGCAGGTCCCCTTCTTCTGACTTTTCCTCCTGTCCCACCTTTTTCTCCATCTCCCTTAGTTAGGTGAGGGGCCTGAGTACTAGAAAATATTCCCTTGCTCTTCCCCTGATCTGTTATAAGAAAAAGCTAGTAGCCGGGCATGGTGGCACATGCTTGTAATCCCAGTACTTGGGAGGCTGAGACAGGAGGATCAAAGTTCGCAGCCAGCCTTAGCTACTTAGTGAGGCCCTCTGCAACTTAGTGAGACCCTGTTTTAAAATAAAGAATAATAGCCGGTTGTGGTGGCGCATGCTTGTAATCCCCGCGCTTGGGAGGCTGAGACAGGAGGATCGCACAGGTTCGAAGCCAGCCTCAGCTACTTAGTGAGGCTCTCAGCAACTTAGTGAGACCCTGTTTCCAAATAAAATATAAAATAGGTCTGGGAGTATACCCCGGAGGTAGAAAGCCTCTGGGTTCCACCTCCAGTACCACAAAAAAAAAAAAAAAAAAAAAATTGGGCTGAGGGTGTAGCTCAGAGGTAGAATGCCCCTGGGTTCTATCCTCAGTACCACAAAAACTAAAGAAAAAAAAAGAGAAAGAATAAAAAAAATAGGGCTGGGGGTATAACTGGGAGGCAGAATACCCCTGGGTTCAATCCCCAGTACTGCAAAAAAAAGGGGGGGAAAAAGCTAGTTTCTGAGCATCTACCATGTGATAGGAGGCATGGCACCCTGGGCTTTCCGGACATTAGTATAATACCTTCTTCTCCTATAAAGACAGGCTTCATGACTCCATTTTGTAGATGAGCAAACCAAGACTCATCAGCAGGTATAGATGACTTGGCTGAGGCTACACGCTTAGGAAGTGCAGTTGGGATTTGAACTCAGGCCCTTCTGATGGCAAAAGTCATACCCTTCCACCTTCCTGCCTCTGAAGTCTCCTGCCCTTGCCAGGGTGAGCTGCGGAGCCAGCTGGTAGAGGCTGAGCACCCTGTGTGCTGAGCTCAGCATCTCTGGTGACAAGGGGCTTTTCTACCTCTGGGCTATACTCTCAGACCTATTTTATACTTTATTTGGAAACAGGGTCTTACTAAGTTGCTGAGAGCCTCACTCAGTAGCTGAGGCAGGCTTTTTTTTTTTTTTTTTTTTTTTTGGTGGTACTGGGGTTCCTGGAAGCCCTTCTACCTCTGGGCTACACTCCCAGACCCATTTTTACATTTTTATATGGAAACAGAGTCTCCTAAACCAGCACGTGCTGCTGGCTTCGAACCCGCCTGATCCTCCTGTCTCTGCCTCCCAAGTGCGGGGATTACAAGCATGCGCCACCACGCCCAGCATGCTTTGATCCCTTTTGGCAAAGGTTGGCCTCCCTCCGAATGCTGGCCAGTGGCTTGCGCCAGCAGGGCCCATGATGGATGGTGGCAAGGACAGGTCCTGAGGGCGCTGCTGCTTCTGTGGCTGGGTCCAAGGGAAGCCAGGTTTGACCCCGTGTGGTGTGGGCACAGACACCTGAGACACCGGCAGGCCTGGGGTGAGGGGCACAGGGACTTTGAAGAGCAGCCCCTCAGGCTGCCATGATGAGGACACCAATGTGATGGCCGAAAGCAACTGTTTGTTCTCTTGATTTTGAGAGGCCCTAGCAGAGCCTCGTCTCCCCCGGAGGCCCCGAAGCACCCTTCCTTCCTCTCCTAGCTTCTGTGGTTGCTAGGAGACAACCACCACACGCAGTCTTGGCTTGTAGCCCCCTCTTCACAAGGCCAGATTCTCTGTTCCCAGTTGCCCTCTCTTCTTGTTCAGACACCATCACTAGGCCCACTCTAATTCAGTCTGACATCCACAGAACGTAGTTACAACTGCACAAACCCTAATTCCAAGTATGATCTTATCCACAGTTTGAGAGTTAGGACTTGAATTCACTTTTCTTTTTTTGGGGGGCAGGATTCATATTGCAACAGGGAGTGAGAGAGAAGTGAGCTTCCTCCATAGCTTCCCACAAGGAGCAAGCGGGCACACGTGTGACTTATTTTTCTGAGGGAACAGTAGCTCTGAGTCTAAAAGAAAAGAGAGATTCTAGGCATGTGGCACATACCTGTAATTTCAGTAATTGGGAGGCTGAGATAGGATTGCAGGTTTGAAGCCAGCCTCAGCAACTTAGAGGCCCTCCACAACTCAGTGAGACCCTGTTTCAAAATAAAAAATAAAATATGGGGCTGAGGCTGTAGCTCAGAGGTAGAATGCCCCTGGGTTCTATCCCCACTACTGCAAAAAAAAAAAAAAAAAAAAAAAAAAGAAAAGAAAGCTGGGCATGGTGGCACACACTTGTAATCTCAGTACATGGTAGGCTGAGACAGGAGAATTACAGGTGCCCAGCCTCAGCAACTTAATGATTCCTTGTTTCAAAATAAAAAAATAAAGGCAGGGCATGGTGATACATGCTTATATTCCCAGCATTCGGGAGGCTAAGACCGGAGGATCACAGTTTGTGGCCAGCCTCAGCTACTTAGTGAGGCTCTTCAAGACAGTGAGAGTCGGGCGTGCTGGCGCACGCTTGTAATCCCGGTGCTTGGGAGGCAAAGATAGGAGGATCGCGCAGGTTCGAAGTCAGCCGCGCTGGCTAAAGAGACCCTGTTTCCAAATAAAAAGTATAAAATAAGTCTGGGAGTGTAGCCTGGAGGTAGAAGGGCTTCCAGGAACCCTAGTACCACCAAGAAAAAACAAAAACTTAGTGAGACCATTTCAAAATAAAGAATAAAAAATAGGGCAGGGGGTGTAGCTCAGAGGCCAAATGCTCTTGGATTCCATCCTCAGACCCACAAAAAGTAAATAAAATAAAACAAAAAAATAGAGCCAGGAGTGGTGTCCTCTGCAAAGTACTAAAACATTGTTCCCAAGTAAAAGAACAAAACAGGTCTGGGGGTATAGCTTCAAGGTAAATTGCCCCTGGTTCCATCCTTAGTACCACCAGTAAATTAAAAAAATATATATATATATAGATAGATAGATAGATAGATAGATAGCCAGGGATGATGGTGCCTGTAATCCCAGTACTTGGAAGGCTGAGACAGAAGGATCACAAGTTCAAGGACAGCCTTAGCAAGTAGTGAGATTCTCATCAACCTAGTGAGACCCTGTTTCAAAATAAAAAAATATTGCCAGAGCTGGGCATGGTGGCACAGGCTTGTAATCTCAGGATTTGGGAGGCTGAGACAGGAGGACTGCGGTTCCAGGATAGTCTCAGTTACTTAGTGCAGCCATTTGCAACTCAGTGAGATCGTGTTTCAAAATAAAGAATAAAAAATAGGGCTGGGGTATAGCTTAGAGGTAGAATGCCCTTGAGTTCCATCCCCAATACTGGAAAAAAAAAAGTTGCCAGGCGTGGTGGGGCACGCTTGTAATCCCAGCATTCAGGAGGCTGAGACAGGAGGATTGCAGTTCCCAACAGCCTCAGCTACTTAGTGAAGCCCTCCGCAACTTAGCGAAAACCTGTTTCAAATAAAGAATAAAAAGCCGGGCGTGGTGGCGCACACTTGTGATCCTCGCGCTTGGGAGGTGGAGACAGGAGGATCACCCAGGTTCCAAGCCAGCCTCGCTGGTTTAAGAGACCCTGTTTCCAAATAAAAATATAAAAAATAGATTTGGGAGTATAGCCCCAAGGTAGAAGGGCTTCCAGGAACCCCAGTACCACACACACACACACACACACACACACACAAAGAATAAAAAATAGGCCAGGGGGTGTAGCTTGGAGGTCGAATGCCTCTGGGTTCCATCCTCAGACTAACAAACAAATAAAAGCCAGGCATGGTGGCGCATGCTTGTAATCCCAGTGTTTGGGAGGCTGAGACCAGAGGATCGTGGTTCGGAGGCTAAGTCTAAAAGATCACGGTTTGCAGACAGCCTCAGATACTTAATGAGGCGCTTTGCAACTCAGTGAGACCCTGTTTCAAAATAAAGAATAAAAAATAGGGTTAGAAGTATAGCTCAGAGGTAGAATGCCCTTGGGTTCCATCCCAGTAATGCAAAATAAAATAAAATAAAATAAAATAAAATAAAGAATAAATAAAAAAATAAAAGCAAAATAAGGCTGTGGATGTAGCACAGAGGTAGAATGCCACCTGGGGGTTCAAAAGGTCAAACGACTGAAGATGTAGTTCAGAGGTTAAAAAAGAATCTGAGATAGGAGGATCACAGGTTTTACTTTATTTATTTATTTATTTATTTATTTATTTATTTATTTATTTAGTGGTACTGGGGATGGAACCCAGGGGGATTCTACCTCTGAGCTACACCCCCAGCCCTATTTTTTTAGTCTTTTTTTGTGGTACTGGGGGTGGAACCCAGGGGCTTTTCTACCTCGGGGCTATACTCTCAGACCTATTTTATACTTTATTTGGAAACAGGGTCTCACTAAGTTGCTGAGAGCCTCACTAAGTAGCTGAGGCTGGCTTCGAACCTGTGCGATCCTCCTGTCTCTGCCTCCCAAGCGCAGGGATTACAAGCGTGCGCCACCAGGCCAGGCTTTTTTTTTTTTTTTTAAGAGGGTCTCACTGAGTTGCAAAGGGCCTGCTAAGTATCTGAGGCTGACAGCTGGTCTCTGCCTCCTGAATGCTGGGATCACAAGCCTGTGCCATCACGTCTGGCTAGAGAATCACAGGTTTGAGGCCAACCATAGCAATTTAGTGAGGCTCTCAGCAGCCTAGTGAGACCCTGTTTCAAAATAAAAATAGGGTTGGGGATGTACCTCAGAGGTAAAATGGCCTTGGGTTGAGCCCCCAGCTCCAGTGGTTTCTGGGCGCCAGTCTGCTTTACTCTGTCCCCCCACCTCTGTGCTAGGGTTGACTGTGCACTGGGCAAGCGCTGGCCCCCAGCCCACGTTCTGTGTGCAGCGTGGCGTTACACTTCTCTCGCCCTGTGCCGAGGCTGCCTGTGTGCGGCCCTTTCTGCGAAGCATGGAGCCTGCTGAGCCAGTGTCTTTTGTCGTATTTTGGGCCATGTCCAGCTTTTTGCTGTTTATAGGTGTTGCTGCCATGAACATCTCTGCACACATTCCTCTGAGGTTAGTTCCTTGAGATGGAAAAATTCTGGACTCAGAGTGTACGAGTAGTTGTGGGCTGACTACGTCGTCGCATCATTTTGTGTGTGTGCGCGTGTGTGTGACACTGGATATTGAACCAGGGGACATGTTGCCTCTCAGCTACATCTCCAGCCTTATTTTATTTTTATTTTGAAATAGGGTCTCAGGGTCTCACTAGGTTAATGATAGTCTTGCTATCCTCTGAGGCTGTCCTCCAAACTTCAATCCTCCTGTCTCAGCCTCCCAAGTACTGAGATTACAGGCCTGTGCCACTACACTGTATCATTCTTATCACAGAGCAGACATTACACTGGGCATCCTCCTCCTCCTCCTGATTTTTTTTTTTTTTTTTTTTTTGGTGGTACTGGGGTTCCTGGAAGCCCTTCTACCTCCGGGATACACTCCCACAGACTATACTCCCAGACCTATTTTTTAACATTTTTATGTGGAAACAGAGTCTCTTGAGCCAGCGAGGCTGGCTCCGAACCTGCGCGATCCCCCTGTCTCCGCCTCCCAAGTGCGGGGATTACAAGCGTGCCATGCCCAGCCTACTCCTGATTTTTTAATTTTTTATTTTTTGTGGCACTGGGGATTGCACCCAGGGACATTCTACCTCCAAGCTACACCCCAGCTCTATTTTTTATTCTTTATTTTGAAACACAGTTTTACTAAGTTGTAGAGGGCCTAAGTAGCTGAGGCTGGCCAAGACCCTGAATCCTCGTATCTCAGCCTCCCAAATGCTGAGATTACAAGCATGTGCCACCATGCCCAGCTTCATAGGGACTTTTTTTTTTTTTTTTTTTGGTGGGACTGAGGTTCCTGGAAACCCCTCTATCTCCGGGCTACACTCCCAGACCTACTTTTATGTTTTTATTTGGAAACAGGGTCTCTTAAGCCAGTGCGGCTGGCTTCAAACCTGCGCAATCCTCTTGTCTCCGCCTCTCAAGCACAGGAATTACAAGCCTGCGCCACCACACCCGGCAAGGGATTTTTTTTTTTTGTGTGGTGCTGGGGATTGAACCTAGGGGCATTACCTCCGAACTGCACCCTTAGCCTAATTTTTTTTTCAGTATTTTGAAACCTCACTAAATAGCTTAGGCTGTCTGCGAACCGGATCCTCCTGTCTCAGCCTCCCGAATGCTGAGATTACAAGCGTGTGCCACCACGCCCGGCTTTTATAGGGATTTTATAAAGATAATAACAACACCACTGACATCCACTTATTGAGCACTTTCGGTGAACTTCCTTTTTTCATCTTTTTGTTCTTTTGCAAAGTAGACATAATCATCTCCTTTTACCTCTTACAGAAAAAGTAAGTAAGGCCAGGCATGGTGGCGCACACTTGTAATCCCAGCATTTGGGAAGCTGAGACGGGAGGATTGCGGTTCTCAGCCAGCTTCAGCTACTAAGAGGCCCTCTGCCACTTAGTGAGACCCTGTTTCAAAATAACAAATTGAAAAAAAAAAAATAGGGCTGGGGGTGTAGCTCGAATGCAGAATGCTCCCAGGACCGCCAAAAAAAAAAAAAAAAAAAAAAAAAAAAAAGAAAAAAGAAAAAAAAAAGGAAAATGAAAGAAAGAAAAAGGAAAAGGCCTGGGCTGTTAACTTGCCTGGGTACATTGCACACTTAAGCCCACCGTCAGGGCTGTACAGTGGCTGTGGGAAGACACCAGCATCCGGCCCTCACGAGGGGCCTGGCCAGTGCTTGTTGGTTGCCTGCCTTTTCAGTTTCACTGAGTTGCTCCAGGGTAGTCATATCTAGCTTGGCGTTGGTTCAGCAGTGTTTCATTTTGATATTCTAGCTCAGTGTTACATACGAAGCCTCAGAGTATTAGCCGGGCATGGTGGCGCACACTTGTAATCCCAGTACTTGGGAGGCTAAAACAGACAGGAGGATCGCAGGTTCGAGGCCAGCCTTGCTACTTAGTGAGGCCGTCTGCAACTCAGTGAGACCCTGTTTCAAAATAAAGAATAAAAAGCTGGGCGTGGTGACGCACGCTTGTAATCCCCGCGCTTGGGAGGCTGAGACAGCAGGATCACACGGGTTCGAAGCTAGCCTCAGCTACTTAGTGAGGCTTTCAGCAACTTAGTGAGACCCTGTTTCCAAATAAAATATTTTTTTAAAAAAAGGGTCTGGGAGTATAGCCTGGAGGTAGAAAGCCACTGGGTTCCACCCTCAGTACCACCAAAAAAAAAAAAAAAAAAGAATAAAAAATAGGGGTGGGGGTATAGCTCAGAGGTAGAATGCCCTTGGGTTCCATCCCCAGTACAACACACAAAAAAAGGAGTTTTTCCTCCTTTTTTTCAATGTACTGGGAATTGACCTGCCACTGAGCTAATCCACAACCTTCCTGTGTGTGGGGGTTGGGGGGTTGGGAGAGTGTACCAAGGATTGAACCCAGAGGCTTCTACCTCTGAGCTAAATCTTCAGCCTTCTTTTATTTTTTATTTTGAAACTGAGTCTCACTAAGTTGCTGAGGGCCTTGCTAAATTCTGGAGGCTGGCCTTGAACATGCAATGCTCATCTCAGCCTCCCAAATCCTGGGATCACAGGCATTATACTTGGATTATAGGCATGTACCACCATGGATTATAGGCATGTACCACCATACCTGGCTGGAAATGAGTTTTTTTTTTTTTTGTTTTTTGTTTTTTTTTGTATGGGGGATTTAACCCAGGGACATTTACCTCTGAGCTATACCCCCAACACTACCTTCCTTCCTTCCTTTCTTCTTTTCTTTCTCTTTCTCTCTCTCTCCCTTTTTGTGGTACTGGGGGTAGGACCCAGGGGGATTCTACCTCTGACCTACATTCCCAGCCTTATTTTATTCTTTTATTTAATCTCTCTCTTCTCTCTTTTTTTTTACGGGTCTAGAGATGGAACCCAGGGACATTTGACCTCCGAGCTACACCCCCTGCCCTATTTTTTATTCTTTATTTTGAAACAGGGTCTCGCTAAGTTGCAGAGGGCCTCACTGAGTAGCTGAGGTTGTCCACAAACCACGATCCTCCAGTCTCAGCCTCCTGAATGCTGAGATTATAAGCATGCGCCACCACACCCGGCTCTTATTCTTTTATTTAAAAAATTTATTTGTGTGTGGGTCTGGGGATGGAACCCAGGGGTATTTGACCTCTGACCACACCCCCTGCCCTATTTTTTATTCTTTATTTTGAAACTGTTTCTAAATTGCAGAGGGCCTCACTAAGTAGTTGAGGCTGTCCACTAACCATGATCCTTCAGTCTCAGCCTCCCGAATGCTGGGGTTACAAGTGTGTATCACCACTCCTGGCTTATTCTTTTATTTTGAAACAGTCTCACTAAGTTGTGGTAGGCCTCACTAAGTAGCTAAAGCTGGCCAAGAACTGCGATCCTCTACAAGCATGTGCCACCACTCTCAGCTCTGGAACTGAATATTATTATTATTATTATTATTGTTATTTTGTGGTACTGGGAATGGAACCCAGGGGCATTCTACCTCTGAGCTATACCCTCAGCCCTATTTTTTTTGTTCATTTTTATTTTGAAACAGGGCCTCACTAAGTAGCTGAGGCTGGCAGCAAACCTGTAATACTCCTCCTGTTTTAGCCTCCCGAGTATTCAGATTACAAGCTTGTCTCACCATGCCTGGCTGGAAATGAACTTTTATTATTATTATTTTTTATTATTATTATTATTATTATTATTATTATTATTATTATTATTATCATTAGTAGTACTGGGGTTCCTGGAAGCCCTTCTACGTCCGGGCTACACTCCCAGACCTATTTTATATTTTGTTTGGAAACAGGGTCTCTTCAGCCAGTGAGGCTGGCTCTGAACCAGTGCGATCCTCCTGTTTCCACCTCCCAAGCAGGGATTAAAAGCGTGCCTCACCACGCCCGGTGTGGAAATGAACTTTTAAAGGCTCAGAGGACTACGATTAGGAGTAGAGCAGCTCTAATCCTTTTTGCTAACTGGCACCTTCTTCTCCAGGGACAAGGATGGCAAGATTGCTGATGGCCGGGGGCCCTCCTCACCGCTCCTGGGGCTGAGCTGGGACTGGCAGTCATGGGGCTGGGCTGGCCGCAGGCCTGCTTATTGGGCCTGCCCACTGCCATGGTCTATGGCTCCCTGGCCCTCTTCACCTCCATCCTGCACAACGTGTTCCTGCTCTACTACGTGGACACCTTCGTCTCGGTGTACAAGATCAACAAAGTGGCCTTCTGGGTTGGAGAGGTAGGCTCAGCGCTGGGTGGCCAGTGCAGCAGACGCAGGGGCTGCTGGGGAGATGGCAGGTGGCAGGCTAGGGGTGTGCAGCAGGCCAGGTGGTCCACCAGGACTCAGCCAGAAACGCTTGATTTGTTCTCAGTGGGGATTAAATGGATCATCTTGTCCACTGTATTACATATTCACTTTTTTTGTGTGTGGTCCTGAGGATGTAACCCAGGAGCATTCTACCTCCAAGCCATGCCCCCATCAGTATTTTTTTATTCTTTCTTTGAAACAGGGTCTTGAGCCAGGCATGGTGGCACACGCTTGTAATCCCAGCATTTGGGAGGCTGAGACAGAAGTATGGCGCAGGTTCAAAGCCAGCCTCAGCTACTTCGTGAGTCTCTCAGCCACTTAGTGAGACCGTGTTTCCAAATAAAGTATAAAATAGGTCTGGGAGTGTAGCCCAGAGGTAGAAAGCCACTGGATTCTACTCCCAGTAACACACACACACACAAAGGGTCTCACTAAGTTGTAGAGGGCCTCACTAAGTAGCTAAGGCTGGCTGTGAACCTGTGATCTTCCTGTCTCAACCTCCCAAATACTAGAATTACACCACACCCGGCTGATATTCACTGTTCTTTATATTCATATACAATACAATCAGACATACTAATTTATCATCTGGATACATTCACAAGTGGGGCCCTGGGTGGGGAGCTGAGGAGAGAGTGGCCGAGAGTGGGTTTTAGCAGGAGAACTGACAGGAGCTCAAGTTCGCGGGTAGCTCAGTGTGGCCAGCTCGGAGTGGCCAGCTCGGCAAGGTGGGGAGCTCTGAGGTACCCGGAGCCCACCTTCCCCATCTCCCTCTGCCTGCAGACGGTGTTTCTCCTCTGGAACAGCCTCAATGACCCCTTGTTCGGCTGGCTCAGTGACCGCAGGTTCCTCAGCTCCCAACCTCGGTGTGTGTCTTGGGGTTGTCCATGCTCCAGTGCCCACTGCTCCCGAGGACCCCTGCCGCTGTTGGGTGGGGAAAGAAAGGGAGGCCAGGCCAGGTGCTGGGTGTGCACCCACTCCCTTCCTGGGGTGCAGGAGAAGCGGCCTTACTCGTCCTGCCTCGCTCAGCGGAGAAGGCTGACCCCAGCATGGCTGATGTGCTTCTCCTTCTCAGGACTCTGTATGGCAAATACCCTCGCAGCGTCTGGCAGGTTCCCCGGCCCCTCCCTGCCTGGCTCATCATTGTCCCCAAGCCTGAATCGGTATCCCACCATCCTTAGGCCTTCAGCGGAGAGGCTAAGGACGGGGGATGGGCAGCCGGAGGCCGCGGGCTTGAGCACACCCTGATGTGGGCCCGTGCTCTGGGCCTCCATTGCTCTTCTGGGGCGTGAGCAGCGGAACTGGGGTTTGCCAAAGCCAAAAGGGCATCTCTCAACACCCTCCTCTCGGTGGCAGGTCAGGTGCCAGGCTCTCCTCGAGGGCCGTGGTGCTGGCTCGGGTGCGGGCCCTGGGCCGGCACGGGCCGCTGCTGGCACTGTCCTTCCTGGCATTCTGGGTGCCCTGGGCCCCGGCTGGCCTGCAGTTCCTGCTGTGCCTGTGCCTCTATGACGGCTTCCTGACGCTCGTCGACCTGCACCATCATGCCTTGCTGGCCGACCTGGCCCTCTCGGCCCACGACCGCACCCACCTCAACTTCTACTGCTCCCTCTTCAGCGCTGCCGGCTCCCTCTCTGTCTTCGCCTCCTACGCCTTTTGGAACAAGGAGGACTTCTCCTCGTTCCGAGCCTTCTGCCTGGTACTGGCTGCCGGCTCTGGGCTGGGCTTTGTGGGGGCCACGCAACTGCTGAGGCGGCGGGTAGAGGCGGCCGGAAGGGACCTGGGGTGCTCAGGCCTGGCCGTGGACGGCGGGTGAGTGGCCAGGCCTGGCTCCCCGGCTTCCAAGTCTGATTGCAGTGCTGGGTCCCCCAGCAAATGGGCGGCTGCCCCGGGTTGGGTCTGACTCCCACCTGGCCCTGAGTTCTCAGCTCCCCCTGCCCCATAGCCTGTGTGGAGAGGAGCTGCCGGCGGACAGCGCAGAAGCGGGCAGCATCACCTTGGGCCAATACCTCCGGCAGCTGGCACGCCACCAGAACTTCCTGTGGTTCGTGGGCATGGACCTGGTGCAGGTATGGAGAGCAGCCCTCTCCCCCCACTGCTGGGCTGCGCTAACTCAGGGGCGCAGGTGCCTCACGAGCTGGCCTGCCGGGTGACGATGGAACCAAGGTCGAGAGGTTAGGACACCCGGGTTCTGGCACTGTGTGACCCCCTCAGCAGGGCTCAGCCTCTCTGCGCGGCCCCATCCTCACACAGTGAGGACTGAAAGAGAGATGCCCCCAGGGATTCTGTGATAACCTTAAAAACACTAATTACCACATGTAGTGTATAAGCGAGTCCCATTTAGAAAGAATTTGTTTTTATGAGCCGGGCATGGAAGTGCACGCCTATAATCCAGTACTTGGGAGGCTGAGACAGGAGATTCCAGGTTCGAGGATAAGGGGGGGGGGGCGTTTTTTCTTATTTCTTGAGACTTGTTTTACTAAGGTGTTTCCAATTAAAAAAGAAAAGCTTGGCCGGGCGTGGTGGCGCACGCTTGTAATCCTCGCGCTTGGGAGGCGGAGACAGGAGGGTGATCACGCTGGTTCGAAGCCAGCCTCGCTGGCTTAAGAGACCCTGTTTCCAAGTAAAAAAATACAAAATAGGTCTGGGAGTGTAGCCCTGAGGTAGAAGGGCTTCCAGGAACCCCAGTGCCATAAAAAAAAAAAGCTTGTTCCAACGACTATTTTACCATGCCTTCTTCACAATTAGATGGGCACCAAGAGCATGGTTTAGATTTCTTTCGCCCGCAGGTGTTTCACTGCCACTTCAACAGCAACTTCTTCCCCCTTTTCCTGGAGCATCTCCTGTCAGACCACATCTCCCTCTCCACCGGCTCCTTCCTGCTGGGTGAGTGTGGCTCAGGCAGGCGGAGCATGCTCAGCTGTGGGCTGGCTCCACCACGGGGTCCAGTGGCAGAGGGCAGGGAGGAATCTGGAGGGGCTCTGCTTTCTCAGGGCGGAGGGTGTGAAGGGCGGGGCTGCCTCGGCCTGGTCCTCTCGGTGGTGGTGCCACGCAGAGGCTGTGCGCAGCACGGGGTGCCTAGCAGAGGACCACTGACAGGCCTGAGTGGCGTTTTTTTTTTCTTAAGTACTGGGGATTGAACTCAGGGGCATTCTACCTCCAAGCTACACCCTGACCCCCTTTTTAAGATTTTTGTTTGAAAACAGGGTCTCTCTAGGTTGCTGAGAGCCGTACTCTTGCTGAGGCTGGTCTCAAACCTGTGATCCTTCTGTCTCAGTCACCCAAGTACTGAGATCACAGGTGTGTGCCACCATGCCTGGCCTTGAGTGTGAGTTTTGACTGTGTTCACTCACTTCGTGGCCTTGAGAGTATTATTTAATCCGTCCATCAGCAATTTAACAAGACTCTATTTCTTCTTCTTCCTCCTCCTCCTCCTCCTCCTTCTTCTTTTTCTTCTTGTTCTTTTTTTTGCGTGGTACTGGGTCTGGAACCCAGGGGCATTCTGCCTCCGAGCTATACCCCCCAGCCCTATTTTTTTTATTCTTTATTTTGAAATGGAATCTCCACTGAGTTGCAAAGGGCCTCACTAAGTAGCTGAGGCTGGCCTTGAAACCTCGAATCCTCCTGTCTTCAGACTCCCAAATGCTGGGATTACAAGCTGTGCCACCACGCCTGGCTGAAAGACTCTATTTCAAAATAAAAAACAGGCTGGGTGTGGTGGCACACACCTGTAATTTCTGTACTTGGGAGTCTGAGACAGGAGGTTCGAAGGTTCAAGGACAAACTCAGCAAGTAGTAAGACTTATTTATTTATTTATTTATTTAGTGTTACCAGGGATGGAACCCAGGGGCATTCTACCTCCAAGCTATACCCTAGCCACACACACACACACACACACACACACACACACACACACACACACACATATATTATGGTACTGAGGTTTCTGGAAGCCCTTCTACCTCTGGGCTACACTCCCAGACCTATTTTTTATATCTTTTATTTGGAAACAGGGTCTCTTAAGCCAGCGTGGCTGACTTGGAACCTGCGCGATCCTCCTGTCTCTGCCTCCCAAGCACGGGGATTACAAACGTGCGCCACCATGTCCGGTTCCCTAGCCATATTTTTTATTCTTTATTTTGAAACAGGGTCTCACTGAGTTGCAAAGGACCTAAGTAGCTGAGGCTGTCAGCAAACCACGATCCTCCTGTCTCAGCCTCCCGAATGCTGGAATTACAAGCGTATGCCACTATACCCAGCTTAGTAGTAAAACTCTTATCAACCTAGGGAGATCCTGTTTCCAAATAAGAAATAAAATTGGAGCTGGGCATGGTGGTGCACGCTTGTAATCCCAGCATTTGGGAGGCCGAGACAGGAGGATCATGGTTCGAGGACAGCTTCAGCTACTTAGTGAGGCCCTTTGCAACTCAGTGAGACCTGTTTCAGAATAAAGAATAAAAAAATAGAGTTGGGGGTGGGTGTTGTTTGGAGATAGAATGCTCCTGGGTTCCATCTGCACCGCGAAAAAAAAAAAAAAGGAAGGAAGAAAGAAAATTGGGGGTGTACCTTGAAGGTAGAATGCCTCTGCATTCAATCTCCAGTACCACAAAAAAAATAAATAAAAAATATACAAAATAATAAAACAAGGCTGGAGGTATAACTCAGAGGTAGAACCCCCTGGGTTCAATCCCCAGTACCCTCCCTCCACACACATGTGACTGAATCAGGCATGAGAGCACATACCTATAATCTCAGTACTGGGAGGCTGAGATAGGAGGATCGTGGGTTTGAGGCCAGCTTGGGCAACTTAGCACGACTGTGTTTCAAAATTATAAAAAAAAATAAGTAGGCATGATGGTGCATGCTTGTAATCTCAGTACTTGGGAGGCTGAGACAGGACTGCAGGTTCGAGGTAGTGAGACTCTCATCAACTTAGCAAGACCCTGTTTAAAAATAAAAATAAAATAGGGTTGGGGATGTAGCTTAGAGGTGGAATGCCCCTGGGTTCAATCCCTAGTACCCATAAACAAACAAACAAACAAACAAAGACTCAAACAAAAAATAAATTAAAGAATAAAATAGGGCTGGGGTATAGCTCAGAGGTAGAATATCCTAGGTTCTATCCCCAGTACCACAATAAATAAATAAATACGTAAATAAATAAATATAATAAAAAATAAGTCTGGTAGCTCAGAGGTAGATGCCCCTGGGTCAACCCCCAGTACCATAAAAAAAAAAAAAAGTGGCCGGGCGTGGTGGTGCACGCTTGTAATCCCCGCGCTTGGGAGGCTGAGACAGGAGGATCACACGGGTTCAAAGCCAGCCTCATCTACTTAGTGAGGCTCTCAGCAACTTAGTGAGACCCTGTTTCCAAAGAAAATATAAAAAAGGTCTCAGAGTATAGCCCGAAGGTAGAAAGCCTCTGGGTTCCACCCCTAGTACCACCAAAAAAAAAAAAAAAAGTGTGTGGTAGCACACATCTGTAATCCCAGTGACACAGGAGGCTGATACAGGAAGATGTCAAGTTCCAGGCCGGTCTGAGCAATTTAGTGGGACCTTGTCTGAAAATAAAATTTAAAAGAGCTGGGGGTGTTGCCCAGGGATCGAGCACTCGCCTGGCATGTGTGAGGCCCTGGGTTCAATCCCCTATACCACCACACACACATTCTCATTCTCTCTCTCTCTCTCTCTCTCTCTCTCTCTCTTCTCTTCTCTTCTCTTCTCTTCTCTCTCTCTTTCTCCTCTCTCTCTCTCTCTCTCTCTCTCTCTCTCTCTCTCTCAGCACAGAGCCCAGCACACTGTCAGTGAACCATATGATATGATTCTGGTTGTTGCACTGAGGGTCGGCCCTGAGGCTGCCCCTGACAGGTAACGCCGCTTCCTCCCCAGGCATCTCCTACGTGGCTCCCCATCTCAACAACCTCTACTTCCTGCCCCTGTGCCGGCGCTGGGGCGTCTACGCCGTGGTGCGGGGGCTCTTCCTGCTCAAGCTGGGCCTGAGCCTGCTCATGCTGTTGGCCGGCCCGGACCAGCCCGGTCTGCTGTGCTTCTTCATTGCCAGGTATGCCCCTGCCCGCCCTCGGCCCCACGCGCCGCCTCCCCTCTTCACCCGCGCCCTCTCTCTCCGCTGGCAGCAACCGGGTCTTCACTGAGGGCACCTGCAAGCTGCTGACCCTGGTGGTCACTGACCTGGTGGACGAAGACCTGGTGCTGAACCACCGCAAACAGGCGGCCTCGGCGCTTCTCTTTGGCATGGTTGCCCTGGTGACCAAACCAGGCCAGACCTTTGCCCCGCTGCTGGGCACCTGGCTGCTCTGCTTCTATACAGGTGAGGCTCCAGGGCATGGCTTCCGTGGCACAGCAGCTGGCAAGCCTGGCTCTGGGTCCAGAGACGGAAAGAAAATGGTCACTGGGTACGCCTGGGCTGTCTTGGGCTGCACCTTTTATGGGCCCTCCCCACATGGGTGGAGGAATGTGGTGTCTGGATTCTTCCATTCTTTTGTTAGTTCGTTCATTCATTCAACCTCCTTTGTGCACTCTGCACCGGGTGCTTGGGGGTTAACAATAAGACAGACAAGGTCTTGTTATCATAGAGCTTATACTACAGTGGCGGTTGAGTGTTGGCAATAAACAAGCAAGAAAAATCAAGCCAGGTGTGGTGGCACACGCCTGTAATCCCAGTACTTGGGAGGCCAAGACAGGAGGCTCAGATTCAAGGCCAACCTCAGCAATTTAGCAAGGCCCTTAGCAACTCAGTGAGACACTGCTTCAAAGTAAAAAATAAAATAGGAGCTGGGTATGGTGGCGCATGCTTGTAATCCCAGTACTTGGGAGGCTGGGACAGGAGGCTTGCGGTTTGTGGCTAGCCTCAGCTGCTTGGTGAGGCCCTTTACAACTTAGTGAGACCCTGTTTCAAAATAAAGAATAAAAAAATAATAGGGCGGGGGGGTAGTTCAGAGGTAGAATGCCCCTGGGCTCAATCCCCAGTACCCACCCCCAACACACACACAAAGAAAACATCAGGTAGCAGTGAGAGTACTGGTAAGTTAGAGGGGCGGGGGAGGCTGGCTGAGAAGCCCCTGGTGTGGTCTGGGAGGGCGTCCCTGAGGGGAGCCTCAGGAGGAGAGCTTAATAGCCAGGGTTCGGTCTAGAAAAGATCTCAGCGGATGGTAGTTAGAGAGAATGGCAAGTGCTAAGACTCCACGTATTAGGAGGTTTGGAGATGAGGTTGGGAAAGGGAAGAGGGTTTTTTAGATTAGGGTAAGGTTAGAATTTATCTTTACTGCACAGGGAAGCTATTGAGGGAGTTATAAGCCGGGAAGTGACATGGCTTGATTTTATTTATTTTGTCCTGGGGTTTGAACCCCAGAGACATTCTACCTCCAAGTTGTGCTCCCAGCCTGATTTTTTTTTTGTGTGTGTGTGTGGGTCTGGGGGTGGAAACCAGGGGCATTCAACCTCCGAGCCACAACCCCTGCCCTATTTTTTATTCTTTATTTTGAAACCGGGTCTCACTGAGTTGCAGAGGGCCTCACTAAGTAGCTAAGGCCGTCTGCGAACCGCCATCCTCCAGGTGTCAGCCTTCCCAGCCTGATTTTATTTTGAAACAAGGTCTCACTAAGTTGTGGAGGACCCCACTAAATTGCCAAGGCTGGTTTTGAACCTGTGATCCTTCTTTCTCAGCCTCCCAAATATTGAGATTACAAGCGTGTGCCACCATGCCTGGCTCACATGATATTCTGAGCTGGGAGTAGTGGCACACACCTGTAATCCCAGAATTTGGGAGACTGAGACAGGAGGACTCAGGTTTATGGCCAGTCTCAGCCATGAGACCCTCTGCAATTTAGTGAGACCCTGTTTCAAAATAAAGAATAAAAAATAGGCTGGGTGTGGTGCATGCTTGTAATCTTAGCATTCGGGAGGTTGAGACGGGAGGATCGCGGTTTGTGGACAGCCTTAGCTACTTAGTGAGGCCCTTTGCAACTTACTGAGACCCTGTTTCATCATTCTTTATTTCAAAATAAAGAATAAAAAATAGATCTGGGGGTGTAGGTCGAAGGTAGACTGCCTCTGGGTTCCATCCCCAGTACCACACACACACACACACACACACACACACACACAGAATAAAAAATAGGGCTGAGAGCTGGGCGTGGTGGTGCACGCTTGTAATCCCAGCATTTGGGAGGCTGAGACAGGAGGACCAGGGTTCGCAGACAGCCTCAGCTACTACTTAGGCCCTTTGCAACTCAGTGAGACCCTGTTTCAAAATAGATTAAAGAAGAGGGGTGGGGGTGTAGCTTGGAGGTAGAATGCTTCTAGGTTCCATCCCCAATACTGGGAACAAAAAAAAAAAAAAAAAAAAAAAAGGCTGAGGCCATAGCTTGGAGGTAGAATGTCCCTTGAAATCCAATCCCCAGTACCCCTTTCCCCACACACACATAAAAGTTCATTCTGAGCTGAGTGTGGTGGCATATGCCTGCAATCCATGTACTTGGGAGGCTGTGATAAGAGGATCACAAATTTGAGGCCAGCCTCAGCAATTTAGCAAGACCCTCAGCAACTTAGCTAGACCCTATTTTAAAGTAAAGAGTAAGCCAGGACTGGTGGTGAATGACTGTAATCCCAGCACTTGGGAGGCTGATACAGGAGGATCACAGGTTTGAGGACAGCTTCAGAAAGTAGTGAGATGTTCTTCAACCTCGTGAGACCTTGTTTCAAAATAAAAATAGAAGCCGGTCGTGGTGGTGCGTGCTTGTAACCCCAGTGCTTGGGAGGCTGAGACAGGAGAATTGCAGTTTGTGGACAGCTTCAATTACTTAGGGAGGCCCTTTGCAACTCAGTGACATCATGTTTCAAAATGAAAAATAAAAAATTCGGCTGGGGTGTAGCTTGGAGATAGAATGCCCCTGGGTTCCATCTCCAGTACTGAAGAAGAAAAAAAAAAAAAAAACCCAGAAAAAAAATAGGGCTGAGGGTGTCACTCAGAATAAAATGCCCCCTGGATTCAATCGCCAGTACCACACAAACACAAATAAAAAATAATGATAATACTTTAAAAAGGGCTGGGGATGTAGCTGGGAAGTAGAATACTCTTGGGTTAGATCTCCAGAACCAAATAAATAAGGCGGTGGGGGTATAGCTCTGAGGTAGGCTGCCCCTGGGTTCAGTCCTCAGTACAAATAAGTAAATGAATGGATAGATGGACAGATGGGTGGGCGGACGGGGGTACAGCTCAGAGGCAGGATGCCCAAGTTTAATTCCCAGTACAAATTTAAATAATTCCATGGACGCCGTGGAGGGGAACATGGCTGACCACATCCTATCTGTGCGCTACGTTCTAGGACACGACCTCTTCCAGCAGCCTCCGCTGAGCCCCGTGGGGAGCGCCCGGCCCTGGCCCGAGCCGCCGGCGCCCGCGCGGGCCCCCACGCTCCGCCAGGGCTGCTTCTACCTGCTGGTGCTGGTGCCCATCACCTGCGCTCTGCTGCAGCTCTTCACCTGGTCCCGGTTCACGCTGCACGGGAGGCGCCTGCACACGGTCAAGGCCCAGCGCCAGGACCTGGAGCAGGTGCAGACCCTGGGCATTAAGACAGTGTGAGGCTGCGGCGAGGCGTCCGGTCCCGCTGAAGAGCCCCAGCCAGGGGCGGCCGCTCCCGCCAGCCAGGGCTGTGCCCGGAGCCCAGGAGGGCCGGAGGCATGGGCTGCCATGGGCACCGAGGACTGCCCACCGCCGGGCTGGGGCTGCCGCCCTGGTGGATGCCAACACCGCTCTGTTTGGCCCAGCAGGGCAAGCTGACTGTAAGTGGTGCCGCCTCCTCCTCCGGGCTCGAGGTTTCTCTGAGGGTTCTCTGCTTCAGCTGTGCTGGAAGTAGCATGGCCTCTCTGGGGTTCCCACCCACAACATGCCGCGGAAGAGGCTCAGTTCATTACAGATTAAAGTCAATCATTCCTAGTCCTTAGGTCTGTGTTGTGTATGATATAGAAAGAAAGGGGGGAGATAGATTCCTTATTGAATAGAAAAAAGCACCCTGATTTCTTCCTTTTTTTTTTTTTTTTTTGGTGCAGTACTAGGAATGGAACCCAGGGACATTCCACCTCTGAGCTACATCCCCAGCCCTATTTTTTATTCTTTATTTTGAAAAAGTCAAACTAAGTTGCAGAGGGCCTAAATAGCTGAGGCTGGCTGCGAACCTATGAATCTCCTATTTCAGCCTCCCCAGTACTGGGATTACAAGCGTGCACCACCACACCCAGTTAGATTATTTATTTTATTTATTTTGTGGTTTTGGGGATGAAACCCAGAGGCTTTCTACCTCTGGGCTACACTCCCAGACCTAGCCTCCTGTCTCAGCCTCCCAAATGCCATGACAAGCTTGCACCATCATGCCCAGTTAGATTTTTATTTTATTTTTGGTGGTACTGGGATGCCTGGAAACCCTTCTTCTACCTCCGGGCTACACTACCAGACCTTTTTTTTTTTTTTTTTTTTAATTTAGAAACGGTCTCTTAAGCCAGCTCAGCTGGCTTCAAACCTCTGCGATCCTCCTGTCTCCGCCTCCCAAGCGCGGGGATTACAAGCACGTGCCACCACGCCCGGCTCCGGTTCGATTTTTAATAGCATGGTGGCCACTTGCATCCGATTCACTGAGGTGCTGGGACAAGGATGTAGCTTGCTGGCAGCATGGGCACGGTGGGGGGCCAAGTGGCTTTCAGCCTAAAGCCAGCTGCCCGGGTTTGTTTGCCAGGCACCTTGCACCATTCCTAGACATGCTCATCAAACAGGAGCCTGTGCTCTGAGGGGTTCTCAGCCTGGGAGTCACCTGAGGAGCGTCAAAAGGCCCCAGTGTCCAGCCCTCCCCAAGGTTCCAACTCAAAGCTAGGCTCAGCTACTGAGACCCAGCACCACATGCACGCGCGCGCGCGCACACACACACACACAGAAAGAAAAGTAGGCTCCAGGATTGTTACTGCCTGGATCTATGTCCTAGCTAATAAACAGAGAATGTTAGGAAATTGCTTGAGGCAGCTATGTGGTAAATTAGTGACTTTGTTAAAAAAAAAAAAAAAAGAAGCTGGAGGCATACCTCATAAGTAGACCACCCCTGTGTTCAATCCCTAGTGCCCCCTCCCACATACACAAAGGGTAAAATGATTAATCAGAATATTTGAGTATGGGCCTTGCATTTGTGTGTGTGTGTGTGTGTGTGTGTGTGTGTGTGTGTGTGGTACTGGGGGTGGAACCCAGGGGCTTTTCTCCCAGACCTATTTTATACTTTATTTGGAAACAGGGTCTCACTAAGTTGCTGAGAGCCTCACTAAGTAGCGGAGGCTGGCTTCGAACCTGCACGATCCTCCTGTCTCAGCCTCCCAAGCGTGGGGGTTACGAGCGTGCGCCACCACACCCGGCTGGGGCCCTGCATTTTAATCTGCTTCCGAGATCCTTACACGTTTTGAGAGCCTCTGACTGCAGGAAGGTCGGAGCTGCTCGGTCATTCAGAGTAGTCACCTGTGGGCTTGACTGTATCCACAGGTGTCAGACTGTCCCCTCTTGAACCCAGGCTTTGGTGTGAACGTACCTCCCCTTCATTCATGGGAGGACTGGGCTATGGCGGGCCGTGTCTGGCTAGTGCAACTCATCAGCTTTGGAGGCTGCAGCTCCTCCCTCTTCCCACCCAGCACTGGCCACAGACAGAGGCCCGGCTGATGTGTCTATTGAACGACTTTATTTAAGTACACTGGGCCCCACCAGGCAACGTGGTTTGTGCGAGGCTGTGCGAGGGACAGGCTTGGGCAAGAGAAGGGAGGCGAGCTGGTTAAGTGCACTGCAGTCCGCGGGTTGCCACATCGCTTTCACACACACCTGCTTGGCCCACATCTGGCAGGGCCTTTGGTCATAGGATGACTTGGGGGAAGAATACTGCCTGGAATCTGGGACTCGGGTGGGACTTAGTGTCACAGGTGAGGGTGCCAGAGAAGACAGGCTCCCTGGGTGTTGCGCCATTTGGGCTGAAGGTCCTTGGACCGCTGCTAGGAGCCAGGCCCGAGCCCATGAGCTCCAGTGCGCCAGTCTGGTCCCTTCCTCTCTCCACAAACAGGTCCAAAATGAGGAGTGGCATATGATCACATCAGCCCAGGGGGGCCTTTTGCCTCTTCAACCTAGTCCTCTGGTTGGCTAGAGTGGCAAAGGCAACTTGGTTAACTGCGCTTTCTCCAACACCTCTCCTGCGCAAGAGGATTCTGCCTGATGGTGATTCTACCTCCCATTCCAGAAAACTCAATCAGCAACCAGCCTGTTGGTTCCAGGGCAGTGAGATAGTAGAAAAGGAAGAAAGAAAGAGGCTAGTGGGGTGGCCTCTGAGTACAGCCTTCAATCCCAAAGGCCTCCAAGGCCTATGGATACTGTCAGTTCACTGATGGCGGGAGTGGTGGGGCCCTGGACGCTAAGCTAAACCTAGGTGCTGTAAACATTAGTGTGAGCAGGTGACTGGCAGGCAGGAGGCAGTGAGCCCCTTTCCAGTCCCTTACTGAACAAATACTTCAATAAATAAAATTGTTAAGATGGCGTTGAAACATGGGTGGATAAGAAGCAAGTAACAGGACCTGGAGCCAACAGGTTCCTTAAACTCTCCCATGCCCCCTGGATGGGCCTGGGGCTTGGAGCATTAACTCTGCGGCCCCGATCAGAGGTGGCACGACTCCTGCCCTCCCCAAATGCCTGGTGTGGTCCTGGTCCTGGTCTACAGGTGCACTTGAGGGCACCCTGCTCTCTCCTGATCCCAGAGACTATCTGCTGCTGGACTTCCAAACCTAAACTGCAACAAAACCTGACAGAGCCGCCCCCAGCCCAGCCTCTGCCCCCCGATCCAATCGAGATCCAATCCAAGGCGGCCAAAGCAGAGTGTCGAGCAAGGGAGCAGCCTCCGCCTGGCCTCGGCCCTGGGGTGGGGCAGGCAGCGGCTCTCCCACAGCAGCACCCCAGCACCGCAGCCCGCCCGCGGAGGGTGGAGCCTCCGCAGCGCTCTTCCCCGCAGGCCCCGGTGAGGCCACCCGGCCTCAGGCCATCGCCAGCCGGGTTGTTCATCGTCCTTTCTGGCCCGGGAGTCCCAGGCCACGCAGCACTCCCATCAGTGCACACACTCGTACCCCACACACTCACACACACGGGCAGTTCCTCGCAAGCACTCCGACTCAAGAAAGCGAGTTTTAAAGTGGAGTTAACTTCAGAGAGAGGTGAGGATGATGTGTCAACATTAGAAGGTTTTCCTGTGGATGGATCGGGCGCCATCCTCCTCGTATTCCTTCTTGGAGACCCACATCTTCTTAAAGGTGTCCAGGGAGGCAAGGATGGAGCCCCTGGAGTGGAGGGATGCAGAGGAGCAGAGTGAGGGTGCGTGTGGCCCAGCTAGACGGGCCTCTCTTTAAAGGGACAGGGTGAGGGGGACCAGTGTTGCGGCTTCTGTTCCCAGAAGAGCTACTCACCCAATCCACGTGGAATACAGTCTCTCCTGAGGTGCAGATATCTGTGGATGGAGAGAGGAGCTGAGACTTCTCTTCATCCCTTGCCCTTTCCCTTCTAGCACTTGTTCCCCACTGAAGGCGCAGGTGCAGCCCCCCAACAGGCTCTGAGATCAGCTCCTGCTGGACCGTGGGCCCCTCTGGAGGGTACTGTGGCCAGTCTGATATTCTACAGGGACGCAGGCTTATGGCAAGAACCATACTCTCCACGTAGGATCCTTCCTCTCAGCAGGCAGCCAGCAGGGCAGGGGGCGCAGCAGCAGAAAAAGCCAATCTCTCATCAGTCTGCTTCTCTGAAGGGCCACATGTGGGCCTCCCCCAGTACCCTGCCTGTCTGGGTGTTGCAATTACTGTCCTTTGGAGCAAAGGGGGAGAATGAGACTGGGTCCCCCCTAGCACAGCTGGACCTCAGGGTCAATGTGGAAGCTGGGAGCCGCCTGGCACTGCGTGAGCCCTGGCTCCCCGTAGGCCCTGGGCAGGGCAGGTGGGAGGCCACCCTGTGTGGCACTCGGGTCCCTGGAGGCCCAGCTGCACCCAGCCCAGCGCCCACCGCGCTCCTACCCTGATCTTCACGTCTTTCGGAGCCAGTTTCTTCACTTCACTCAGTAGCCTGTCACCAAACCCTGAACAGGCAGAAAAAGAGACCCTCAAGTCAATTCTTGGGGTGCCTGGGCTCAGCAGGATCGGGATGGTTCCTGGGGAAGGGCTCCAAGAGCAAAGACCAACCTTTGAATAGCGTGGAGCCTCCTGAGAGGACAATGTTGGAGAAAAGTGTGCGCCGCAGGTCCATGTCAGACTTCTGGATGGCAAACACCAGGACCTCATGGATGCCCTCGCTCTCCTCGCCAATCAAGTCCGGCCTGAACAGCAGCTCAGGGGCCCGGAACCGGGAAGGACCAATCTGCAGAAATGGAAGGCCAGCTTAATTACTCTGGTCCCTTGGGAGTGGGAATGGAAGGGACCCTCTGCCCAAGCAGGTGGCTATGAAGGCCAGGTTGAAAGCAGACCCTACGTGTCAGGGAGCAAGATTGGAGCGTCTGGGAGAGAAAAAGGAACAAACAAGGCTCCTGGGAATCCAGAAGGGAAGCTCCTACACTTATGACCAGCTCTGGCATTTTCCAACTAAGAAATGACTGGCATTAATACAAGGATTCATTTACTCGTGAAAATTGCTTATCGCCTTAGGCTATGCCTGCAGGAGTGGCTACAGATAGTACTCACCACCCACTACCCAACCCATCCTGAGCTGGGAGATTCCCTGGAGCCTCCTCCCCTCCACAGAGGGACACAGTCCTGCTTCTTTGTGCTGCTAGGGCGCTTCACGCTCCAGGCCCTCACGGGGAGTCCCGTTTGGGCCCAGAGCTTTTGTGGGTCGGAGGGGAAAAGGAGAGAGGCCCGGTTGCTACCTCGATGGTGCTGCCGTCAGGCAGGTAGTACTGAGCCTTCTCCGTCTCTAGCGTCTCATCTTTCTGGGGGTTTATGGACAGGTAGCAGGCTCTCTGCGGAACCAAGTACAAGGGTCAGGCAGGCGGGGAACCTGATGCACACCAGAGCCCCAGTCCCCGGGGAGTGAAGTGCCACAGCAGCATCTGCCCATCCAGTGACTGCCCTAGACCAGAATCGAAGCAGGGCGGTGTCTGCCAGCCTGCACCAGTGGCCCTTAGGAGTCCTTACCTGCTCCGCCTTCCTGGGGGCGAGCTAGCCTGGGCTGAGATAACTAGCCCAGACCCAGACATCTTTCTCCTTCTACTACTCGTATAGTCTGAGTCCCTGTAACCCGGCTCAGAGGTTTCCCTGCAGCAGAGGTAGCAGGAGGGTTTTGTTTACTTAAGAAGGAAAATGCATTCTGATTCTCCAAGGATGTGGATGAGCCTCCGAGTGTGCACACAACGTGCCCACCACCCAGCTCGGAATGAAAGCTGCTCCCAGGACGGGCAGCATCAGGGGGACAGAGCCTGGCACTTCACCCCTCTTCGCCCTTGGCTCCCCATTCCCTACTCCGTCCCGAGACCCACAGGGCAGCACTCACTTCTTTTATGGCTTTGACAATCTCAAACTCGGAGGACGAGTGGAAATCATAGCCCTCTTTACGCAGGTAGAGACGAAGGAAGCGAGAGACGTCTCGGCCAGCAATGTCGATGCGCATGATGGAGTGAGGCATGGCGAAGCCCTCATAAATGGGCACGGCATGGGTGACACCATCCCCAGAGTCCAGCACCACCCCTGTGGTCCTGCCTGTGGCGTAACTGAAGCAAAACGGCAGGCCATCACTGGTCCCTGCTTCCTCGCACTGGGAAGAAACCCATCTCTTTTTGGAGCTCAGTGTCAGCGGAACTAAAGCGTGGCCTGCCTTTCTCCTGGCCCTTGGAGTAGGATGAGCACTAACACAGCCTGGACTTTTGTTTTCGTAGTGCTGGAGGTCAAGCCCAGGCTCCTGGGCGTGCTCGGCAAGTGCTCTGTGACTGGGCCGAGGGCCCAGCCCGCCAGCAACGCCCTGAAGGAAGGAGGTGAGCTTCTCAGAGCTCCTCCCGAACTCCTTGGGGAGCAAGCTTCCTGTAGGACACAGCTGGGCTCCAGCTGCTCCAGGGACCCAGCCTAAAGGCCAGTTTTAAGTTTCTAGACAAGAGAAAAAACTTAAAATGCCTATAGGGGAGCAGAGCGTGGTGGCACATGCTTGTAATTCCAGCATTCGGGAGGCTGAGACCGGAGGATCGCGGTTCAAGGCCAGCCTCAGCTACTTACTGAGGCCCTCCGCAACTCAGTAAGACCTGGTTTTAAAATAAAGAATAAAAATAGGGCAGGGGCTGTAGCTCGGAGGTCGAATGCCTCTGGGTTCCATCCCCAAACCAGCAAAAAAAAAAAAAAAAAAAAAAAAAAAAGCTTATAGGGGACAGGGGAAAACAAAAATAAGTAAAGGAAAATAAGATTTTTTTTTTCTTTCATAAACACTAGTTTTCCCTTCTCATGGCCCTCTATGCCTGTCTGTTTTCTATCTTTTGGTAGAGACAAGGGTTCAGGTATAATTTCTGTGATATGAGGGCTAAACCCTGCAATGTTTGATAAGCAGCAGACACACTGCTACGGTGCTGGGAGGGCAACTGGGAAGGGAGTGGACGGCAGAAAGGTCAGCTTGCAAGCCCTGCCCGTGATGGCAGCTCCAGCCCCAGACAATTTCTACCCTATAGGAATGCAGGCCAGCATTACCAGCATTTCCCACTTCCTCAGAGAAGCTAGAAATTTGGAAAAAAAAAAAATTCTTTTTTTGCGGGTCTGGGGATGAAACCCAGGGGCATTCGACCTTCGAGCTACACCCACTGCCCTATTTTTTATTCTTTATTTTGAAACCGGGTCTCACTGAGTTGCAGAGGCCTCACTAAGTAGCTGAGGCTGGCCGTGAACCACAATCGTCCAGTCTCAGCCTCCTGAATACTGGGATTACAAGGTGCACCAACCACGCCCAGCTTATAGAAATTTGACTTTTCATATAAAATCTAATTTTTAAATACGGGGTCACAATTTCACATGCAATTTGTTTCTTTTTCTGTACTGGGGCTTGAACCCAGGGGTGTTTTATCTCTGAGCTAGAATCCTAGCCCTTTTTATTTGAAACAGTCTTACTAAGTTGAGGCTGGCCTAGAACCTGTGATTCTCCTTTCTCAGCCTCCCGAGTACTGGGGTTACAAGCACTTACCATGTGCCTGGCTACTGAGCAGTCAGTCTATCAGTATCGGTGCCTATCGAGCACAGGGCACACAGTAGGCACTGAATAAATACTTGACCACATTACGGGGCTTTCAGGCTGGAGCAGCATGTATGGAGAATCCCGGGATAGTCTCAACATCACACATATCTCTTCTTTTGATTTTGACTGAGAAGCCTGTGTCCTATTTCAGCAACTTCTTTCCCTCTCCCACCCTTCCTACCCAGGATGGGGCTCAAGTTACCCTGAACCAACTCAAAGGAGAGGCAGCCTCGACTATCCCAAAGGACTGCTCTTGCCCCAGAGGCCAGGCTGGCCAGCCGGATGGACTGCTACTCACAGGCTAAGCACAGCTTGCATGGAGATGAAAAGAGCCGGCACATTGAAGGTCTCGAAGAAAACTTCCGCAGCTCGTTCCCGGTTTTTTCTGGGGTTTAAAGGTGCCTCAGTCAGGAGCACAGGATGCTGGTGAAAGGAGCCCAGGAGGTAATCAGGGGGAGACCAGGTTTCCACCCGCACCGTACTGTGAGAGAAGCCTCTGCCTGGATGATTCGAGAGCCTAGGACACCTGTGTCACCCTCCCTCCAAACACAGCAGGCTGAGCAAGGTGTGGTGGCACACGCTTGGAATCCCAGGACTTGGGAGCTGGAGACAGGAGGATCCCAGGTTCAAGGACAGCCTCAGCAAGTACTGAGCTGAGACTCTCATCAACCTAGTGAGACCGTTTCAAAATAATAAAATAAAATAGGCAAGCGTGGTGGCACACACTTGTAATCCCAGTACTCGGGAGGCCGAGACAGGAGAATCCAGGTTTGTGGACAGCTTCAGCTACTTAGTGAAGCCCTCTGCAACTTAGTGAGACCCTGTTTCAAAAATAAAGATTAAAAAATTAGGCTGGGGGTGTAGCTCAGAGGTAGAATGCCCCTGCATTCAATCCCCAGCACCACAGAAAAAAAAAAAAAAAAAAAAAAAAGGAAATTAAATGTGTGTGTGCGCGCGTGTGCATGCTACTGGGGATGGAACCCAGGGGCATTCTATCTCTGAGTTATACCCCAACCCTTATTTTTTATTTGGAAATAGGGTCTTGCTAAGTTACTGAGAGCTTCTCTAAATTGCCCAGGTTACCCGGGCGTGGTGGTGCACGCTAGTAATCCCCACGCTTGGGAGGCTGAGACAGGAGGATTGCACAGGTTCGAAGCCAGCCTCAGCTACTTAGTGAGGCTCTCAGCAACTTAGTGAGACCCTGTTTCCAAATAAAAATATATAATAGGTCTGGGAGTATAGCCCAGAGGTAGAAAGCCTCTGGGTTCCACCCCCAGTACCACCAAAAAAAAAAAAAATTGCCCAGACTAGCTTCAAACCCATGATTCTTCTGTCTAGTCTCCCAGGTACTGGGAGGTGTGTGCACCAATGCCTAGTTCTGAATAGGCTTTTTTTTTTTTTTTTTTTTTTTTTTTTTTTTGTGGTACTGGGGATGGAACCCAGGGGCATTCTACCTCTAAGCTATACTCCCAGCCCTATTTTTTATTTTGAAACAGGGTCTCACTGAATTGCAAGTGCCTCGCTAAGTAGCTGAGGCACTTGTCCGCAAACCATGATCTGATCCTCCTGTCTCAGCCTCCCAAATGCTGGGATTTGGCAGCATGTGCCACCACATCCGGCTAATAGGCTTTTAAACTAAAAACATGCTGGCTGTGGTGGTGCACACTTGTAATCTCAGTACTTGGGAGGCTGAGACAGGAGGATCACAGGTTTGTGGCCAGCCTCAGCTACTTGGTGAGGTCCTCCAAAACTTATGAGAACTCGTTTCAAAATAAAGAATAAAAAATAAGGCTGAGGGTGCAGCTTAAGGTAGAATGCCTCTGGGTTCAACCCCCGGTACCAAACCAAACCAAACCAGAAAATATGCTTTCTATGGAAACTAATGCACCCTCCTTTGTAGTCTTTTTTTGGTTTTAAAACAGTCTTGCTTACATTGCTGAGGCTGTCTTCGAACTTTCAATCCTCCTGTCTCAGCCTCCCAAGTATGACGTCATGCGTGTTTGTGTGTGTGTGTGTGTGTGTGTGTGTGTGTGTGTGTGTGTGTAGGTATGTGTAGCACTATGTATATGCCATTAGGGGGATTCTGCCACTGAGCTATAGTCCAGCCCTTCCCTATTTATTTTTTATTTTGAAATATGGTCTCACTAAGTTGTGGAAGACCTCACTAAGTTGCTGAGGTTGGCTGTGAATATACATGCAGATGTACACAAATACCCCCATTTTTTTTTTTTTTTTTTGGCGGTACTAGGGATGGAACCCAGGGACATTCTACCTCTGAGCTACGCCCCCAGCCCTATTTTTTTATTCTTTATTTTGAAGCTGGGTCTCACTGAGTTGGAGAGGGCCTCACTAAGTAGCTGAGGCTGGCTTCGAACCTGTGTGATCCTCCTGTGTCAGCCTCCCAAGCGCGGGGATTACAAGCGAGCGCCTCCATGCCTGGCTTCTTTGCACTCTTAACAGCACTAACATCCCCTTCTCCGTCTCTGGGACAGGGGCTTCATGGGGGCGCTCTGCACACAGGACCCTCACCTCTTCTGAGAAAGTCTGCAGCTGGTCCTTGGAATAGACGTATTGCCAGATGCGCTCCATGTCGTTCCAGTCCTTGACAATGCCGTGCTCCATGGGGTAGCGGATGGACAGCAGTCCTCGGTGCTCCTGCCGGCAGAAGGCAGGACTTGCAGGACTGGCAGCAGTAGTCAGGCTCTGCCTAGGACCCTGCCCTCCCAGCCGGAGCTGAGCAAGCTGAACGGCTTCCAAAGCAGCCTCAGCCTCCTGAGCTCCCACGCCACAGAACTCACCCGGCTGAGGGTGGGCATGCGTTTCCCAAGTCTCTACACTACGCTGCAATCGCTGTGCTGCCCAGGCAGCTGGGTTCCTGCCTTTCTATGGGCCCTCGGGTGCCCCAGGGCAGGGGATAGGAGGCACCTTCCTTATCACCTGGTTCCAGGATACAGTCTCTGCCCCCCACCTCTGGCCTCTGCACTTGAAGCCAAAGTTGGCAACAATGATTCTGTTCTTCTCTTTAGAGGCTGCCTGATGGCTCTGCCAATACTGTGCTAATTAATGCATCCCTGGGGTACTCCAGCCAGGATCACCCCACTGAACCTGCTTTGTCAAGATATAACAAGACAGCCAATCTAATCACGGGCAGGGCAGTGTCGGGATACAGAAGGCAAATGTTATCTGCATGGTCTCTGCTTCTCACAGTGGGGATCCAGATGGCTCCTCTCTAAGACTAGAGGTTGCTCCCAGGACAAAGAAACCCCCTAGGCCTAGGATGAGAGGATTGAGAGAGATTTTAAAGTCACTCTTCTTACTCATAGCTGTGTTTAACTACTAGGATACTTCTCATGTGGTAAATAATGAAGGTTCCCTGCTGGCTTTGGGCTTCTCTCCTGGGACTGGGAATTACCTCAGCCTTAGGGCCAATGAAGATATCGCCTTCGAGGGCTCCTGCCATGACACGAACATGCTTGGGTCTGCCCACACTGGAAGAGACAGCAGGGAGGAACAGCATCTTTCATTTCAGGTCACGTTAGGGAGAACATACATGCAGATGTACACATATACCCAAATTCTTTTCTTTTTTTTTTTTTGGTACTAGGGATGGAACCCAGGGGCATTCTACCTCCCTCAGCCCTATTTTTTTTATTCTTTATTTTGAAACCAGGTCTCACTGAGTTGCAACCTTCACTAAGTAGCTGTGCTGTGAACCGTGATCCTCCAGTCTCAGCCTCCCAAATGCTGGGATTACAAGTGTGCGCCACCACGCCCGGCTTATTATTATCATTATTATTTTTTTGTGTGTGTGGTACTGGGGATGGAACCCAGCATCCTACCTCTGAGGTATATTTCCAGCCCTATTTTATTCTTTATTTTGAAACAGAGTCTCACTAAGTTGCAGATGGTCATACTATGTTGCTGAGGCTGGCTGCAAACTTATGATCTTCCTGTCTTAGAGCCTCCTAGTACTAGGTGACAAGCATGTGCCATCATGCCCAGCTGAGCCCAGGAGTTTAAGGCCAGCCTGGACAACATAGCAAGACCTTTTTAAAAAAGACCAAACAAACAAACAAACAAACAAACAAACAAACAAACGAGCTCCATAAAGAGGCAACTGTCAAGCAATGAATGAGTTACCAATGATAGAATGTGTTGCAACAGATAAAATTAGATTTTAAAAAATGAGGCCTGTGTCTCTCTAATTGTACCAGGTATCAACCATTTGCTTTGCATACTCCAAACACAGCTTCTGTTCCCTGCATGTGTTGTTTTGAGTACTAGGCTGACCTGAGAGAGAAGTTCTTCTTTCTAAAGGGGGAGAATCCCAGCATTCTGGAGGCTGAGACAGGGGGATCGCAGTTCAAGGACAGCCTCAGCTACTTAGTGAGGCCCTTTGCAAGTCAGTGAGACCCTATTTCAAAATAAAGAATAAAAACAAGGCTGGGGGTGTAGCTTGGAGGTAGAATAACCTTGGGTTCTGTCCTCAGTACCACAAGAAAGAAAGAAAGAAAGAAAAGAAAGAAAGAAAGAAAGAAAGAAAGAAAGAAGAGAGAGAGGGAGAGAGAAAGGAAGGAAGGAAGGAAGGAAGGAGAAAAGAGAGAGAGGGAGAGGGAAAGGAAGGAAGGAAGGAAGGAAGGAAGAAAGAAAGGAAGGAGGGCTAACCCCATAACAAAGCTAATGAGACTCCAAAGTCCTGACTGAGCTAAAGAAAGACTTACTAGTTTGGGAAGCAGTATTTGGGGATTTGATCACCAGCAAAACCAGCTTTAATCACGCCAGATCCCTAAGGAGAGAAGAGAAAGAGAAGTCAAAACCAGCACTAACCCACGAGATGTGTATTCCAGGGTTCTACTTTCATTTAAAGAGAGATCTTGAGCAGGCGTGGTGGTGCACGCTTGTAATCCCAGTACTTGGGAGGCTGAGACAGGAGGGCTGCAGGTTCCAAGCCAGCCTCAGCAATTAGTGTCAGAAATTGCTGTCAGAAATTTAGTGAGATCTTGTTTCAGAATAATAAAAAGGGCTAAGGGTGTAGCTCGGAAATAGAATGCCTCTGAGTTCAATCCCCAGTACTACACACACAATAAAAGAGATGTTCTATTTGCACATAATATATACATTTGCACAAGCCTACAAAAAGTAAACACACAGCCGGGCGTGGTGCACACACTTGTAATCCCAGCATTTGGGAGGCTGAGACCGGAGGATCACGGTTCACGGACAGCTTCATCTACTTAGTGTGGCCCTCTGCAACTTAGTGAGACCCTGTTTCAAAATAAAGACTAAAAATAGGGCAGGGGGTGTAGCTTGGAGGTCAAAGCCCCTGGGTTTCATCCCCTTGGGAGGGATGTGTATGTAGAGAGGAGAATGATAAGGAAGACTTCCACTGTACAGCCAACATAGCGACTTTTCTGTAACCTTTGGCTTTTTTTTTTTTTTGGTGGTACTGGGTGGAACCCAGGGGCTTTTCTACCTCTGGGCTATATCCCAGACCTATTTGATACTTTATTTGGAAACAGGGTCTCACTCAGTAGCTGAGGCTGGCTTTGAACCTATGCGATCCTATCTCAGCCTCCCAAGCGCTGGGATTACTAGCGTGCGCCACCACGCCCGGCTCGGCTTTTTTATATTGAACACACTTTACGTTGGGAAATGAAAGTTCAGGAGGGTATTTCGAGGTGGGTAAAGAATGTGATTCTTTCTTTCTTTCTTTCTTTCTTTCTTTCTTTCTTTCTTTTTCTTTCTTTCTTTCTTTCTTTCTTTCTTTCTTTCTTTCTTTCTTTCTTTCTTTCAGGTCTGGGGATGGAACCCAGGGGCATTTTACCTCTGAGCTACACCTCCTGCCCTATTTTTTATTCTTCATGTTGAAACCGGGTCTGAGTTGCAGGGGGCTTCACTAAGTAGCTGAGGCTGTCTGCGAACGGTGATCCTCCGGTCTCAGCCTCCTGAAAGCTGGTATTACAAGCGTGCGCCACCACGCCCGGTGGGCCTCTAGGACCAACACCACCTGGTGCACAGCATGCTAGCGGTGGACTCCACTGGAACAAACACCGTCTGGTTTTGTCATGGGGCAGAGCACTACGCTTTATAGGTTTTTTTGTTGTTTTGGTTTTTTACTATTCTCTTAGTCCTTGGGTTCCTGATGGTGAAGAACAGGGAACCCCTAGAGCCTTTCTTGTCTGAAAAAAGAAGAGACTCAATCCTGCTGCTGTAATACTTGGTATGTTGGTGGGATGTCCAGAAAAGAGTTGGAGTTTTCCAACAGCATCTTTGGTACCTTCCAGGGCTCTGCCAATATAAACATTTAACTCTAGACACAAATACCAACCCTGTGCAGGACTTGATATTGTTTGCAAAACATCCCTCCCTCCCTCCCTCCCTTCCTCTCTTTCTCCTTTTCTTTCTCTTTTGGCACTGGGGATTGAACCCAGGGGCATTCTACCTCTGAGTTACACTCTCAACCCTATTTTACTTTTGTAACAGAGTCTTGCTAGGTTAATGAGGGTCGTACTATGTGCTGAGGCTGGCCACAAACCCACAATCTCTCCTGTCTCATTCTCCCAAGTACTAGGATTACAAATGTGCTACCACGTCCAGCTTTTTCTCCTCCTCCTGCACTTCGTCCTCTCCTCTCCTCCCCCTCCTCCTCTTTCTCCTCTTTCTTTTTCTTCTTCTCCTTTTTTTTTTTTTTTTTTTTTTTTGCAGTACTGGGAATGGAACCCAGGGGCATTCTGCCTCCAAGAGACATCTCCAGCCCTATTTTTTATTCTTAATTTTGAATGAGATCTCACTGATTGTGTAAAGGGCCTTACTAAGTAGTAGCTGAGGCTGTCCTCGAATCGCGATCCTCCCGTCTCAGCCTCCTAAATGCTGGGATTACAAGCATATGTCACCACACCTGGCTCTTCTTTCTTTTTGATTGGGTTACTTACATTTTGTGTTAAATTTCTGAGTTCTTTACATATTCTAGATATTAGTTCTCTATCAGAGTAGTTGGCAATTATTTTCTCCCATTCTGTAGGCACACTCTTGATTGTTTCCTTTGCTGTCCAGAAGGTTTTTTTTTTTTTTGGTGGTACTGGGGGTGGAACCCAGGGTCTTTCTACCTCCAGGCTATACTTAAAAACCTATTTTCTATTTTATTTTGAAACAGGGTCTCACTAGGTTGCTGAGAGCCTCACTAAGTAGCTGAGGCTGGCTTCGAACCTGTGTGATCCTCCTGTCTCAGCCTCCCAAGCGCGGGATTATAAGCGTGCGCCACCAGGCCTGGCGTCAGCTCTTCTTTCTTAACTCTTCCTCCATTGCACCTGATACCCCTGCATCTCCATCCCAGCACAGTTTGCAGCTGCATGTGCAACTGGGACAAAGCCTTGTAACTTGGGCAAACTTTATACTATGCATTTCTGATTACTCTGGACATGCTGGTATGCAGTGTGATACTTCCAAATCCCACAGCGGCAGAAGTAAACACATCAGAGCCGGGCATGGTGGTGCACGCTTATAATCTCAGCGTTTGGGAGGCTGAGACAGGAGGATCCGGATTCACTGCCAGCCTCAGTTACTTAGTGAGGCTCTTTGCAACTCAGTGAGACCCTGTTTCAAAATAAAGAATAAAAAATAGGGCTGGGGTGTAGTTTGGAGGGAGAATGCCCCTAGATTCCAACCCCAGTACCAAAGAAGAAGGAGGAGGAGGAGGAGGAGGAGGAGAAGAAGTAAACACATCAGGAGATGCTAAACAACCCAGAAGACTTCCTAGCAACATGCGTGGTCCCTTCCCCCCCATTTCCAATTCCTGCTCTTTTTCAGAGGAGGGGAACAAGACGTGCCATCCTGGTGCTTGCCTCTAGCAAGACAGGGGGTTGGGGAAGGTGCAGTGAGAAGTGATGGAAGAAGAGGAAAAGCAGTATGGGGGAGTGGGCCAGCCAGCGCACCCCCTCTAAAGGGGCAGGAAATTGACAGTGGAAGAGAAATCAGGAGACAAAGTGCAAACTCATGGGCCTGGGCAGTGTAGCAAGGATCCTGGAAAAGGTGCAGCTGTAACTGAGCTGAAATGCTGGGAAGGAGGGGGAACTTTCCTATTGCAAAGCCCAGGGCTCTGAGACTGTTCAATGGCTAGGCAGCAACGGAACTGTGCAGACAACTCCAGGAGCCTGTTAGCTTAGGCTTCTGATGACTGCTCACTCCTTCGCCTGGGTGTGGTGATGCCCGCAGACTAACTGGATCGCCAGGCAGAGGCCGAAAACAAGAGAAGTAAAGATGAGACTTATATTTCAGACCTGATTTATTTATTTATTTATTTGGTGATACTGGGGATTGACTCCAGGAATGAACTATATCCCTGGCCCTACTTCTTCTTCTTCTTCTTTTTTTTTTTTTTGGTGGTACTGGGGATGGAACCCCCAGGACATTCTACCTCCGAACTATAGCCCCAGCCCTATTTTTTTATTCTTTATTTTGAATCATGGTCTCACTAAGTAGCTGAGACTGTCCTCAAACCATGATTCTCCTGTCTCAGCCTCCCAAATGCTGGGATTACAAATGTGCACCACCACGCCCGGCTTCCTACTTCATTTTTTATTTTGAAACAGAGTCTTGCCAAGCATGGTGGTGCATGCCTATAATCCCAGTACTTTGGAGGCTGAGGCAGGTTTGAGGTCAGCCTCAGCAATGTAACAAGATCCTCAGCAACTTAGTGGGACCGTTTTAAAATAAAGCCAGGGAGCCGGGCGTGGTGGCGCGCACTTGTCATCCCCGCGCTTGGGAGGCCGAGACAGGAGGATCGCACAGGTTCGAAGCCAGCCTCAGCTACTTAGTGAGGCTCTCAGCAACTTAGTGAGACCCTGTTTCTAAACAGAATATAAAATAGGTCTGGGAAAATAGCCTGGAGGTAGACAGCATCTGGGTTCCACCCCCAGTACCACCAATAAATAAATAAATAAATAAATTAAAAATAAATAAAATAAAGCCGGGCATAGTGGTGCAGGCTTATAACCTCAGTACTTGGGAGGTGGAGACAGGAGGATTACAGGTTTGAAGCCAGCCTCAGCAACTTAGACTGTTTCCAAATAAAAAAAATACACAATGCTTCCTTAGAGTCTGGGAATGTAGCCTGGAGGTAGAAAGCCCCTGGCTTCCATCCCCAGTACCACAGACACACATGCACATGCACCAATGGGGGGTGGAGGGTGTGTAGCTTGGAGGTAGAATGTCACCGAGTTTAATCCCCCCGTACCAAAAAATAAAAAATAAATAAAATAAAGCTCCCCAAACCTGTGATTCTTTGGTCTCAGCCTCCCAAGTACTCCCAAGTACTGAGTCACAGGTGTGCTCCACTGCACCCAGCTTCAGACCTGAATATTTTTAAGACATAATTTTCCTGGATGTCTGATTTTCACTTTACTAGTAAAAGGACTAGGGTCTGGTACCAAGGCAGATTAAGATGTCAGATTCATTTATTTATCTTTGTGGTACTGAGGATGGAACCAGGGGCATTCTACCTCCGAGCCACACCCCCAGCCCTATTTTTTATTCTTTATTTTGAAACAAGGTCTTGCTAAGTTGTAGAGGGCCTAAGTAGCTGAGGTTAGCTGCGAACTGTGATCCTCCCATATCAACCTCCTAATTTCTGGGATTACAAGCGTGCGCCATCACGCCTGGATTCTTTTATTCTTTTCTGTCCTTTCCAGCAAGAGTGTAACAAGCTCAGTTCAGATCTACTGCCATCCTCCTGAAGAATAATCCCCAAATGGAATTGCTTCTTATCTCGCAGCAAATCACCACTACCTGTACCATGAGGTAGCAGGCGCTTCACTCTGCTTTCTATTGGAGTTTATGATTTCCATTTTTGTCCCCTCTCAGTCCAAGTTCCTTGAGGGCAGACTTCATGTATCGTTGGTCTCTGGCATTTGCTGGCATCAACATATGCAGGCTGACTAAGGTTAACATCCAGAACAAACGACTGGCAGATGAAACCTAAGCTACGGAACCTGCCAGAACAGCAGCAGCCCCAGGCAGAGGTGGGGAGGAAAGGCAAAAGCAGTGTTGGGCACGAGGCGCAAGGAGCAACGTGACCCAGCTCGTCCTGTGGCCCCCAGTGGGGCCGCCAGGCAGGTGCGGGCTGGCTGAACGACCAGTGGGGAGGGGCGGCTGCTCGGCAGCTCCTTCTGCTCAAGCCACACAGCAAGGGCATACAAAAGGGTCACAGCCACTTCTTCCAACAGTATTTACAACCAGGAACTGTGTATCTGGCAAATGAGCTGCCACTCTCTTCGTTATCCATTTGGGCAAAACCAAGTGAACAAATGCCCTGCAGAGGCTTCCTGAGAGAGTAGTCCATCAAAGATTTGACTTACAAGGACTCAAGTTTGCTGCCAGCCACCGCTGAGGGCTCACTCTCCTGATGCAGGCGAGCAAAGAGCAGCTTCTTCGGCCTGGCTCTTCCAGTCCCTGCTGGCTGTAGGCCTTGCGGCTTGGGCAAACTTTATACTGAGTATTTCTTCTTCTTCTCCTCCTTCTCCTTCTCCTTCTCCTTCTCCTTCTCCTTCTCCTTCTTCTTCTTCTTCTTCTTTTTTTTTGTGGTACTGGGGATGGAACCCAGGGGCATTCTACCTCTAAGTTACACCCCCCAGCCCTATTTTTTATTCTTTATTTTTTGAAACAGGGTCTCACTGAGCTGCAAAGGGCCTCACAAAGTAGCTGAGGCTGTCTTTGAACCACAATCCCCCTGTCTCAGCCTTCCAAATGCTGGGATTACAAGCAAGCGTGGTCACCATGCCCAGCTAAGTGCTTCTGATCACTCTTTGTGTGTGTGATACTGGGGATTAACCCAGGGTCATTCTACCTGTGAGCTACACCCCTATCCCTGTTTTGTTTTTATTTTGAAACAGGGTCTCACTAAGTTGATGAGAGTCTCACTACTTGCTGAGGCTGTCCTTGAACCTGTGATCCTCCATCTCGGCCTCCCAAGTACTTGTATTACAAACATGTACCAATATGCCTAGCTAAGTACTTCTGATTACTCTTAATGCACTGGGAAAGAGGCTCTCTGTCTCCTATCCTCTCTCAGGATTCTGAGAGAGGTGGGACCACAAATTCTCAGACACAGGTTGTTAACTGGTGGTCCATTTTGGCCTAAGACATATTTTGTTTGATCCAGAAAGTACTTTATAGAGGTAAAATTCATGTACCACACAACTTATTTATTTAAAGTGAGTAACTCAGCCAAGTGTGGTGGTTTATGCCTGTAGTCCCAGTACTTTGGGAGGCTGAGACGGGAGGACTGCAGGTTCAAGGATAGCCTGAGCAACTTGGTGAGGCCCTCTGTAACTTAGATCCTGTTTCAAAATAAAGGAAAAAATTGGGCAGGTGTGTAGCTCGGAGGTAGAAATGTCCCTGGGTTCTCTCCTCAGTAACACACACACACACACACACACACACACACACACACACACACGAGTAATTCAGTGGTTTTTAGTATATTCAGAACTGTATAGCCATCACCATCTAATGTGAGAACCTTTTTGGTTACCCCCTAAAAGAGAGTCTGTACCCATTACCAGTCTTTCCTCGCCTTTCCACCCACGCTTCCAGTCCTAGGCAACTCCTAGCCTATTTTGTCTCTGTAGACCACAAGGTGTTTTTATATTAACCATCAACAGTCACAATGTGAAGACTGCATGTTAAATTTAAATTTTTATGGCTGGGTGTTGTGGCCCACGCTTGTAATCCCAGTATTTGGGAGGTTGAGACAGGAGGATTGCGTAGGTTTGAAGCCAGCCTCAGCAGCTTAGTGAGGCTCTCAGCAACTTAGGGAGACCATGCTTCCAAATAAAATACAAAATAGGGAGGTATAGCTCGGCAGTAGAATGCCCCTGGGTTCCATCCCCAGTTCCACACAAAAAATCATTTATTTATTTATTTATTTATTTATTTATTTATCTTTTTGGTGGTACTGGGGATGGAACCCAGGGGCATTCATCCCCATCACTTTTTTTCATTTGTGGTACTGGGGATTGAACCCAGAGGCTAGCCTAGAACCTGTGATCCTCTTGTCTCAGTCCCCCCCCCCCCGAGTACTAAGACCCACCCTTTATTTATTTATTTTTATTTATTTATTTATTTGCAGTACTGGGATTTCAGGCTTGCACCACATGCCTGGCTTTATTTTTATTTTGAAATAAGGTCTTGCTAGTTGATGAGTCTCACAACTTGCTGAGGCTGTCCTCTAACCCGCGATCCTCCTGTCTCAGCCTCCCAAGAACTGGGATTACAGGTGTGTGCCACCACGCCCAGCTCTACGATGCCTTTTTTTTTTTTTTTTTTTTAAGGCAGAAGCCTTTCCCCTGGAGAGAAAGAAAGCTAACAACAAATAAAGTACCTTTCCATGGAAAAAGTGAGCAACTTGTAACCAGATCTCATCCTTAGTCTTGAGTCCTCAACTGGATGCTTTGAATAATCTCTCCAAGCCTCATTTTTCTCCATAAACCGGGGAAAGTAATTTCTATTTACCTATCAGAGCTGAAGCCTAACAAGATCATACAAATAAAAGAACTTAATTAATATGGCCAAGGTCTCAAGGGCTGGGTTACAGACTGAATCTAAAAGTCAGCCTAAGAGGGAACTGGTAGTTTTGCCTCAAAAAAAGGGACGTAGACAGTGGATGGCAAATTTCAGTGGGACTAAACCTTTGAATGAAATACAGAAACGGAAGACAAATATCCCTCCGCTCTACCATATAAAAGCAGCATTTAGATTATTTTCATTTGTTGATATTGACCTGTTTGCCTGGATTTGGGACATCTGTACTGTGTGACCTTGGGCTCACTTCGTGCTTGTTTCCCATCTTGAAACAACGATTAAACTTCCTTAACTATTCACCCAGTTTTTGTGAATATCCAACGTGAATGTACGTGAAAGCGCTGGCGCGCCCGGCAAATACTGTGCTTTTGGTTGTTAATTTCTCCCACTAACGTCTCAGCGTTTCGAAGAGGAAGGCGCCTCCCCACTTGCTTTGTCATTCTTCTTTCTTCTCGACCTTTATTAACTATCATTTACAATCACAGAAATAACTCAAATCCTATGGCCGTCCCTGGCACCAGATTCTCGGGCCCCACCCAGATTTACACCACCACGCCGCCCCACCAGCTTGCAACCAAGGAAACTTAACCCTTCTCCACCCGCAGGCGAGTCCTCGCTTTCCAGCATCACCGCCGGAGTACGGAAAGCCAATCCCCACGGCCCCAGAGCCCTAGGACAGGAGGAAACACGACGGTGGCCGGAAGAAAGACAGAAGCGGGAGCCAATAACTGCTGAGTATTGCCCTCATCCGGCCAGGCCCAGAGGCGGGACCACCAGCTAAGAGAGACAGCCAACGAAGCCAATAGAATGATCGGAAGCTGGGGAGGGGGCGGGCCTGAGGCTCTCACACAGCGGTTTAAGGCCCCTGGAGCCAAGGGCCCAAGGACCCCGCTTCAACTACACCTCCTCCCTTCCTTCATCCCAAAGTTCTCCATCTCTCGGTTGCTGGCCGGTCGCCCCGCCTGCAGACTATGGTTGAGGGAGGACGGAGGCGGCGACAGCTGAACCCGCCTGACAGGCCGGGCCAGTGACAAAGAGCCGGCGGCCCAGGCTGAAATCCGGGAGCGATCTTTTCAGGGAGGAGAGCACTGGTCCCTTCAGAAATAGGAGAGAGGCAACTCACATTGTCGATTACAACAGGCTGGTTGGCGATCACATCGTAGGACTCCATGGCAGAGGAATCTCTCCTCCGGAGGAAGGAACTGCCAGCCGGGTCCGCCGCTAACGCCACTGACACGCATGCGCAGTCTAGCCGCTGGGGCAAGGCGTCCAGGGAGCGGCCCGACCTCGCCTCTGAAGAACTACAATCCCCAGCATGCCGTGCAGCAGGGGTCGCGCTCCAGCCAGCTCCGCAGCTCCGCCTAGTGTGAAAAAGGACTGGGCGTCGAATTTCGGATAAACAGCTCTGGGCTTTGTGGTTCCCATGTATTAGAGATCCAAGTAGATGATGTTGCAGGCCTGGGTCTGTAGTCCCTTTGAGGGTATTCGCAATGCACGCCGAAGTATGTAGTCTTTCAAGTACGAGTGTGTAGTAGGGTTTGGATTGGCCAGTAATTTGTGGGTATTCAGAATTTACAGATCTGGTTTTTTTTTTTTTTTTTTTTTTTTGTGGAACTGAGAATGGAGCCTAGGGGCATTATATCTCCAAGATACACCCCCAGCCCTATTTTTTTATACTTTATTCTTTATTTATTTGGTGGTACTGGGGCTCCTGGCAACCCTTCTACCTCCGGGCTACACTCCTAGACCCATTTAAATATATATATTTTAATTGGGAACAGGGTTTCTTAAGCCAGAGAGGCTGGCTTTGAACCTGTGCGATCCTCCTGCCTCTGCCTCCCAAGCGCAGGGATTACAAGCGTGCGCCACCACGCCCGTCCCTATTCTTTATTTTGAAACAGGGTCTCACTGAGTTGCAAGGGCCTCAGTAAGTAGCTGAGGTTCTCTGGGAATCGCTGTCCTCCTGTGCGATCCTCCTGTCTCAGCCTCTTAAATGCTGGGATTACAAGCGTGTGCCACCAGGTACAGGTTTGAAACTAACTTCAGCTACAGATCTGTTTTGCCATTCCCTCCACCTCCTGTTTTGGAACAATATAAGGTTACTGTGGTTTTTTTTTTTTGTTTTGTTTTTTGTTTTGTCTATAACATCATATATCTCCTAAAACCTTATGCTCTAACAAAAAGAAAAACTATGTATTATATATAATATATATTATACGATGCAGGGGTAGATAGAAGGAATTTTTTTTTTCCAGTACTGGGGGTTAAACCCAGAGGCATTCTACCTCTGAGCTACACTCCCAGTCCTAGTTTTTATTCTTTATTTTTGAAACAGGGTCTTGTTAAGTCACAGAGGACCTCACTAAGTAGCTGAGGCTGGCTGCGAACCTGCAATCTTACTGTCTCAGCTCCCAAGTACTGGGATTACAAGTGTCCCGAGTACGGGGATTATAAGCATGCGCCACACACACCTGGTTTAGAAAAGAAATTGTAACACACACACACACACGAAGGACGTAGTACTAAAACTGAAAAATAATTTAAATTGCATAAATTTATTTTGAAGAAAAAAGATACCTTGTCATTGTTTTTCAATTTTTTTTCTGAACAAATATTGTCTGAGGACTGGCATTTGGAACTACTAGTATAGGTGATCATTTTGTCATTAAAACATCACCTAAGCCAGGCATGGTGGTGCACACTTGTAATCCCAGTACTTGGGAAGCTGACATAGGATGGCAGGTTTGAAGCCAGCCTCACCTACTTAGGCCCTCCAAAATTTAGCAAGACTCTTTTTCAAAATAAAGAATAAAAAATTGGCCAGGCATGGTGGTACACACTTGTAATTCTAGTATTCGGGAGGCTGAGACCAGAGGATTGCGGTTCGCAGACAGCTTCAGCTAGTTTGTGAGGCCCTCCGCAACTTAGTGAGACCCTGTTTCAAAATAAAGAATAAAAAATAGGGCTGGGGATATAGCTCAGAGGTCAAATGTCCCTGGGTTCATCCCCAGACCTGCCAAAAAAAAAATTAGGGCTAGGGGTGTAGCTTGGATTCAGAATGCCCCTATGTTCAATCCCTAGTACAGAAAAAAAAAAAATCATTTAGCTAGGAGTTGTGGTGTATTCTTGTAATCTCAGTACTTGCAGTACTTGGGAGGCTAAGACAGGAGGATCACAGGTTTCTGGCCAGCCTCAGCTATTTAGTAAGGCCCTCTGCAACTTAGTGAGACCCTTTTTCAAAATAAAGAATTAAAAATTGGGTTGGGGGCATAGCGGGGCTCACTAAGTTACACAGGGCCTCACAAAGTTGCTGAGGCAGGCCAAGAACCTGCAACCCTCCTGTCTCAGCCTCCCAAGTACAAGATGACAAGTGTGTACTACCATGCCTGGCTTTTGTTTTATTTCTTATTTTATTTTATTTTATTTTATTGTGGTACTTTATTTTATTTTATTTTATTTTATTTTATTGTGGTACTGGGGTTCCTGGAAGCCCTTCTACCTCTGGGCTACACTTCCAGACCTATTTTTACATTTTTATTTGGAAACAGGGTCTCCTAAGCCAGCGTGTGCGGCTGGCTTTGAACCTGCGCGATCCTCCTGTCTTTGCCTCCCAAGCGGGGGGATTACAAGCGTGTGCCACCACGCCCGGCTTTTATTTTTATTTTGAAACGAGGTCTCACTAGGTTGATTAGAGTCTCACTACTTGCTGACGCTGTCCTCGAACCTGCATCTCAAGACTCCCAAGTACTAGGATTACAGGCATGTGCCACTGTCAGGCTCTTAGATGATGATATGCAGAGGAGTGGGGGGATTGAACCCAGAGGCAGTTTACCTCAGTGTCACACCCGGCAGTGACCCCGTTTCAAATAAAGAATATAAATAAATAAATAGAAAAATAAAATAGAGTCTGGGGTGTAGCTCAGAGTTCACACTAAATTGCAGAGGGCCTAAGGAACTGAGGCTGGCCATGAACCCAGGATTCTCCTGTCTCAGCCTCCCAAGTACTGGGATTACAAGCATGCACCATCACACCTGGGTCCCTGTTTCAAAATATAAAAAAATAAATTTTATATATTTCAGAAGCAGAATGCCCCTGAGTTCACTCCCCAGTACCACAAAAATAAATAACTAAATAAATAAATATAAAAATAAAATAGAGTTTGGGGTGTAGCTCAGAGGTAGAATGTCCCTGGGTTCAATCTTCAGTATCATTTCTGAAGTACCTTTAATTTTTGTGAGGAGCTAGGATTGACGCTAACAGGTGAGAAATAGAAGTGAGAAGTTATGTGTCAATGCTTTCCAAATAGCTAATAGCATTTTTTATCTGGGTTATTTCCTCTACCACCTCCCTTCAAGTTGTAGACCCTTTGCAACATCGTGAGACCCTGTTTCAAAATAAAGAATAAAAAACAGTGCTGGGGATGTCATTCAGAGGTTGAATGCCACTGGGTTCCATCCTCAGTAAAAAAAAAAAAAAAAAAAAAAAAAAAAGAAGCCAGGTGTGGTGCATGCTTGTAATCCCAGCATTTGAGAGGCTGAGACAGGAGGATCAGGGTTCACGGACAGCCTCATCTGCTTAGTGAGGTCCTCTGCAATTTAGTGAGACCCTGTTTCAAAGAATAAAAAATAGGGCTGGGGAGCTGGGCGTGGTGGTGCACGCTTGTAATCCCAGCATTTGGGAGGCTGAGACCTGAGGATTGCGGTTCGTGGACAGCCTCAGCTACTTAGTGAGGCCCTCTGCAACTCAGTGAGACCCTGTTTCAAAATAAAGAATAAAAAATTGGGTAGGGGGTGTAGCTCGGAGGTCAAATGCCTCGGGGTTCCATCCCCAGACCCGAAAAAAAAATAGGGCTGGGGGTGCAGTTTGAAGGTAGAGTGCTCCTGGGTTCCATCCCCATTACTGCAAATAAAATAAAATAAAACAAAATAAAATAAGGCTGGGGTGTAGCTCGGAGGTAGAATGCCCCTGGATTCAATCTCCATTAACACACACACACACATACACACACACACACACACACACACACACACACACACACACCAACTAATGCCAAACAGAGTGTGGTGGCACATTCCTGTAATCCCAGTATTCGGAGGCTGAGACAGGACGATCACAGGTCTGAGGACAGCCTCAATGAGTAGTGAGACCCTTATCAACCTAGTGAGACCTTGTCTCAAAATTAAACAAAAAATAGGGCATGGATTGTAGCTTAGCAGTAGAATGCTCCTGGTCTCAATTCCCAGCACCACACATGCAATAAACAAACAAACAAACAAACAAACAAACAAACACAAAATAGGATTTGGCGTATAGCTCAGATGTAGAACGGCCTTTGGCTCAATCCCCAGTACCACAAAACAAATCAAATAAAAAATAATGCCACAGGAACGAATGAATCAATCCGTTGTCAGATTTATGTTTAAGTCGTTGTCAGCAGCGTGTCAGCAAAATAAACAGCGACGGGCCCATCATCCGTGCGTTCCTGTGTTTTGGTGGGACCCTAGCACCTCAAAAGAATGCCTTTTTCTACTTAAACCTGGGTTCCTCCTAACACTAGGGGGAGACCAAGAGCCTTGGGACAAAAGGAGAGGGAGGCGGGGCTTATCGTCAGCTCACGCCTTCCCCACCGGTGACTGGCAAAGACACTAGCCAATAGATGCCCGGACAGGGCGCGCCGGCGCCCCGCCCCCTCGAGCTCCCCGCGGCCCCGCGGCTCCCTCTGGCAGACTCCGCGGCGGCGACGGCTTGGGCGGGCGGTGCGCCGTGCGCAGGCGCGGAGCTGGACCTCGCTGCAGCCTCCGTCGCCACCGGGAGTCGCACCCACCGAGTCCGCTTGCTGGCCCGTCAGTGCGCTTTCTCTCCTCGGCACTCCCGAGTTCCCCGACTGCCCTACGTGCCCCGATGGCGGAGCTGCGGCCTAGTGGCGCCCCCGGCCCCACCGCGCCCCCGGCCCCTGGCCCTACTGCCCCTCCGGCCTTCGCCTCGCTCTTCCCTCCGGGACTGCACGCCATCTACGGAGAGTGCCGTCGCCTTTACCCTGACCAGCCGAACCCACTCCAGGTTACCGCTATCGTCAAGTACTGGTATGCCCTGGGCCACCGGGAGGACAGCGGCGGGCCAGGACGGCTCGGCGATTTGCCGGAGCGGGAGGAGGGGAGGAGGACGGCGGAGCACTTGGAAGGAGGGCTTTCTGCTGCGAGGGAACGAGTTCAGGCTGAAGTTTGGAATGGGGACAAAGGGGTTAACAGAGCCTGCGGGCAGTGAAGGGTTAACCCGGCTTAGACCTGAGAGAACTCGGGGTGTGTGCAGGAGCCGAGGGGAGCGGTGTGAGAGGGAATTGTAAACGTGGTGAAAGGAGGGGGCGCCTGTGGAGGGTCATTAGCGGGCGAGGGGAAGCCAAGGGGGGCGGCTGAAGTGGGATGGGGATGGCGAGGCGGGGCCTGGAGGACCTGAGAGAGGGCTTCGGCGGAGCGGGGCTGGAGCAGCTCAGAGGGCGCGGGACTGGGGAGGCTAGGGGCGGGTCTGGGAGCCCCGGAGACTCTTCTGTGGGTTAGGAGCTGAGCAAGATGAGGGCGGTGTGCTTAATGAGAGATGAGGAGGTCTCCTTTTGATACCTTCCGGATGAACTCAAAGTCGTATCAGTGCAAAGCTGTTGCTTTTGAAGTTTGACGAAGCAACTCTTCCCGATAAACTTTTTTGCTTACTCTGCACAGTTCTCTCTGCAAGAACTTCCTTCTGGCTTTGCAGCTGCTTTGCTTTAGGACGCTAGTTGAGAACAGGGGAAGGGAGAGCCATGGTTTGGCTCAGGGTTGAAGGGAACCACAATTTCCTACTTAGTAAATGATGGAGACCCGAGCCCCAGGCAGGGAGGAAAGACGAGCCTCAGGACGCCGAGCAGAGCTTCCTGTCTGTCTACAGATTGAGGATTGAGGCAGCAGCTACTTCAGGCAGCCCAGGGTAACCCTCCAGTTGCTCTGCTAAGGATCAGTTTACAGAGGGGGTAGGAGTGCCCTTAGGGTAGGAATGGTCTTTTCTAGTTTCCATTCCTATTTGCAGCCTGTTTATTTCTTCAGCCTTTAGGCAAAACAGGTGTTATGGAGACTGAAAAACACCTTGTCCTCATGGTCTTTCTGGACCAAAAGTCAACTGAGGAATTGGATGAGTCAGTCCAGGACGAAATTCATGCAGGCACTGTATTAGCTGGGCATGGTGGCACTTGCCTGTAGTCCCAGTGCTTGGGAGGCTGAGACAGGCAGATGTTAGGTTTGGCAACTTAGTGAGGCTCTCAGCAACTTTGTGAGACCCTGTTTTCAAATAAAAAAAATAAAATAGGGCTGGAGGGGGTAGTTCAAAGGGAGAGTGCTTCTGGGTTCCATCCTCAGCACCATGCACACACACAAAAATAGAAACCTCCTTCAGAAGGCCCTGAAAGAACCTCTGAAGGGTCTTTAGACAACTGCTTGGGTTACTGGCAGAGAGGATTGGGGTGTTGGCAGAGAGTAGAACAAGAGGAGGAAGTGGACATCTTTATTGATTCCATCTTTTAGGACTGAGTCTTCTTGGTGACAAACTCTTACTACCTCTGGAGATGGCAGTTGCTAGGATGTGCAAGGCCTGGGCCAGCTCTCTGTGTTAGTAGGAGAATGCCTGGGGACCAGCCACCTGCCTTCCAAGAGAGGTCATCGGGAGGCAGCTACCTCTGTCCTGCAGCCAGGAGGAGGTGTGGCCAGCAGTACAGTCCTCTCTGGTAGGCAGACTGTTCTGAGAGGAGTTTTTGAAGAGCGCTTCTGAGTGGAAAGCAGCTCTTGCTAACTTGATCACCCGTTCCAATTGCACTTCTGTATTTAACCTTGTTGTCATATACTGATCCTATGTTGTGAGGAAAGTGAGGCTGGTTCTGCCATGCTGTTTGTTCAGGTCTCATTTGAGCGTGAGAAGAAATCCCTACACAGAATTGGGCAACTGTTTTTATGTCACCCAAGTGGCTATCAAGGGTAGAGCTGTGTGTAAAGTTATTGAGGAGCTGGGCGTGGTGGCGCACGCTTGTAATCTCAGCATTCGGGAGGCTGAGACAGGAGGATTGCTGTTTGCAGACAGCCTCAGCTACTTAGTGAGGCCCTTTGCAACTCAGTGAGACCCTGTTTCAAAATACAGAATTAAAAATGGGGCTGGGACTGTAGCTCTGAGGTAGAACGCCCCTGGTTAGGGCGGTTTTCTTCTTGCTGCAGGCTTGCTTGCTAGGCCATATCTTTAGGGATGGGCCAGCACACAATGACAAATAAGGATATACCACTTTGAAATTAGAAATGCTGTCTCGATGCAGAAAAGTCTAAGAATAGCTCAGTGGCTGATTCTTTCTTAGATTCCTAGTAGGGGTTTGCAAAATTAAGATACTGAAATTCATTCATATCCCTCACATTTGGGATCCCATCAGCCTCTTCAGTTCCCCTAGCTGGATGGCTGACCCGGGCTGCCTGGGTTTGGGGATTGTTTTGGGTATATCTCTTTGACTAGTACTCTCTGGCCAGCCTGGACATTCTGGCTGAAAGCTGAGACTTTGACAAACAAGGATCCAAGCCAAGAGGCAGTCCTGCAAATGCCCTGTGGAGAGAAGTCAGGGATTTGTTAGGTGAGGGATCCTCTTGGTCCTTGGATAACATCTTTTCCTAAGCAAAAAATATGATGACTTTCTACAAACTCATCTGGGTCTGCGTAATAGAGCAGAAAACACTGAGCTTGAGAATGAAGCTAACTTTCTCTGATATTTGGTCATTCTCTGACTTTTGGTAAAACCTCTCCTAAAGTGACACCTCCTGGAGACATCACTGGAAGGAGGCTGCAGCAGTGTGGCAGATGATGCAGGGAATGGCGAGCACAGTCTCACCATTGTGTCTGTATGGTCCTAGGCTGTAGGAGGGGCAGGGAGTTTGCAGCAGGAAACTGGAACAGATGTGGGACCTAGAGTCACTTCCATCTCTTCTGGGGTTTCTGCAGCCATAATGGGGACCTTCCAGAGATCTCTACCCTTTTCTCCTTCCCTCTGCAAACTTTCCTGTATTCCATTGGTTGTGGAAATGAGTCACATGATTTGGTGAAATAAGAGTTAGTAAGCTGGGCATGGTGGCGCATGCTTGTAATCCCAGTACTTGGAAGGCTGAGATCGGAGGATCGCAGGTTTGCAGCCAGCCTCAGCTACTTAGGCCCTCTGCAACTTAGTGAGACGCTGTTTCAAAATAAAGAATGAAGCGGGGCGTGGCGGCACACGCTTGTAATCCCAGCGCTTGGGAGGCTGAGACAGGAGGATCGCACAGGTTCAAAGCCAGCCTCAGCTACTTGGTCAGGCTCGCAGCAACTTAGTGAGACCCTGTTTCCAAATGAAGTATAAAAATAGGTCAGGGAGTCCAGAAGTAGAATGCCCCTGGGTTCTATCCCCAGTGCCACCAAAAAATAAAAATAAAAAAAAATCAAAGAATGAAAAATAGCCCCTCATGCCTTTCTGTCATAGGCCTGTAATTATCTTCTGTATTTTTATCTTTTTAATAAACCTCTTTAAAACTTAGCACACACACACACACACACACAAAAATGAAAAATAGGGCTGGGGGTGTTGCTCAGAGGTAGAATGCCCCTGGGTTCAATCCCTAGTACCTCAAGGAAAAAAAAAAAAAGGAATAAAAAATAAGAGTTATGGTGAGATAAGATTTGTCTCCTTTTCTAACTCAGTTGAGGTTCTGAGCTATTTGTAGTGATTTTCTTGCAAGTTCTATAAATAACATCATTTCTTAGCTGAGGATAAAGATTTCTACAATGGTAAATAATATCCTGGAAAAGAAGATGAAATCAGACCTTCTAGTTTTTTTCTTTTCTTTTGTTTTTGACTGCTATTGGTTTTTGTTTTGGTACCAGGGATTGAACCTAGAGACATTCTACCTTGGAGCTACACTCCTAGCCTATTTTAGTTTTATTTATTTTGGTGTTACTGGGGATTGAACCAGGGAGGTTCTACTTCTGAACTATATCCCAAGCAGCTCCCCTCCTTTTTTGAAACAGTGTTGCCCCAGATTTCTCAGAGTCTCTCTAAGTTGCCTAGGCTGGGCTTGAACCTGCAGTCCTCCTGTTTTAGTCTTCTAACTACTGAGATTGTCTTCTGTATTTCTATCTTTTTAATAAACAGGCATGTACCACATCTGGCTTGTTTTGCTTTTTCTCAAAATTTTTTTTTCTCATGCAGTGCTGGGGCTTGAACCCAAGATCTCTCTCAAGCCAGGCAAGTGCTATACCACTGAGCTTTATCTCTGGATCTAATAGTGTTTAAATTGCATGTTATTAGCCAGGCGTGGTGGCACACGCTTGTAATCCCCGCGCTTGAGAGGCTGAGACAGGAGGATCGCACAGGTTCGAAGCCAGCCTCTCTGACTTAAGAGACCTGTTTCCAAATAAAAATATAAAAAATAGGTCTGGGAGTGTAGCCTGGAGGTAGAAGGGTTTCCTGGAACCCCAGTACAACCAAAAAAAAAAAAAAAAAAAAGAAGGTTGCGTGGTTTTGGCATACTTGCTAGAGTTGCGTGTCACCTGTCTTCTTGGTATTGGCTTCTCTCAGTATACTAGCCCATCTGCAGGACGCACTTCAGTGTTCCAGGGACACAAGTTTTCGTAGTCTGTGAAATGGCCAGGTATCTGAGACAGTTTCAGTTCACTGTATGTGAACTAAATGCAGATTTCCTTCTGCTAATAATGTCCATTTAGTTCATTTCTCAAGTCTACCATGTTTCCCTATTCATTACAAAGAAGAGCAGGAGTAGGGGTTTTGGTACTAGAGATTGAACCCAGAGACATTTTACCTCCAAGCTACACCCTCAGTCTGATTTTATTTCATTTGGATACAGGGTCTTAATGGGTTTCTGAGAGCCTTGTTATGTTTCTGGGGCTGGCTTTGAATCTGTGATCCTCCTGTCTCAGCCTCCCAACTACTGGGATTATAAGCATGCACACCCATGCTAGGTTCAGGATTTTTTATTTATTTATTTTTTGCAGTACTAGGGATGGAACCCAGGGCCATTCTACCCCTGATCTATACCCCCAGCCCTATTTTTTATTCTTTATTCTGAAACAGGGTCTCACAGAGTTGCAAAGGGCCTCGCTAAGTTGCTGAGGCTGGTTGCCAACCGGGATCCTTCTTTCTCAGCCTCCCAAATGCTGGGATTACAAGTGTGCACCACCACACCCTGCTCATTTTTTATTTTGAAACAGGGTCTCAGTAAGTTGCAGAAGGCCTCACAAAGCAGCTGAGGCTGGCTGTGAACCTGTAATCCTCCTATCTCAGCCTTCCAAGTGCTGGGATTACAAGCATACGCCACCATGCCTGTCTAGGATATTTTTTTAAACCACTAATTATGCTACTAAAGGAAACTTTTACTGAATTAAAGTCCTCAGTAAATTAATAACTGAATTTCTTCCTCAATTGCTTCTCTGTTGGAATTATGGGGACAATTTAATGTGGTCCTCCTTGGCCCCATACTTAATGTCCCAGTGCTACCTCTGAGGCAGAAGTCTCCTGGGATCCTCTGGACACAGGTGCCGCTCACAGGGCTCAGCCTGGCTCCTGCTGCACTTCTCTGTGCAGAGCTGAGCTAGCCTAAGTGTGGCCTTTGTCACTTGCAATGATAAAAGACCAGCGTCAGCCTATGGGGTCCAGGCCAGGGGCTGTGTGTACTGGAGGCTTTGGATTTGTTTAGAACAGACTGTAATTAACATAGGGCACAATATATTCTTTCAGGAATTAGCTGTCTAAGAGGCAGGAATGGAGCGGAACCTCTGCTTCCAGGAACAAAGCCCATTGGGGATGCTCTGGATGGTCATTCAACAGAGGCCAATTGATTGACTGATGTACCTCTTGCCTTGAAGCTTGGCGTGTTTACAGGCACCGTAGAAGAAGAGTTAATCCCTGCCAATCCCATTTGGGATCAGTAATTTGAAACAGGAGAAAGCAAAATGGGCAACCACCCAGTCTGTTTTATTTCTAAAAGAGGCCCTGCCTGTTGGAGGTAGGAGAATGGAGCTCCTTGTGTTTGTGGAGTTGGACAACCTCATCTGCTTATCCCTTGGTCTCATCCCCAGAGAGGTGTAGCCTCCATTTAGTTGTCTTTTGTTCCAGGTTCCTCCAGGATGGGGCCTTTGGGCTTGCAAATCAAAGCCCTTAGTTTCACATGATCTGGTTTCTGGGTTCACACTGACACCCCTGTGTTTTGTCTTTTGCAGGTTGGGTGGCCCAGACCCCTTGGACTATGTTAGCATGTACAGGAACGTGGGGAGCCCTTCTGCCAACATCCCTGAACACTGGCATTACATCAGCTTTGGCCTGAGCGATCTCTATGGTGACAGCAGAGTGCATGAGTGAGTGTGTCCCACCTGCCTCTCCTCCACCTGCCTGCCCCTTACCTTTGAGCCTTGTTTCTGAGGTTTTCCTGAGCAAGAATGATAACATCAGTCCTAGGGTTGACACTTCTAAGGTGGAATCTCTGGAGGTCTACCCCTCTGCCTATATCTGTTTGTGTTGTGGTGGTCCACATTAGTACCCGAGCACAGCTTCTGTGCAGGGAAGCATTGATGATGGGCAAGAGTTCCAAAACCATCAGATTTTCAAGCTTGCTCTGGAGTTTGGGCTTAGAGGATAGGCACATGGCTGTGATCCAGAACTGGGGCTGACACCGCTAAGTCTATTTTCTTTTTTACTCCCCTGGCTTACTATAAGCAATTTTGAACCAAAAAAATTGAATTTTATAGCAGACACTCCTATACTCACAATTCTACCATTAGCATTTTACTCTTTGTTTTATCACAAATATAGTTATCTTTCTATCCCTTTATCCATCTTAACTTACTTACTTTTTTGCTCTTTTTTTTTTTTTTAAGTGGAAATGGAACCCAGGGGCTTTCTACCTCCGGGCTACACTCCCAGACCTATTTTATATTTTATTTGGAAACAGGGTCTGAGTTGCTGAGAGCCTCACTAAGTAGCTGAGGCTGGCTTTGAACCTGCGTGATCCTCCTGTCTCAGCCTCCCAAGTACTGGGATTACAAGCGTGCACCTCCATGCCTGGCTGCTTATTTGTTTTTTGTGGGGCTCTTTTGTTTGGTGTGTCACCTAGGCTGGCCTCAAACTTGTGGGCTGAAGCAGTCCTCTGAGCTCAGCAGCCTAAATAGCTGGGATACAGTATTAAGTTCCTTTTGTGTGTGTGTGGTACTGAGAATGGAACCAAGAGGCCTTTTACCTCTAGGCTACACCCCCAGACTTACTCTATTTATTTATTTATTTTGTTTATTGCAGTACTAGGAATGAAACCTAAGGGCATTATACCTCTGGGCTACACTCCTAGCCCCCTTTTTTTTGTGGTACTGGGGTTCCTGGAAACCCTTCTTCTGAGCTATACTCCTATTTTTATATTTTTATTTGGAAACAGGGTCTCTTAAGCCAGAGAGGCTGGCTTCAAACCTGCGTGATCCTCCTGTCTCTGCCTCCCACGTGCGGGGATTACAAGCGTGGGCCACCACGCCTGGCCTAACCCTATTTTTTATTCTTTATTTTGAAACAGAGTCTCACTGAGTTGCAAAGGGCCTCACTAAGTAGCTGAGGCTGTCTGCAAACTGTGATCCTCCCATCTCAGCCTCTGAAATGCTGGGATTACAAATGTGCACCACCACGCCCTGCTTTTATTTTTTTATTTTGAAACAGAGTCCCACTAAGTTGTTGAGCGCCTCACTAAATTGATGAGGCTGGCTGCGAACCTGCGAGCTTACAGTCTCAGCCTCCCAAGTTGTGAGAATATAAGCGTGCATCACCATGCCTGGCTACTGACTTCCTTTTAATCTGCATTTTTCTGTGCTTGGATTATTCACATTTTTTTTTTTTTTTTTTTTTGGTGGTCCTGGGGATAGAACCCAGGGGCTTTCTACCTCCGGGCTACACTCCCAGACCTATTTTATATTTTATTTGGAAACAGTGTCTCTTAAGCCAGCTGAGGCTGGCTTCGACCCTACACAATCCTCCTGTCTCAGCCTCCCAAGCGCCGGGATTACAAGCGTGCGCCACCACGCCTGGCTGGATTATTCACATTTTTAATCCTGATCTGTTTTTGTTTGCTGCCCTCCACAGTTTGAAATTTTACCCACCTCCCTTCTTTTTCTCTATATTCAACTAATTTGCATTTAGGGAAAGCAAACACATTTCATTTTAATACCAAGTTAGCTGGGCGTGGTGGTGCACGATTGTAATCCCTGTGCTTGGGAGGCGGAGACAGGAGGATTGCGCAGGTTCGAAGCCAGCCGCTCTAGCTTAAGAGACCCTGTTTCCAAATTAAAAAAAAGTATATTTAAAAAAAAAAAAGGTATGGGAGTGTAGCCCGGTGGTAGAAGGGTTTCCAGGAATCCCAGTACCACCAAAAAAAAAAAAAAAAAAAAAATAATAATAATAATAATACCAAGTTAAACATACCAACTCAGTATTAAATTCTCTAATAGCTGCAATGCAAATAATTATAGAAGGTAACAAACATGGCCTATTGTGGTGGTAGGCCTGTAATTCCACCTACTTAGGAAACTAAGACAGGAAGATTGCAAGTTCAAGTCTAGCCTGGACAACTTATTAAGACCCTGTCTAAAAACAAAAAGTGAAAAAGTGCTGGGGATGTAGCTCAGTGGTAGAGCATTCCCGGTTCAGTCCCCAGTACCTGGGGGAAAAATGGTAACTTTTTATTTATTTATTTTTTTGGTGGTAGTGGGGGTGGAATCCAGGGGCCTTCTACCTCCAGGCCCTATTTTTTATTTTTTATTTTGAAATAGCATCTCACAGAGTTGCAGAGGGCTTCACTAAGTAGCTGAGGCTGTCTGTGAACCGTGATCTTCCTGTCTTAGCCTCCAAATGCTGGGATCACAAGGGAGCGCCACCAGGCCTGGCCTATCTATTTTGGTATCTTGGTGGTAGCTACTTAGCCTGAGCAGGTTGAAAAAGTAACAGGGTTCTTCCTGTCCTGCCTCTGCAGAGAGACTGACTCTAGAGATGATGAGAAAGAGGATGATCTGATGATGGAGAGAGGGGATAATGGCCCTTTGCACTTTGTTTTAGTTTGTGTTATCTTCCATGTAATGTGTTCAATGCTTTTCAGTCTTATTGGGTTCTCTTGTTTTTTCATTTTATAGACTGACTCTAGAAACTAACTCTCTTGCAAGGTTAAGTGAGTTGTTCAAGGTCTCACATCTGTATTGCAAAAGAGCTGGTATTGAATTGAGCTCTCTGAGTCTGAGCTTGTAACCCCTGGGAGATACCAGCTTTCCGATCACAGGCTCAATCTGACTGCCTCTTCTCACTTGTTAAGCTCAGAGGCCTGGGCTTCATCTCCTGACGGCCACATGTTGGGGTGATGTCTGGGTCTGCCTTTACAGCCTTCCAAATGAGCCCACTGTAGTGTCAGCAGGTTTTGGGAACAGAGACTTAATCTTGCCTGACTGAGGACCCTGTATTACAGTATTAATAATGGAGACAGAATAGCAAACAGATGTGGGAGCAAAAGGACCACGCTGGACTTTAATTTATATTTTTAATAAGAACTTGCAGAGGCCATTTAATATAGCTAGCCCATACCTTTTGTTGACAGATTTATTCTAGTTAAAAGAATACTGTTTCCTATGTAGCTTAAAGATTCTTGAATCTACCCACATATCAGATATAGGCGTAAGGCCCCAAATAACATGATGAGCATATGGGGAAAGAGCCATGTTTTAGTAGCGGCAACCTCTGAATTTGAAAGAGGGCCTTCCTTACTGGTTTTCCTAGTTTAACACTATCCCCTTACACGTGTACCATTTCCTTATGATACACGTGTTATCTAGGACCTTATGATGTCATTTAGGACCAGCATGAGACCTCTATTTGGGCTCTTGCTTTTTTGTGTGTGTTGTGGCACTAGGGATGGAACCCAGGGGTATTCTACCTCTGAGCTACACCCCAGGCCCTACTTTTTATTCTTAATTTTGAAATGGTCTCATTAAGTTGCAGAAGGCCACATCAAGTAGCTGAGGCTGTCCATGAACCATGATCCTCCTGTTTAGCTTCCCCAGTACTGGGATTACAAGCGTGCGCCACCACACCCGGCCCTGAGCCCTATTTTTTTTTTTTTTTTTTTTTTTTTTTTTTGTGGTACTGAGGGTGGAACCCAGGGGCTTTTCTACCTCTGGGCTGTACTCCCAGACCTATTTTGTACTTTATTTGGAAACAGGGTCTCACTAGGTTGCTGAGAGCCTCACTAAGTAGCTGAGGCTGGCTTCGAACCTGTACGATCCGATCCTCCTGTCTCAGCCTCCCAAGTGCTGGGATTATAAGTGTGCACCACTATGCCTGGCAAAAATTTTCTTTTTAACATTTCATGCGGTAAGATCGATCGATCTATCTATCTATCTACTTACTTATTGCAGTCCTGGGTTCCAGGGGCATTCTATATCCGAGCTACACTCTCAGAACTATTTTAAATTCTTTATTTTGAAACAGGGTCTCACTGAGTTGCAAAGGGCTTCACTAAGTAGCCGAAGCTGTTTGTGAACCGTGATCCTCCGGTCTCAGTCTCCTAAATACTGGTATTTTTTTTATTACAAGTGTGCGCCACCACACCTGACTTTATTTCATTTTTTAAATTTTATTTTATTTTTTGTGGTACTGAGGATTGAACCTAGGAGCATTGTACCTCTGAACTATACCCTCAGCCCTATTTTATTTTTTATTTTGAAACTGTTTCACTAAATTGCAGAAAGGCTCACTAAGTTGCTGAGGCTGGCCACGAACCTGTGATCCTCCTGTCTCAGGCTCTCAGAAGATTTTTTTTTTTTTGGTGGTGTTGAGGAGAGATCTCTTTAAAATAGGTTAATGAGTTCTCATTTAACTTAGTACAGAGGTGAGAGAGACGAGTATTCTGCCATCTAGCATAATTGCTAAGAAGTGCTGGGTTAGAGTTAGGGCCCAGGAATCTCTGGCACTATTCCTCTATCTTTTGCTTTCTTATTCATCAAGAAAAGGGCATAAGCATTGGTTAATTTTTCAGCATATATTTTTCAAACCCCTATTTTGTACCAGACACAGACCATCATAATAGATGTCTTGGGGATAAAGTGGCAAGACAAGAATTCTTATAGCTGGGTATGGTGGCGCGCGCTTGTAATCCCAGCATTTGGGAGGTTGAGATAGGAGGATCGCTGTTTGAGGACAGCCTCAGTTACTTACTGAGGCCCTTTGCAACTCAGTGAGATCCTGTTTCAAAATTAAGAATAAAGCTGGGCATGGTGGCGCACGCTTAAAATTCCCGCGCTTGGGAGGCTGAGACAGAAGGATCGCGCTGGTTCGGAGCCAGCCGCGCTGGCTTAAGAGACCCTGTTTCTACATAAAAAAGTTAAAAAATAGATCTGGGAGTGTAGCCCGTGGGAGTGTAGCCCAGAGGTAGAAGGGCTTCCAGGAACCCCAGTACCACCAAAAAAAAAAAAAAAAAAAAAAAAAATTAAGAATAAAAAATAGGGTTGGTGTGTAGCTTGGAGGTAGAATGTCTCTGAGTTCCATCTCTAGTACTACTAAATGAGTTAATGAATAAATAAATAAATAAATAACAATAAAATTTAAAAAAGTAAAGTTAAAAAACAAAAACCAAAACCAGGGCTGAGGCTGTAGCTTAGAGGTAGAATGCCTCTGAGTTCAGTCCCTAGTGCCACACACAGCACACACAAAGGTCATCATGGAAACAAGCACAATGCCAACAAAGCAACTTTATTTTTCTTTTGTAGTACTGGGGATTGAAATCAGGAGCATTCTACCTCTGAGCTACACCCCAGCCCTATTTTGTGGTTTGTTTGTTTGTTTGTTTGTTGGTACTGGGGATGGAACCCAGGGGTCTTCTACCTCCAGGGTACACTCACAGACCTATTTTATATTTTATTTGGAAACAGGGTCTCTTAAGCCAGGGAGGCTGGCTTCAAACCTGCGCGATCCTCCTGTCTCTGCCTCCCAAGCGTGGGGATTACAAGCGTGCGCCACCACACCCAGCTTATTTTTTGTTTTGAAACAGAATTTCACTAGGTTACTGAGAGTCTTGCTATACTGCTTGAGGCTGCAATCATACTGTCTCCCAAGTTTTGGGATTACAGGTGTGCACCATCACACCTGGCCCATTTAATGTTCTGATACATATGTATAGTATAATGTGTGTGTGTACACTGGAGATTCAACCCAGGGGCACTCTACCTCTGAGCTACACTCTCAGACCTCCTTTTTTTTTTTTTGTGTGTGTGTGTGTGTGTGGTATAGGGGATTGAACCCAGACACATTCTATACGTGTGTGTGTGTGTGTGTGTGTGTGTGTGTGTGTGTTTCTGATACCAAGGATTAAACCCAGGGGCATTCTACCTTCAAGCCACACCACCAGCCCTATTGTATTTCTGTTTTGAAACAGGGTCTCAGTAGATTGATGAGCTTCTCAGCCTCTCAAGTACTGGGATTATAGGTTGTGCGTCACCACAACAAGCTCCCAATCCTCTTTTCTTTTCTTTTTTCTTTCATTTTTTTTCTTTCTGGTGGTACTGGAGATGGAACCCAGGGGCTTTTCTATCTCCGGGCTCTACTTCCAGCCCTATTTTATATTTTATTTGGAAACAGAGTCTCACTAAGTTGCTGAGAGCTTTAGTAAGTAGCTGAGGCTGGCTTCAAACCTGTGTGATCCTCCTGTCTCAGCCTTTCAAGTGCTGGGGTTACAAGCGTGTGCCACCACGCCCAGCCCCAATCTTCTTTTAAGTTTTCTTTTCTTTTCTTTTTTTTTTTTTTTTAGGGTCTGGGGATGAAACCCGAGAGCATTTGACCTCCAAGCTATGCGCCCTGCCCTAGTTTGTTTATTCTTTAATTTGAAACTGGATCTCACTAAGTTGCGGAGGGCCTCACTAAGTAGCTGAGGCTGTCCATGAACCTGTGATCCTCCTGTCTCAGCCTCCCAAATGCTGGGATTACAAGTGTGTGCCACCATGCTGGCTTATTTCTTATTTTGAAATAGGGTCTTACTACGTTGCTGAGGTTTTTGTTGCTGAGTCTGGATTACAGGTGTACACCACCGCATCTGGCTACTTGCAGTCTTTTTTATTTTGAAACAGGATTTTCTAAGTTGTTGGGGCTGTCCTCAAACCTATGATCCTCCATGTTTTGTTCTCCCAAGCACTAGGATTACAAGCGCGCGTCCCTGTGCTTGGCCTTCTTCCTGCTCTTGACTTCTATGAGTGAGTCAAAAGGTTCTCACGAGGCTGTTTCTAGAATTGGAGAGATGGCACAGATTCCAGCTCAAGGCAGCCACAGGGACAGCAGATGACTTACCTACGAATCCAGAGGCCACCCCTGACTGACTTCAGCGCTAGAGACTGTCCTGTCCAAGTCTTTGGACATGGGAGGTGTCAGACAACTGAGACTCAGCTGCCGAATGATTTTTGGAAGTCTGCACTCTGGCCTTTCCCTTTGTGGCCAGGCAGCTGTGGATAGTAAGTGGGGCTGTATGGCTCTGTGGAAGAGGTGGCTTCAAGTGCCCCTCTCCTATGATTTCTGGCTGCCCACACTACTGCCAGATCCTCTGGTTGGACACAAACTATGGGGAGCCTTACCAAGTGTGTGAGCTGGCTCGCTGGAGAGTGTGTTTATGAACTCAGCCGACTTCGCTCATGGGATTCCTCCCGGGCAGGTCATCTGCTGTGTACATCAGGCTGTTTCCCAAGACTGCCTTTGTGTGGAGCTGACCTGAAGGGGGCAGCCCCACAGTAGAGGCCATCCTCAGCACCCTGGGAGGTCGAGGCCTTGCCCACAAGCGCTGGCTTGTTGGCAGGCATATGCAGGGGGGCTGGCGTTTTCTGTGCCCCTCCTCAGGGGCAGAACTGCTGCTGCCAGCTTCCAGTGGCTCCTTGCTCAGCTCGGTGGCGGGGAGCCTCCTTTTCCTTCATGTTCTTTTTAGCTGGGCTGTGCAGCACATGAGTTATTTATTAAAACACTGGACACAGATTAACTTTTTCACTTGTTGTTTGGTGCGGCCTCGGTTCCCTACAGTTGAGAAATGCTAATTTTCCCTCTTCAACATTTAGCATGCGGGGACTTTTAACAGGCCATCTCATCTCCTGGGGTTTCTAAGAAAGACCTGGCCTTTGCCATAAGCACCTGTTTGGGCCTTTGCTTTCCTCCCAGAGCCCTCACAGTGCCTTACTAAGCCACCTGGAGATGGCAGGTCTCACCGCGCTAGCCTGGCGGACCTCGACAGGCTAGAGAATTTTCTGCAGGTTTAGTGGAGGGCAGACCACCTTGAAGCTTTGGTTCCTCTTCCTTTCCTCTCACAAGTTGTAGTTTCAGAATGATTTTGTGACGTATCTTTGTGACACGTGGTATTTCTGCTATGGACGCAGATCTGACCTGCCTAGGAAGTGAAGTGCTCCTGGCTTGGGCCCAGGACGAGTGGGGCAGCGGAATAGAAGCTAACGCTAAAGCTGCTCCTCAGGTAGATTTCAGGCCCCAGGTTTCTGAACAAGAAATCCTTTTTCTCTATAGCCCCAGGAAGACCCAAGGCATTTGGGGGGCCCCTGGACATCTGTGTGGGTATGTGGCTTCATCTTTTATAAAGCATTGTGTTTGTAGCATGGCTATTCTTTCCTGGGTAGGGATTCCAGATTCATTAAGTTAGAGTCCCTCAGCAGGAAGGGAACAGCTGGGAAGAGTCCTTTAGCTGCCTGGCTAACCTCCCTTGAAAACACCAAAGAGCCTGGTGTGGATTATGTGCCTGTGATCTCAGCACTTGGAAGGCTGAGATAGGAGTCCAGGGACAGCCTCAACAAGGTGTGAGACTCTCATCAACCTGTGAGACCCTGGCTCCAAGTAAGCAATAAAATTGGACTGGGGTTGTAGTTCAAAGGTAGAATGTCTCTGGGTTCAATCCCAAGTACCACAATAAATAAATAAATAAATAAATAAATAAATAAATAAATAAATAACACTAAAGAGCTGGGTGTGGTGACACATGCTTGTAGTCCCAGTACTTGGGAGGCTGAGACAGGAGCTTCAGCTACTTAGGCCCTCTGCAACTTAATGAGACCCTCTTTTAAAGTAAAAGAATAAAAAATAATAAGGCTAGGGGTGTATCTTGGAGGTAGAATGCCCCTGAGTTCAATCCACAGTACTGAAAAAACAAACAAACAAACAAACAAAAAAAACGAACCCACCAACCCACCAAAGAGAGCCTGGTGTGGTGACACACAGTCCTTTGCCCTAGTTTGTGGGAGGTGGAGACAGGAGGGTCACAGGTTTGAAGACAACCTCATCAAGTAGTGAGGCTCTCATCAACCTAGCAATATCCTGTTTCAAAATGAAATTAAAAGGGCCGAGCATGGTGGCGCATGCTTGTAATACCTGCACTTGGGAGGCTGAGTGAGACAGGAGGATCACACAGGTTCAAAGCCAGCCTCAGCTACTTAGTGAGATCCTGTTTCCAAATAAAATATAAAATAGGTATGGGAGTGTAGCCCAGGGGTAGAAAGCCTCTGGGTTCCATCCCCAGTACCACAAAAAATAAATAAATAAAATAAAAAATAGGCCTGGGAGTGTAACTTAAAGGTAGAATGCCTCTGGGTTCAAGCCCCAATAACTGATACATACATGTACACATACAAGATTGAAACCAGGGACATTTTTCCTCTGAGCTATACCCCCAGTCCTTTTTTTTTTTTAATATGGTTTGAAATAGGGTCTCAGCCAGGTGTGGTGGCGCATGCTCATAATCTTGGGAGATTATAGCACTTGGGAGGCTGAGACAGGAGGATTGCACGGGTTCGAAGCCAGCCTCGGCTACTTAGGCTCTCAGCAACTTGGTGAGACCCTGTTTCCAAATAAAGTATAAAATAGGTCTGGGAGTATAGCCCAAAGGTAAAAAAAGCCCCTGGGTTCCACTCCTAGTAACACACACACACATGTTAAAAAAAAAAAAAAAGAAAAGAAAAGAATTAGGGTCTCACTAGGTTGCTGAGAGCCTTGCTAAATTTCTGAGGCTAATCTTGAACCTGCGATCCTCTTGTCTCAGCCCCTCAAGTACTAGGTTTACAGGCATGTGCCACCATGCCTGGCCCCTTAGCTCTTTTTACTTTGAGATAGGGGCTTCCTAAATTGCTGATGGACTTGCTAAGTTGCTGAGACTGGCCTCAAATCTGCAATCCTCCAGTTTCAGATTCCCAAATACTGGGATTACTGGGTGTCACCACACCCAGCTGGCTGTACAGGTTCGACACCATCTGATCTCCCCATCCCAGGTTCTTCCCTGTTCAGGCCTCTCCCCTGGGCTCCCATCTGCTCTGCTGTGGCTTCTTCTGTGTTGAATGGTGACCTTCCTGCCGCCCATGTTCTGAGTCTGGCTTTAGCAGCATCTCCCTTGTCTAGCATTTTGACTTAGAAGTCCCGACTTTGGCCTTTGGCCATTGACTTCTAAATTTATTTCTACATCCTGCTACTCAGTATCAAATCTGCTACATGTTTTGTTTCAGGACTTCAGTTCTGATCTCTGATCTTGTCTAGACTTATCTTGTCCTCTCTGATCTGAACCCTAAGGAATGAGCTAACCCCTTTAAATAATTTTGCAGCTTACTGACCTGCCTGCTGAGTGTTCAGAGGTAGGGGAGTAGGCCGTGAAGCCTACCCTCTAGCAAAGCTGTGTTGAATTTCTGTCCAGGCAGAGCACTGGACAAGTTGTATTTGGGTGGGAGGACAGCTAAAAATCAGACTGTGTGTGTGTGTGTGTGTGTGTGTGTGTGTGTGTGTGTGTGTGTATTTTACTGGGGCTAGATCCTAGGGTCATTCTACTTCTGAGCTAAACCCTCAGCCCTAGCTAATTAATTAATTAGTTTTTTGCGGTACTGGGTATGGGACCCAGAGGTATTCTCTCTCCAAGCTATACCTCTAGCCCTATTTTTTATTCTTTATTTTGAAACTGAGTCTCACTAAGTTGCAGAGGGCCTAAGTAGCCGAGGCTGACTTCAAAACTGCGACCTACCTGTCTCAGCCTCCCAAGTACTGGGATTACAAGCCTGTGCTACCATGCCCGGCTTTATTTTTCAGCACTGGGGATTGAACCCAGGAGTATTCTACCACATTCTCGGAGCTATGCCACAGCCCTTATTTTTTACTCTTTATTTTGAAACAGTCTCACTGAGTTGCAAAGGGCCTCACTAAGTAGCTGAGACTGTCCACAAACTGCTTATTCTGTCTCAGCCTCCCAAATGCTGGGATTACAAGCAGGCGTCACCACTTTATTTTATTTTATTATTTTTTTTGTGTGTGTGTGGTACTGGGGGTGGAACCCAGAGGCTTTCTGCCTCTGGGCTATACTCCCAGACCTATTTTTGGAAACAGGATCTCACTAAGTTACTGAGAGCCTCACTAAGTAGCTGAGGCTGGCTTGAACCTGTGTGATCCTCCTGTCTCTGCCTCCCAAGTGCAGGGATTACAAGCGTGCGCCACCACGCCCAGCTCGCCGACTTTATTTTAAAACAGGGTCTAAGTTGCTGAGGCTGACCATGAACCTATGATTATCTTGTCTCAACCTCTCAAGTACTGGGATTATAGGGCTATGCCATCATGCCAGGCTCAAATCTATCTTTAAAAATCCAAGCATTGGTGAGCCGGGCATGGGGTGGCACATGCTTGTAATCCCTGCGCTTGGGAGGCTGAGGCAGGAGGGTAATACAGGTTCGAAGCCAGCCTTAGCTGGTTTAAGAGACCCTGTTTCCAAATGAAATATAAAATAGGTCTGGGAGTGTAGCCTGGAGGTAGAAGGCCCCTGGGTTCCATCCCCAATACTACAAAAAAAAAAAAAAAAAAAATCCCAACATTGGCCATTTGTGGTGGTGCACGCTTGTAATCCCAGCACTTGAGAGGCTGAGACAGGAGGATCGCACAGGTTCGAAGCCGGCCTCAGCTACTTAGTGAGGCTCTCATCCACTTAGTGAGACCCTATTTCCAAATAAATTATAAAAATAAGGCTGGGGGTATAGCCCAGAGGTAGAAAGCCCCTGGGTTCCGCCCCCCGCCCAGTACCACCAAAGAAAAAAAGAAAAATCCCAGCATCTGAGCTGAGTGAGCCTGGTGGTGGTGGTGGCTCATGCTTGTAATCTCAGTACTTGGGAAGCTGAGACAGGAGGATTGCAGGTTAACAACCAGCCTCAGCAGTTTATCACAACCATCAGCAATTTAGTGAGACCCTGTTTCCAAATAAAAAATAAAATAGGGGTCAGATATAGCGCAGAGGTAGAGTGCCCCAGGGTTTCATCCCCAATACTAATAGCCCTAGCATGTTTTGGGCATGGTGGCACATATATACCTGTAATCTCAGTACTTGGGAAGTTGAGATAGGAGGGTCGCAGGTTTGAGGCCAGTGTGTGACAATGGACCAAGGACCCGTTTCAAAAGAAAAAGTAAAACAGGGCTGGGGTGTAGCTCAGAGGCAGAACAGCGCTAGTCTATTCAATCTTCAGAACTGTTCTGTGGTAGGATATATTTTCTTTATTATGTAGATAAGGAAACTGAGGTGCTGAGATATTAAGGAGCTTATCCACCCAGTCAGCAAATATTGGAGTCAGGATATACACCCAGGAAATCTGGATCCAGTAGTGGTTCTCCCAGCACAGCTCTTCCTTTGCCTTCAATTCAAAGGTATCTTCAATTAATGATGTGTTCATGATAAAAAAGTTAACCAGGAACCAATTTTTTTTTTTTTTTTGGTGGTCCTGAAGATTGAACCCAGGGGCATTCTACCTCCAAGCTACACCCCCAGCCTGATTTTTTATTCTTTATTTTGAAACAGGGTGTCACTAAGTTGCAGAGGGCTCACTAAGTAATGAAGCTGGCCATGAACCCGGATCCTCCTGTCTCAGGCTCCCAAGTACTGGGATTACAAGCATGCACCACCACACCTGACTAACCAGTAACTGATTTGTAAGGGAAATGTTTGAGTTTTATGTTGAAATGACTGTAAGCTTACTATAGTCATTTTTTAAAAGTTACAAGTAAAACCTGCAACCTTTTTTTTTTTTTTTTTGTAGTGCTGAAGATGGAAACCAGGGCCTTTCATATGCTAGGCAAGTGCTCTGTACTGAGCTACACCCCCAGCTCATCTGTAACATTTTCTTTTTTTTATAGTACTAGTGATTGAACCCAGGTGCATTGTACCCCTGAGCTATACTTCTGACCCTTTTTATTTTTTGTTTTTGAAACAGGGTCTTCTAGGTTACTGAGAGTCTTACTAAGTTGCTGAGGTTAATCTTGAACCTGTGATCTTCCTATCTCAGGCTTCTAAGTACTGGGTTTATAATAAGGCATGTGCGGCTATGCCTGGCTTTGTCTGCAAGTCTTTTTTTTTTTTTTTTGCAGTACTGGGGATTGAACCCAGGGGCAGTTTTGAGCTACACCCCCATCCTGTGTGTGTGTGTGTGTGTGTGTGCGTGTGTTTGTGTGTGTTACTAGTGAACTACACCCCCATCCTGTGTGTGTGTGTGTGTGTGTGTGTGTGTGTTACTAGTGATGGAACCCGGGCCTTTTCTACCTCCTGGCTATAATCTCAGACATTATTTATTTATTTATTTTTGGTGGTACTGGGGTTCCTGGAAGCCCTTCTACCTCCGGGCTACACTCCCAGACCTATTTTTACATTTTTATTTGGAAACAGGGTCTCCTAAGCCAGCATGCGTGCGGCTGGCTTCGAACCTGCGCGATCCTCCTGTCTCTGCCTCCTAAGCGTGGGGATTATAAGCGTGCGCCACCACGCCCGGCGGAAACAGGGTCTCTTAAGCCAGCGCTATCCTCCTGTCTCTGCCTCCCAAGCGGGGGATTACAAGCGTGTGCCACCACACCAGGCATCTCAGACATATTTTTATATTTTGTTTGGAAATAGGGTCTCACTAAGTTGCTGAGAGCCTCACTAAGAACCTGTGGGATCCTCCTGTTTCAGCCTCCCAAGCGCTGGGATTACAAGCATGCGCCACCATGCCCAGCTCATCTGCAAGTCTATAAAAACACAAAAGTGATGCCACTGGCTTGGGTAATAAGATTATGTGGTTATACTTTTTGTGTGGTCACGATATGCTCAGCCTTCCAATAGCCTTGGCCAGAATTTATGGGGTATCTGATCAATCTGTGTGGGGCTGAGTGTCGACATAAGGAACTCTTACCTAGCTCTGTGGATATCTGCAGTGCCAATCTGGGAAGAAGTTTTGTTCTAATGTAAAGGTGTTTTGCCACCCAGGAGAGGATATTTTTTTCCTCTTCTCTTCGTATATCAATGTAGGTAGTCATTTATTATTAATATTTTTTAGTGTTTCAACTCCTTTAACAATTTATGTTTTTATTTTATTTTTTGTGGTACTGGGGGTTGAACTCAGGGGCACTCTACCTCTGAGCTATACCCTCAGCCTTATTTTTTTATTCTTTATTTTGAGACAGGGTCTCACTAAGTTGCAGAGGGCCTCACAAGTTGCCAAGGCTGGCTGCAAACCTGCGATCCTCCTGTCTTGGCCTCCCAAGTATTGGAATTACAAGCATGCACCACCACTCCTGGCCAACAACTTATTTTTAATTTGCAGACTTTATTTATTTATTGTAATACTGGGGATTGAACCCAGGAACATTCTACCTCTGAGCTATACCCCTAACCTCTTTTTATATTTATTTATTTATTTATTTATTTATTTATTTATTTTGCGGTACTAGGGATGGAACTCGGGCATTCTACTATTGAGCTATACCCACAGCCTATTTTTTATTTTTTATTTTGAAACAGGGTCTCACTGAGTTGCAAAGGGCTGCACTATGTAGACGCTGAGGCTGTCTGTAAACCACTATCCTCCTGTCTCATCCTCCCAAATGCTGGGATTACAAGTATGTGCCACCATGCCCGGCTGCTCCTTTTTATTTTTTAATTTTCATTGACTTATTTATTTTTTTGCACAGTTAGGGATTTAACCCAGGGGCATCTCCGAGTTACACCCCAGCCCTATTTTTTATTCTTTATTTTGAAACAGGGTCTAAGTTGCAGAGGGCCTTACTAAATGGCTGAGACTGGCTTTGAACCTGCAGGATTGAGCCTGCAATCCTCCTTTCTCGGTCTCCCAAGTAATAGGATTACAATTGTGTGCCACCATGCCGGGCTTATTTTTTAATTTTGAAACAGGGTCTTGCCTCAAAACTGTGATCCTCCTTTGTAGCCTTCCAAGTACTAGGATTACAGGTATGCATCACTGCTCCTGGCATACTTCATACTTATTCTGTGTGTGTGTATGTGTGTGTGTATGGTACTAGAATTGAATCCAGGGGTGCTCTGCCACTGAGGTACACCCCCAGCCCTTTTAAAAAAAAGGTCTTACTAAGTTACTGTGTGTGTGTGTGTGTGTGTGTGTGTGTTCATGTGTGTACTACTAGGGATCAGTCAATTCTAGGGGCATTCAACCTCCAAGTTATACCCCCAGCCCCAGCCCTATTTTTAAAATTTTTAAAATTAATTTTTAATTTAATTTAATTTTTTTAATTAATTTTTTTTAGTAGTACTAGGAATGGAACCCAGGGGCATTCTACCTCCAAGCTACACCCCCAGCCCTATTTGTTATTATTTACTTTGAAACAGGGTCTCATTGAGTTGCAAAGGGCCTCACTAAGTAGCTGAGGCTGTCTGCAAACCATGATCCTCCTGTCTCAGCCTCCTGAATGCTGGGATTATAGGCATGTGCCACCACATCTGGCTCTTGTTTTTATTTTGAAACAGGTTCTTCCTAGGTTAATGAGAGTCCCACCATTTTCTGAGGCTATCCTCAAACTTGCAGTCCTCCTGTTTTAGCCTCCCAAGTACTGGGATTACAAGCATGTACCCCTGTGACTGGTTTATATATATTTTTATTTTGAAACAGTCTCACCAGGAGGATTGTAAGGTAATGCCTATAATAAATGGGGTACCTTTTAGGGTTTGTGGGGCTTTTTATCATACACAGGAAATCAAGTAACATAATTTTACTGTATTCATAGCAGGACTTAGCCAATGGTTTGAGAGAAAGGGCGGTTTGAAACCCTGTGCTGTCTTTCCCTGGCACAGGGTCTACAGTGGGTGGGAGGCACACTTAATTTCCATCCAGCGTTAATCACTAACCCCTCTTCTTCGGAGGACCAGACATGCCTTGGTTCACAAAGCGTCATTGTTGGGACATGGTTCTGGGCTTGAGGTATGTGGCAGTAAACCTGATCCTGGTCCTCACGGAGCTGTCAGTCTTGTGGCTGAAGAGTCTTTGAACTGGAAACAGTTCGGGGAGGTGGCCGGGACAGCTTCATAGTTAGGGCATCATGGTGCTCCCTTTCTCCTCTTGTGGAGACCACACCTTGAGGCCTATTGGAGGGCACTCTGTGAGCCACAGTCCAGAGGCTCAGAAACATGGCCCGCCCACACGGATGCTGGGCCAGTTGCTCATTTGTCAGTGAGAACATAGGTTCATATCAACTTCTCTGGGAGTGTGGTTCACCGAGCTCCAGCATGCAAGTAGAGCATAGTGGCCCGCTAGGATCCCTTCCCTCCCAGACCCGCCTCGCATCATTCAAGCTGCCAGAGCCCCTTCTCACAGATTAGCTTTGCCGCAGAAGTCCATTCAAGGAGATGGTTTTGTTTTTCTAGATCTGACCTTCACGTGCTACCTAGAGCTGCTTAGAGCACTGCCTCTGGTCACCAGTTTCCCTGACTCTGACCTCAGGCCTTTCAACATGAGGTCAGGAGCTGGCGTGCCATGGCTGTGGGGAGGAATGACCGCTGGAGAGCGGGGCGCAGGTCCCCAGTCCCTGGGAGCGAACTGGCTGGCTACACTTTCTGCCTGTGACAGATTTTACTCCTAAATGCTTCTGGAAAGCTTGCTTTGTTTGTTTTTGCAGTACTGGGGATGGAACCCAGAGGCATTCTATCTCCGAGTGACACCCCCAGCCCTATTTTTTATTCTTTATTTTGAAACAGGGTCTCACTGATTTGCAGAGGGCCTCACTAAGTAGCTGAGGCTGTCTGCGAACCGCGATCCTCCTGTCTCAGCCTCCCAAGTGCTGGGATTATAAGCATGTGTCACCATGCCTGGCTTAGCTTGGTTGGTTAGAGGAAAAAAACAGTGAAAACTGCCCGGCGACATGGTGGCTTGCCCTAGCCGCCTCTCCTTCCCACTCTAGCTTTTCCAATAGATCAGGTTGCAGACATGCTGGATTCCTGCCCCGTGGAGCCAGCCTGGCAATTTTTCATTCTTGTAACCAAGGGTTTTGCATAAAGAAAAGGCCAGAAGGAGGGCAGAAGCAGAACAGGGAGCTTTTGGGGCTAGAGCTTTGCAGAAATGTTGCTGATGCAGATGCCCTAGTCCTGTGCTAGTTTTTTGGGCCAGGGACTGTATTCATAGCATCTCCTGCAGTCACTTCTCTCTGCTCAGAGCCATTCAGTGGCTTCCTGTCTCACCTGAGTGAGAGCCCCAGGCCATAGCCTTCAAGGGCCATGCCCTCTGCTGCAGGCTCCCGCTTCCTGCTGCGCCCTCCTCTGCACGCTCTCCTCTGCTCCAGCCCCTCTGCTGTGTTCCTCTGCCTCAGGGCCTTTTGCCCTTGCTCTCCCACACCTGGAAAGCACTGCTTACTGTACATAGCCTCCCTCCCTCCCTTCCTCACCTCCTTAGGCATTTTTCTCAGATGCTTTTTTCTTTTCTTTCTTTTTTTCTTCTTTTTCTTTTCTTTCATTTTTTTTTTTTTTTCAGTACTGAGGATTGAGCCCAGGAACATTCTACCTCTGAGCTATGGATTGAGCCCAGGAACATTCTACCTCTGAGCTATACCCCCAGCCCTATTTTTTATTCTTTTTATTTGATCCTCCTGTCTCAGCCTCCCAAGTACTGAGATTACAAGCATGCACCACCACACCCAGCTCCTTCTTTCTTTTTTATTAATTTTTTTGGTCCTGGGATTGAACCCAGGGGCATTCTACCTCTGAGCTATACACTCAGCATATTTAATTTTTAGTTTGAAACAGGATCTTGCTAGGTTGCTGAGTCTCATTAAATACTAAATTGCTGAAGCTGGCTTTGAACCTGTGATCTTCCTGTCTTAACCTCCCAAGTACTAGGGTTATAGGCATGTGCCACCATGCCTGGCCCAAATACTTCCTTTCAACAAAACCTTCCCTGGCCTACTTTATTTTATTTATGTATTTATTTGTTTATTTATTTTTGCAGTAAAGGAATGGAAGCCAGAGGCTTTCTACCCCCGGGCTACACTCCCAGACCTATTTTATATTTTATTTGGAATCAAGGTCTCACCAAGTTGCTGAGAGCCACACTAAGTAGCTGAGGATGGCTTCGAACCTGCACAGTCCTCCTGTCTCAGCCTCCCAAGTGCTGGGATTGCAAGCATGTGCCACCATGCCCGGCCCTTGGCCTACTTTAAAAGGGGAGCCCTAAACAAGGGGAAGCCCTACACCTCCTCCACGAAGCCCCATCCCCTTTTTCTACTTAATCCTGTAGTTAATTATCACTGTATAATGTGTATATGAAACACACACACACACACACACACACACACACACACACACACACAAACACACCTGAACCCAGGGGTATTCTAACTCTTAACTATATCTCCAGCCCAATGGGCAAAATACATGGGTTTCTGGGATGCTTGGTGGGGGGGGGGGGTTGTACTTTGATGTGGGCAGGAGAACTGAGTTCAGTGATACTACTACTTTTTTGGGGGGGGGGGTTCTGGGGATGGAACCCAGGGGCATTCGGCTTCCGAGCTATACCCCCTGCCGTATTTTTATTACTTATCTTGAAACTGGATCTCACTAAGTTGTGGAGGGCCTCACTAAGTAGCTGAGGCTGTCTGTGGACTGTGATCTTCTGGTCTCAGCCGCCTGCATGCTGGGATTACAAGTGTGCGCCACCATGCCTGACTGATACTTCTTCTCTAGAGAGGAAACAGTAACAAAATTGGTTCAGAGGAAATGCCATTAAGTTTTTTGTTGTTTTGTTTTTGTTGTTCCGAGGATTGAGTCCAGGGACATTCTACCTCTGAGCTATACCCTGGCCCTTTTATTTGGAAACAGGGTCTTGCTAGGTTGATGCAAATCTTGCTAGTTGCTGAGGCTGTCCTCGAACCTGCAGTCTTCCTGTCTCAGCCTCTCGAGTACTGGGATTACAAGCGTGCTCCACCACGCCCGGCAGCTCATTGCTTTTTTTTTTTTTTTTTTTTTTTTTTTTTTTTTTTTTTGGTGGTACTGGGGTTCCTGGAAACACTTCTACCTTTGGGCTGCACTCCCAGACCTATTTTATATTTTTTAAATTTTTTATTTATTTATTTTTTTGGTGTTACTGGGGTTCCTGGAAACCATTCTACCTCCAGGTTACACTCTGAGACACCTATTTTTTTATATTTTTATTTGGAAACAGAGTCTCTTAAGCCAGCGCATCCTCCTGTCTCTGCCTCCCAAGCGCGGGATTACAAGCGCATGCCACCACGCCCGGCAGCGCATTGCTTTTTAATACTGGCTTATCTTGTTTGATGTCTCAGCCTGATTATCTCTTTTGGGAAACAGTAGAAATATTATTAGCAGTTAGCATTGCTCAACTGTGACATGATGTGTCCATGCACAGAATACACACATAAAAAGTACAGCCTGTGCCCCGGGAGCTGAGATGATGTGCTTCATTACTCTGTGTTAGGTGTCTTAGTCCTCTGGGCTGGCTGCCTTCCCAGAGTTCTGCAGGATGGTGGGTGAACAAAGGCCCCTGGGTAGTAGACACCTGGGCTCTTGGGTCAGCAAGAAGCCCTAAGCTGCATACTTGTGTGCAGAGAACACCTCACTTCCCAAATTGGACTGTGATCTTGCCATCATCCAGCCTATGGAGGACTGTATGTGTGTGTGTTTGCTGCTGGAGATTGAACCCAGGGACATTCTACCCCCAGCTACAACCCCTAGCCCTATTTTTTTTGAAACAGGGTCTCACTAGGTTGATGAGAGTCACTATTTGCTGAGGCTGTCCTCAAACTTGCAATCCTCCTGTCTCAGCCTCCCAAGTACTGGTATTACAGGTGTGTGTCACCATGTCCAGCTCAGCGTTGTTTTTTTTTTTTTTTTTGCAGTACTGGAGATGGAACCCAAAGGCATTCTACCTCTGAGCTACACCCCCAGCCCTATTTTATTCTTTATTTTGAAACAGAGTCTCACTGAGTCGCAAAAGACTTCACTAAGTAGCTGAGGCTGACCTCAAACCACAATTCTCTTGTTTCAGCCTCCCGAATGCTGGGATTACTTCCCCAGTTCCAACCCCATTCCCTCCCCCTTCCCTCCTGCTCATGTTTGGCATAGTGATTGACTTTGATATGTTTGTGAATGTACATCATGTACTTTAAACGACTTTTTAATGATGTAGCCAAAGCCAAGAGTGGGAGTTCTGAGAGTTCCCCTTGTATGCCAGTGGCTTGGGGGTCCCTGCAGCTGACCCTTTGGTTCTCTGGGGATGGTTGAGCATAGAGGGGAGAGTGTGCAGCAGGTCTCCGCTGAGGAGGGCCGCCTGCACTTCCACTATCCTGTACAAAAGGCTCTGCTGCCCCTGGCGTGGGCTTTTCTTAAATTCTGGGAGCTCTTTACTTACTGAAAGCCCAGAACAGAGTTAAGCCACCAGTATTGGGAGCCAGAAGAGTTTGTTTGGCTGGATTCTCAGCTAAATCAGTCCTGGAAGCTACTGTTTTTAAACTTGAGGAATGCTCTGGGAATGCGGTCTTTGGCTCCCGACAAGGGGTCTCAGGAAAGGGTTACTTGAACGAGGCAGATGCATTCCATGAATCTGGTTGAACAGGGTGTAGCAGAAAGAGAGCATGTGAAACTCAGAGGTGCTGCTGGCATTATGGCCACAGCACATGCCAGCTACTAGCGCCAGAGTAGTCTCCAGTGATGTGCCCTTCCTTCTCCTCTCCCTGCCTCCCTTCTTTCTGCTGGAGATTGAATTTAGGACCTTGCTAATGCTATGCAAGCCTCTACCACTGAGTTATATCCCTAGCCTGATGTATTTTTTCTTTCTTAAGATTAAACAAAAGCCGGGTGTGGTGGTGCACGCTTGTAATCCAGCACTCGGGAGGCTGAGCCCGGAGGATTGTGGTTCGTGGACAGCCTCAGCTACTTAGTGAGGCTCTTTGCAACTCAGTGAGACCCTGCTTCACAATAAAGAATAAAAAATAGGGCTGAGAGTGTAGCTCGGAGGTAGAATATTCCTGGGTTCCACCCCCAGTACTGCAAAAAAAAAAAAAAAAAAAAAAGATTAAGCAAAAGAATAAAAGGATTTAATATAATGGGAAGTTAAAAAACATCTTAGCTGTCAGAATATTACCATGTAGATGTATTTCAGAAGAACTTTACAAAGTTTTGGTACCTGTGTTGTCACCAAATACCATTTCCAAATGGCTAATCAAATATTAGTTAATTGTGAATTGTTCAAAATAAAGCCCTTCTCTTTGTAGATGTTTATTTGGTAATTGTTTGAATCCCACTGTAATGATGTCACTCCACGTGTGGCAGCTGTGAGGAAGAGCCCCGGGTGCTGTTTGAGTTGCCATATCCTCCTCCATGTGTGCAAGTGAGCACACACACAGTTCTCTGTTTTTATAGCTTTCTATTAAATACCATAAGTTCATACTTGTACCTCCAGTTCCAAAACCATACTCCTAAGGAGTTCATTCTAGCCTGACTTTTAAACATTTTTATTTATGGCCAGTGTGGTGGTGCACACTTGTAATCCAAGTACTTAGGAGACTAAGACAGGAGGATAGCACATTTAAAGCCAACCTCAGCAATTTATCAAGGCCCTCAACAAATTTAATGAGACCCTGTTTCCAAATAAAAAATAAAATAGGGCTGGCAATGTAGCTCTGAGATAGAATGCCCCTGGGTTCAATACCCATGCGCGCGCGCACGTACACACACACACACACACACACACACACACACACGCACGCACCACACACACCAAAAGAAAAAAACTATACACACACCAAAAGAATTATTATTTTTTACATATTTCAGACTCCGACATATACTTTTTGTGTGTGTATGGTACTGGGGATGGAACCCAGGGACATTCTACCTCCAAGCTACACCCCCCAGCCCTATTTTTTATTCTTTATTTTGAAACAAGTCTCACTGAGTTTCAAAGGACCTCACTAAGTAGCTGAAGCTGTCTGTGAACCGCGATCCTCCCATCTCAGCCTCCCAAATGCTGAGATTACAAGCATGCGCCACCGTGGCCAGCTTGACATATATTTTTGACTTTTTTGACAGAAGGGAAACCTGATTCCCATTATTCATGATACACTTACACATAAGATAACTTCAGAATTACCCATACTAATGAAAAAGCAAACCAACTGACTAGGTGTTCAATATTTATTCTTTTTGTCTTTATCTTGAGATATATGGTCAACAAACTGTGTACAAAAGTTACTGGGTTCTTGTGTCACCCGTTTTCAGTGTAATTATATTGTTAATTTGAAATCTAGTTAAATTCATTTATTTTTGTTTGTATTGCATTTTAGTAAGTTTCCTCCATCCTCGATCGTTCTGTGTTTAGCCTATGTGGAAACATTAGCGCCGATCCAGAAGTGAGAACTATATGAAAAGGTATATTCAGGAGAATGTTATCCCACCCCTACAGTTCTTTCCATCTTGTTCCCACTTGCTGCATGTAGGCAGCCGGTTTCAGGTTCCCATTTATCCTTCCCATGTAGCTTCTTTTTTTTAATTAAAAATATCTTTATTGGTGCATTATAGTCATACACTTTTTTTTTTTTTTTTGCAGTACTGGGGATGGAACCCAGAGGCATTCTACCTCTGAGCTACGCCCCCAGACCTATTTTTTTTTATTCTTTATTTTGAACCAGGGATATTTTTCCTCCAAGTTACACCCCCAGCTCTATTTTATTCTTTATTTTTGAAACACAGTCTCACTGAGTTGCAAAGGGCCTCACTAAGTAGCTGAGTCTGTCCGCGAACCGTGATCCTCCTGTCTCAGCCTCCCGAATGCTGGGATGACAAGCGTGCGCCACCACAGCCTGCTGTACTCAGTACCATCTTAATGGAGTACAAAATGATGGAGGCGCACGTGCACACAGCACTCATTTATTCCTTTCCCAATTCCCACCCCATTCCCATGTAGCTTTTTTTGCACAGATAGCAGATCTTCCCTTTTGGCTTCCTCAAAAACATATTTTAACCCGGGCAAGGTGGCACACACTTGTAATCCCAGTCTTTAGTAGGCTGAGACAGGAGAATCATAGGTTTGTGGCCAGCCTCAGCAACATATGAGACCTTATGCAACTTAGTGAGACTGTGTTTCAAAATAAAGAATAAAATAGAGCTGGGGGTATAACTTGGAGGAAAAATATCCCTGGTTCAATCCCCAGTACCATGCAAAAAACAGCATACTATAGAATTATTTTTCTCCTTTTTTTTTTTTTTTTTTGTGTGTGTGTGTGTATGTGTGTGTGTGTGTGTTACTGGGGATGGAACCCAGGGACATTCTACCTCTGAGCTATACCCCCAGTCCTGTTTTATTTTATTTTGAAACAGGGTCTCAGATGCTAAGGATGAACTCGAACCTGCGATCCTCTTGTCTCAGCCTCCCAACTACTGGGATTACAAATGTGCACCATCACACCTGGTTTATTTTGCTGTTTTGTTTTGTTTTGTTATTTTTGGTGGTACTGGGGATGGAACCCAGGGGCCTTCTACCTCCGGGCTACACTCCCAGACCTATTATATATTTTATTTGGAAACAGGGTCTCTTAGGCCAGCTGAGGCTGGCTTCGAACCTGCGTGATCATCCTGTCTCAGCCTCCCAAGCGCGGGGATTACAAGCGTGCGCCACCACGACCAGCTCATATTTTGCTGTTTTTACATAACAGTATCCATATCAGCTTGTAGAGGTCTTCATTTTTTCCTATAACTGTATAGTACTCTTTATTTTTTGTTTTGTTTGTTTTTTGTTTTTTGTGGTACTGGGGTTCCTGGAAGCCCTTCTACCTCTGGGCTACACTCCCAGACCCATTTTATATTTTTTTATTTGGAAACAGGGTCTCTTAAGCCAGCCAGGCTGGCTTCAAACCAGCATGATCCTCCTGTCTCTGCCTCCCAAGCACAGGGATTACAAGTGTGCGCCACCACGCCCAGCCTGTATAGGACTCTTTGAACCACACTGTATTGTTCTATGAATGGGCATTTAGGCGCGTTCCAGTATTTGGCCATTATAAACTCTTAGAAGTGAAAAACATTGATGTAGTTTTGTTAGGTATTGCCAAGTTCCCCTCCATAAACTTTGAACTAATTTGTACCCCCACGAGGACCATATGAGAAGGCCTCTTTTCTTACAACCTTACCAACAGAACGTAGTATACTTTTTTTTTTTTGGGGGGGGGGTCTGGGGATGGAGCCCAGGGGCATTTGACCTCCGAGCTATACCCCCTGCCCTATTTTTTATTCTTTATTTTGAAACAGGGTCTCACCAAGTTGTACAGGGCCTCACCAAGTAGCTGAGGCTGGCTGAGAACCGCGATCCTCCAGTCTCAGCCTTCCAAATGCTGGGATTACAAGCGTGCGCCACCATGTCCAGCTAGTATTATACTTTTTAATTTCTTCCAGGCTGATAGATGAGAACAGTATCTCATTATTATTTTTATTTTGTTTTGTTTTGTTTTTGGTACTGGAGATTGAACCCAGAGGCATTCTACCTCCAAGCCACGCCTCCAACCTGATTTTGTTCCTTATTTGGAAGCGGGGCCTCACTCGGCTGCTGAGAGCCTCCCTAAATCGCCGAGGCTGGCTTGGAGCCTGGGACCCTCCTGTCTCAGCCTCCCAAGTGCTGAGATTATAAACATGCGCCCCCGTGCCTGGGTCCCATTATTGTTTTGATTTGCTTTAATTTGTTCCTCTTATTAGTGAGGTCAAACACCATAGGCTTAGGAGAGAGAAAGAGAATCTGTCATGCATTGCTCAGCCGGGATAAGTTCTGAGAAATGCCTTGTCAGTCTCTCATCGTTTTGTGAACATCATGGAGTATTTGTACACAAACCTAGATGATACGGCCTCCTTCACACTTGGGCCATATGGTACAGCCGATTGCTCTTAGGCTATAAACCTGTATAGCATGTTACTGTACTGAGTGCTATAGTCAGTTGTGTATCTAAACAGAAAAGGCATAGTATGCTAGGTGTGGTGGTGGCGTATGCCTATAATCCAGTACCTGTGAGGCTGAGACAGGTTGAGGACAGCCTCAGCAACTTAGTGAGACCTTCTTTCAAAATAAATTTATTTATTTTATTTTGATGGTACTGGGGGTGGAACTCAGGGGCTTTCTACCTCCAGGCTATACTCCCAGACCTATTTTATATTTTTATTTGGAAACAGGGTCTCACTAAGTTGCTGAGAGCCTCACTAAGTAGCTGAGGCTGGCTTCGAACCTGTGCAATCCTCTTGTCTCAGCCTCCCAAGTGTGGGGATTACAAGCGTGCGCCACCACGCCCGGCCTCAAAATAAAAATTTTTTTTTTTTTTTTTGGTGGTACTGGGGTTCCTGGAAACCCTTCTACCTCCAGGCTACACTCCCAGACCTATTTTATACTTTTAGTATTTGGAAACAGGGTCTCTTAAGCCAGCAAGGCTGGCTTCGAACCTGCACGATCCTCCTGTCTCCACCTCCCAAGCACGGGGATTACAAGTGTGTGCCACCATGCCCAGCAAAATAAATTTTAAAAGGGCTGGAAATGTAACTTGAATGTAGAATGTCCCTGGGTTTAATCCCCAGGACCAGTAGGGGGGAAAAAATTCCTGTAGAAAGAAATTTCCATGGCCCCATTTTCCGCTAGCCAGTATTTTAGCAGCCTTCTATGTTAGGAAAATTTCTCATGCTGACCCAGATCCTGTTTTTCTCAGCACGTGCAAATTTCCTCTCGTGCTTTCCTCTCTCAGAAGACATGACGGACAGCTGCTTCCTCGGAGTGGCTTCATTCTCTAGTCACAGAACCACTTTGGCAAAAGAAGTTCTCACATGAGGAAGTCCAGACCAGGCCAGGCCCCTCCAGGAGATTTTAAAGACCAAATGACCTTGTCACTTGGCTATTGCCTGGGCAGCCTGCTTTGAAAATGAGGCCTCCTGACAGGCCCAGGTTGAATGTTTATCCTGAGGCTGGGCCATTCCAAACTCATGTTTCAGAGTATGGAGGTTACGTCCAGCCAGCCTGGTGGGTGGTAATCAAATGCAGGTGGAGACCATCTGGATGGGCCTGTCACTTCCCTGCAGCCAAGTGAGGGCTGGCTGCCCACCGCAGAGCTGGCCCAGGACGCACCCTGTGTGGAGACAGATGGTGTACACGTGTGTGTGCGCGCAAGGGCACACCCATATATGCGTGCCTGCAGCCCTGATAATGAGGTGGTGCTGTGTGGACACAGATTATTCTGAGACTTCTTTCTCCATCTAAGGATTTTCCCCACTGTGCAACCCAAGATGAACATGTTCCTTTTAGTATGTTTCTTAAGTGTCTGTGGGTAGAAATCATGTATTTTCATTGGCTTAAGATGAAAGCCCAGGAATAATGGTCTAATACATTTTACAAAGCTGCCTATAATTGGTGGCTGCTTGAAATCTTCCTTTCGCCCTAGTGTCCTGTCTTGCAGAGTTTTAGAGTCAGTCTTGCGTCACCCCTGGGTTTCTACCTCTGCCAAACCTGCAGCTCCAGGGAGGCCGCTTTCACAGCCTCAGTTGCACGTCTGTTTCCTCCACCTCTTTGCACTGAACTGACCTCAAAAAGGGCAATTCAGCAAGAAAATGAAGTGGCTAAAGTGGCGTCGTACTGAGCATCGCAGCCTGATCTCCACAATTCTGTGTATGCTCCAAAAGGATTCTGCTTCCCACATTGCTAGTTAACTGGAGAAAATGCAAACCGTGGACACATCCTTAAATTCAATTAGGCTTGATACGATGATTTCTGAAGATTCTTTTTCAGTCCAAAAGAGATTGAACTAGGCCTCTCAGAGGTGATTTTCCCCTCCATGATGCAGGAGGATGGGTTCGCCTAGGCACACAGAGTCAAGGCCAGGATTCTGTCAGTTTCTAAGACATTAGAATCATTCTCTCTAGTCTCCTGCCCTGGCTTCTTGGGGGTGATGGTGGTGAAGGAAAGATGGCATGAGGGATTCCAGGGTTGGGCATCGACTCCATCATTAGCCCTTGAGAATTCTCTCTTCTGATTACCTGCTCAGGAGCTTGGCTAGCTGGGAGCTGTTGGCTGTCATCTTGGTTTATGGTTTGTATTTGTATGCTGGGGAATTTACACGTGTATAGTCATTGTGGCTCATGTTTGTACAAGATATAATTACTGAAAATTATATCATGAGCATATTTTAACCGTTCCTGTGCTGGCAAGCCTTGTGGAGCTTTCAGGAACTCTTCCCTGGATGCTTCCCTTGACTCAAGAGGTGTGGTGCCATACCAACCAATCTCCGCTCTCTGGCCCACACTGCTGCCTTCTCTGACAGCAGTCTATTTCAGGGACTTCCCTGAGACACGAGGCTTCTGAGCATTTTCTAACAGACAGGGAGGCAGGCATTCCAACTTTGGTCACTGTGAGGAGTTGCAGCCACAGAGCCAGCATTCCTCACCATTCGATATCACCTGGAGATGGGAAGGGAGGCAATGTTCCTGCTTCAGTTTGGAGACTGAAGAGTATCCTGGAGTGCTAGGTTTGGGGAGGAGTGGTGCTGATGGATGCTGTCATCGGGATGCTGGTTTTCAGGAAGAATATGGAATCTGCCTTGGGATCGTCCGCAGATGCTCACTTTGGAGGCCAGCCAGCGCAGCCCATGATTGTACCCTCATAGTGTGGAGTGAAGGGGAAGGGCTCTGTCCTCACGGAGGACACTGGAGGACACGGCTGTGGCTCATAGGACATGTATCCTTAGCAAACTAAGTGGGTGCTTATTAACGGCTTTACAGAGTAAAGAACATGAATGAAGAAGAGTTTCAGTAACAGTGCTTCAGGCAACTGGAAAGGAATGTCTAGAGCCACAAAACCTGGAGCTCGTAACTCAGTGCTAGCAGGGGAATCTGACTGGCCAGGCCAAGGTCCTGTACTCGTGCCCCGGCAGGCAGGGGGGAAGCCACGAGCTCGGCTTCCGCACAGGCTGTTGAGGTTCTTCCTTCCTCCCAGGGCTCAGACCCTGGAAATTCTCCTGAATAGAGGGTTTGCATGCTGAGGCCGCCACATAAAACAGAGAACTTTAGTTAGACTTTCAAAACAGCGTTTTTTCCTAAAGTTACTGAACCTAAAAACATTTGCTTTTTAATTTCTTTCAGGTTTACAGGAACAGATGGACCTAGTGGTTTTGGCTTTGAATTGACATTTCGTTTGAAGAGAGAAACTGGGGAGTCTGCTCCCCCAACGTGGCCAGCAGAGCTAATGCAAGGTCTGGCCCGATACGTGTTCCAGTCAGGTAAGAGCCCAGGGGCTGGCTGGTGTGCTGGTCCTTTTGCCATATGTATGAATGGTGTGGGGAACTTGCAGGTATATTTTGATGTCTGTGAAAACCTTTCCTGAGTGGATAGCTACTTGGGCCACAGCAGAGAAGAAAATGTCACCGTGTCCTCCTGTCTGTCACTGTCCTTGACACCCTGTGCTTTGTTGCAGTGTGCTATAATTAGCCTGGTTTCTGTTCCCCACGCCTGGTGGCCTGGCCTTCTGTTACTGGAGCCACAAGCACACATGTTAGTCTTGGCTCCAACTCAGTGAACGGTAGAGGGTGGCGCAGAGGGGGAAGAAACTTCCAGGTGCTCTCTCCCTTACAGGGTGCACGGGGAGCTGGAATCAGGCAGGGCCTGGACAGACTGACATATATTTGGTTCAGGTGATTCATACACCCTCCAGGAATTGTACTTCGCTTCTGCTGTCCTCCAGAGATGGCTGATGTGGATCTTGAAGTGCGTACTTTGTGCTGGGAGCCGCTTACATCCTCCGGTGGGATGAAAGGTCGGAGTGAAGTTTAATGCGTTTCTTGGAGGCTTCCTATCATCTCTTTCTGTGTGCGTAGTGAATTACTCAGGAGCACTTCCCATGGGATCTCAGATGTTGTTTTTCTGGTTGGATAAGTAGCCTTCCGGTGAAAGCTGGTACTTCTTCACAACTCTTTTGCTCCTTGGCTATCACAGCTGAGTGCAGAGGAGCATGCATGTGGGGCTCTCAGGCCTCCTGCATCTGAAGACCTTGTTGCAAACGTGGATTTCTGGGCCCCACGGAGACCTTAGGCCCAGAATCTGTAGGTGGTGATATTTCTAGGTGCTTTTGGTTGCCTCCCAGTTGCAGGGATTACAAGTGTGCGCCACCATGCCCAGTCAATCACTTGTCTTTTGAGAAAGTCTCCTCTTGGAGGTTACAGTGGGTCTTATCTAAGCAGGAGTTTCCAAACCTGGCTACTCATGGGAGCCTGTCAGCATACTGACTCCCATACTTCCTTGCAGGGCTTTGAGTTGGCCATAGGTAGGATATGAGTGTCTCTTTTAAAATTTATATATATATTTATTTATTGGTGCATTATAGTCTAACATATAATGTAGTTCACATGATAGTGGCATACCTGCACTAGCACTTGGTGGTGGTGGAGTGTCTGTTTCTTTCTCTTTTTTGGTACTGGGGATGAAACCCAAGGGCATTCTACCTCCGAGCTGCACCCCTGGGTCGGTCTTTCTTTCTTTCTTTCTTTCTTTCTTTCTTTCTTTCTTTCTTTCTTTCTTTCTTTCTTTCTTTTTCTTTCTTTTTGGTGGTACTGGGGTTCCTGGAAGCCCTTCTACCTCCGGGCTACACTCCCAGACCTACTTTTTTTATATTTTTATTTGGAAACAGGGTTTCTTAAGCCAGCGCGGCTGGCTTCGAACCTGCACGATCCTCCTGTTTCTGCCTCCCAAGCACCGGGATTACAAGCGTGTGCCACCACGCCCGGCTTATTCTTTATTTTGAAACAGGGTCTCACTAAGTTCCAGAAGGCTTGACTAAGTAGCTGAGGCTGTCTGTGAACCTGGATCCTCCTGTCTCAGTCTCCCAAGTACTGGGATTACAAGTGTGCACCACCACGTCTGATTCTGTGTGTGCGTGTATGTGGTACATGGTGATGGAACCCAGGGGCCTTCTACCTCTGAGCTACACTCCCAGACCTATTCTATATTTTATTTGGAAGCAGGGTCTCACTAAGTTGCTGAGACCTTCACTAAGTAGCTGAGGCTGACTTCAAACCTGCAGGATCCTCTTGTCTCAGCCTCCCAAGCGCTGAGATTACAAGTGTGTGTCACCACACCCAGCTGGAGTGTCTGTTTTTTAATCAGCTGCTCAGGGGATTCTGATGCAGCTGGTTTTTTAATTGGTGTATTGGCTCTAAAGGCCTGTTAACCAGGAAGAAGTAACATTTGCAAAGACAGAAAGACAGACTATCTGAAGTCCCAGGAGTCCCAGGCTCACGTAATTTGCTCCCATCCTAGTGTAGTTTGCAGAATCTTTTCCTTTTTCTTTTCTTTTCTTTTTTTTTTTTTAGTACTGAGGATTGAACCCAGGGGTATTCTACCTCTAATCTATACTCCCAGCCCTAATTTTATTTTTATTTATTTATTTATTTATTTATTTTTTGGTGGTATTGCGGATGAAACCCTTCTACCTCCAGGCTACACTCTCAGACCTATTTTATATTTTATTTGGAAACAGGGTCTCTTATGAACCTGCACGACCCTCCTGTCTCCAAGCGTGCACCACCATGCCCAGCTTCCCAGACCTATTTTTTTTTTTTTGGTGGTACTGGGGATGGAGCCCAGGGGCCTTCTACCTCCGGGCTATACTCTCAGACCTATTTTATATTTTATTTGGAAACAGGTCTCTTAAGCCAGCTGAGGCTGGCTTCGAACTTGCGCAATCCTCCTCTCAACCTCCCAAGCACGGGGATTACAAGCATGTGCCAGCACGCCCGGCCTAATTTTCTATTCTTTATTTTGAAACAGGATCTCACTAAGTTGCTGAGAGCCTCGCTAAGTAGCTGAGGCTGGTTGTGAACCTGTAATCCTCCTGTCTCGGATTCTCAAGTACTGGGATTACAAGCGTGCACCACCACGCCTGGCCAGAATCTTTTCATATTATACCAGGAGTCTAGGTCCTGAGCCCTTTGAGTCTCCCTCCTTCTCCTTGATGTACCTAAAGCTGACTCTGACATGGAACTGTTTTGGGGAAGGAGACTTTTCTTGGCATGGAGTGTGATCTGCTATGAACAATGGGGCTTAGACACTAGGAGACCTTTTGCTTGTATAGACAGGCGATTCCTAGCCACAGCTTAAAGTCAGTGCATTCACCTGGGTACTTGCCCAGGTAGATGAAGCCAAGAGAAATGTAAATGTGTGTTACTGGCCACTGTCAAGTGGGAATCAAGCAGGTGAACTTTTGAATTTAGTTCTGAAATAGTTCTAAAATAATCAGTGGGAAAATAGAATTTGATTTACAAGGGTTCATTTCACCCACACAGTAAACATCACTACTCATTATTTTGTACCTAATAAAGTCATGCACGAGCTGAGCGTGGTGGCACATGCTTGTCATCCCAGCGCTTAGGAGACTGAGACAGGAGGATTGCACAGGTTCGAAGCCAGCCTCAGCTACTTAGTGAGGCTCTCAGCAACTTAGACCCTGTTACCAAATAAAGTATAAAATAGGTCTGGGAGTATAGCCTGGAGGTAGAAAAGCCCCTGGGTTCCATCCTCAGTACCACAAAAAAATAAAATCATGCGTGCATGCACATGTATTTTAGTGGGGATTGAACCTACCTCCAAGATAGACCCTCAGATCTTTTAATTATTTATTTAATTTATTATTATTATTATTATTATTATTATTATTATTATTATTATTATTTGCGGGTATGGGGATGGAACCAGGGGCATTCGACCTACAAGCTACACCCTCTGCCCTATTTTTTTATTCTTTAGTAAGTTTGACAGCTGAGGCTGTTCCCATACTGCGGTCCTCTGGTCTCAGCCTCCTGGATGCTGGGATTACAAGCGTGCACCACCAGGCCTGGCTTTTTTTGGTTTTGTTTTTTTTAAAACAGGATCTCTCTAGGTTGCTGAGGTCAGCCTTGGTTGCGTAATCCTCCTGTCTCAGTCCCCCAAGTACTGGGATTTTAGGCATGTACCACCATACCGAGTTTAGTAAGGTCATGGATTCAGGCAAAGATTACCAGTGTCTACTAGGGTAAAATGGTTATTAGGAAACAGGATATTCACAAGGACTCAAAGAATCACTGCACAGATTACTTATGTATTAAGAAGAGGAAAAGAGTAATTTTACAGTAGACAGGATTTTATTTGTTTTGTGGTACTGAAGATCCAACCATGACCTGGGCGTGCTAAATAAGTGCTGTACCACAGAGCTACGCCCTCCACCCTCCAATGGACAGGCCTAAGCAGACATCACTCTAGCCAAATGATCAGACGGCAAAATTAACTGTGACCACATAATTATTATATACCTCCTTATGTGTTGCAGTGCAAAGTATGAAATGTCAACTAAATAGCACCTTTTTTTTTTTTTTTTTTTTTCCCCGGGGTCTGGGGATGGAACCCAGGGGCATTCAACCTCCAAGCTACACCCCTTGCCGTATTTTTTATTCTTTATTTTGAAACTGGGTCTCACTGAGTTGCAGAGGGCCTCACTAAGTAGCTGAGGCTGTCCGCGAACTGCGATCCTCCAGTCTCAGCCTTCCGAATGCTGGGATTACAAGCGTGCACCACCACGCCCGGCTAAATAGCACTTTTTAAAAAATACTGAACCTGAGTCTAACCATGTACAGACAGTCAGACAAATCTAGACTGTGGGACATTTTCTAGAGTAACTGCCCTAAGTCTTAAAAAATGCCGGTGCTATGAAATACATGAAAAGACAAGGGCAGAGGGTTGTCCTAGATTGAAGGAAACATGACAGCTTCAATGTGTTATGTGATCCCTGATTAGATCCCACATGGGGAGGGGTCATTGGCAGGTCAATTAGAAAAATATGACGGTATCCACCGGGTGTGGTGGCGCACGCTTGTAATCCCTGCGCTTGGGAGGCAGAGACAGGAGGATCGCACGGGTTCGAAGCCAGCCTCAGCTACTGAGTGAGGCTCTCAGCAACTTAGTGAGACCCTGTTTCCAAATAAAATAGAAAATAGGTCTGGGAGTATAGCCCGGAGGTAGAAAGCCTCTGGGTTCCACCCCCAGTAACCACCAAAAAATAAATAAATAAATAAATAAAAATATGAATGTAGACTGTATTATACTCTGTTGAAGTTCCTTGGGTATGGTTATTCTTGAGGAACAAAGTCTAAAGTATTTATGGATAAAATGATGTCTGCAGCCGGGAATGGCGGCACATGCTTGTCATCCAGCATTTGTGAGGCTGAGTCCGGAGGATTGCGGTTCTCAGACAGCCTCAGCTACTTAGTGAGGCTCTTTCCAGCTCAGTGAGACCCTGTTTCAAAATAAAGAATAAAAAATAGTTCTGGGAGTGTAGCTCGGAGGTAGAATCCCCCTGGATTCCATCCCCAGAACCGCAAAAATAATTAATTAATTAATTAATTAATTAAAAATGATGTCTACAACTTAAATGTCAAATTAGTTGGCAAAAAATAAAATGTGTGTGTGAGGAAGAAGACAAAGCAAATGTGGCAAAAATTTTTAGCAGCTGGTGAGTCTAGGTAGAGGGTCTTTGGGTACTCACTCATTGTGTTGGCCTAATGCTTTTTTTTTTTTGGCGATACTGGGGATGGAACCCAGACCAGAGGCATTGTACCTCCGAGCTAACCCCCAGCCCTATTTTTTAGTCCTTTTTATGTTTGAAATAGTGTCTCGCTGAGTTGTGAAGGGCCTCACTAAGTAGCTGAGGCTGTTCACGAACCTTGATCCTCCTGTCTCAGCCTCCTCCTGAATGCTGGGATTACAAGCATGGGCCACCACGCCCAGCCAGCCTAACACTTTTATAGGATTGGAATTTTTTTCCCCCTGTGGTTCTGAGGATGTAATCAAGGGGCATTCTATCTCTGAGCTACACCTCTAGCCTTTTTTATTCTTTATTTTGAAATAGGGTCTTGCTAGGTTGTTGAGAGTCTCACCAAGTTGCCGAGGCTGGTCTTGAACCTTCGATCCTTCTGTCTCAGCCTCGCAAGTACTGAGAGTATAGGTGTGTGCCACCATGCCCAGCAGGATCAGAGAGTTTCATGATAAAAGTTGTGACTGTTTCTTGAGTATGTGCTGATGAGTGTGTGCTCAGCAGTCCCTTTGCATCAATGGGACCCTCTTGCAGCAACTGTAGGTTGTGCTTGCAGATCTTGTTAGGAACTTCGGAACAGGGCAGGATGACTGCACTCCTAAAAGTATAATACTTAATTTTCTTTTTTCCAGACTTTCTGTGATATAATTGTGCCATTTAAAAAGGAGATAAATTAGCAGGCGTGGTGGTGCACGCCTGTAATCCCAGAGCTTGGGAGGCTGAGATAGGTGGATCACACAGGTTCTCAGCCAGCCTCAGCTACTTAGTGAGGCACTCCGCAACTTAGTGAGACCCTATTTCCAAATAAAGAATAAAAAAATAGGGCAGGGGGTGTAGCTCGGAGGTCGAACCCCTGGGTTCCATCTCCAGACCCACACACACACAAAAAAAGAATAAATAAATTTACTTTAAATTATTAAATTATTTTTGGAACATGGCAGAGAGTAATAGTAAATTATTTAAATAATGAGAAAATAAGCCAGGCATGCTAGTGCACACTTGTAATCCCAGTATTTGGGAGGCTGAGACAGGAGGATTGCAGGTTCAAGGATAGCCTCAGCAAGTAGTGAGACTCTCATCAACCTAGCTAGACACTGTTTCAAAAACAAAAATAAAATAGGGTTAGGGTTGTAGCTTGGAGGTAGAATGTTCTGAATTCAATCTCTAGTACCAAATAAATAAGAGGAAATAATAGCCAGGTGTGGAGGCACATGCCTGTAATCCCAGTACTTGGGAGGTTGGAGCAGAAGGATCACAGGTTGAAGGCCACCCTTAGCAATGAAGTAGGGGCCCTCAGCAGCACAGCAAGACCCTATCTCAAAATAAAGAATAAAATAGGGTTGGGGGTGTGGCTTGGAAGTAGACTGCCTCTAGGTTCAACCTCTAGTACCCATAAATAAATAAATAATAGGAAAATGATAAAGAAAAGTAAATGGTAAATGGTGATGAGGAGAAGAGCTAGTGCTTACTGTGTATCCCTTATACCCTGCACAGCTGTCAGCATCTTGTTACATGCAGACAGGCTCTGTGAGTCAGGCATGTTCATGGTCACCTATCTAGTAGATACAAAGGCAGGATTTGAACCTGGATAGTGCATAGCTCTTAACGGCACTCACGTCACCAGGATGCCACGCCCCAGGTTCTCAGCTGATACCTAGCCTACTTGGGTCTCAGGCTGCATCGTGAGAGTCCAGCGCCGTGCACAGGAGGGATCGGTACCGGCTCACGTGGCCTCTGTCTCCATGATGCCTACTTACTGTTAGATGTACTGCTGGTGCTCAATACAGTGACCTTCTGGAGCATTTGGAAGACAGACGGGGCCAAATTTTTTCATAATATTTCCAAAATACCCTTAAATCTTATATCTATTCTTTTATCTTTTATCTTTTTAAAAATTTTTTCTATTCCTTTTTCCTGATGGTACAGATTGAGTTTAGGGCCTCACACATGCTAGGCAAACACTCCACCTCTGGGCCACATCCTCAGCCCTTTGTGTATTATTTTATTATTTGTTTTCTTTGTTTTGTTTGTGTTGTAGTGCTAGAAATTGAATCAGGGACATTCTACCTCCAAGACACTCCCAGTCTCATTTTTTTTTTTTTTTTTTTTTTTTTTGTGGTACTGGGGTTCCTGGAAGCCCTTCTACTTCCGGGCTACACTCCCAGACCTATTTTTACATTTTTATTTGGAAACAGGGTCTCCTAAGCCAGCGCGCGCGGCTGGCTTCGAACCTGCGTGATCCTCCTGTCTCTGCCTCCCAAGTGCGGGGATTACAAGCTTGCGCCACCACGCCAGGCCCAGTCTCATTTTTTTAAATTATTTTTTATTTTGTAACAAAGTCTCACTAAGTTGCTAAGGGCCTCACTAAACTCACTGCTGAGTGTGGTAGTGAACCTGCTATCCTCCAGGCTCAGTCTCCCAAGTACTGGGATTACAAGTGTGCACCACCATGCATGGCTTTTTTTTTTTTTTTTTTTAATGTGGTACTGGGGATTGAAACCAGGAGCATTCTACATCTAAGCTATACCCTCAACCCTATATTTTTAATTCATTCTTTATTTTGAAACAGGATCTTACTGGGTTATAGAGGGTTTCTGTCTCAACCTCCCAAGTACTGAGATTACAAGCATGGGCCACCATGTCTAGCTTTCTTTCTTTCTTTCTTTCTTTCTTTATTTATTTATTTATTTATTTATTTATTTATTTATGGGTGCGGGGATGGACCTCCAAGCTAAACCCCCTGCCCTATTTTTCTTTTTTTTTTTTTTTTTTTTTTGGTGGTACTGGGGATGGAACCCTTCTACCTCTGGTCTACACTCCCAGACCTATTTTTATATTTTATTTGGATACAAGGTCTCTTTAGCCAGTGAGGCTGGCTTCGAACTTGCGGGATCCTCCTGTCTCTACCTCCTAAGTGCAGGGATTACAAGCCTGGGCCACCATGCCTGGCCCCCCTGCTCTATTTTGTATTCTTTTGTGTGTGTGTGTGTGTGTGTGTGTGTGTGTGTGTGTGTGTGTGTGGTACTGGGGTTAAAACCTTTTAAGAGGCTTTCTACCTCCGGGCTATACTCCCAGACCTATTTTATATTTTTAAATATTTATTTATTTATTTATTTATTTATTTATTTATTTATTTTTGGTGGTACTGGGAGTGGAACCCAGGGACTTTTCTACCTCTGGGCTATACTCCCAGACTTATTTTATACTTTGGAAACAGGGTTGCTGAGAGCCTCACTAAGTAGCTGAGGCTGGCTTCAAACCTATGCGATCCTCCTGTCTCAGCCTCCTAAGCACAGGAATTACAAGCGTGCCGGCCTTGTAGTCTTTATTTTGAAACAGGGTCTCACTTAATTTGTGGAGGACCTCACTAAGTAGCTGAGGCTGTCCACAAACCGTGATCCTCTGGTCTCAGCCTCCCAAATGCAGTGATTACAAGTGTGCGCCACCATGCTCGGCTTGCTTTATTTTAAGACAGTGTCTCACTAAGTTGTCCACGCTGGCTTTGAACTTGTGATCCTCCTGCCTACGTCTCCCTAGTAGCTGGGACTGCAAGTGTGCAGCACATCATCTTTTAGTTTTTTTATTTGTGAAAATGTGTATGGTTTACTCACACATAACTGTGCAGTTTGATGAGTTTTCAGAATCTGGACATGCCTGTGTAACCAGCACCCAAATCAGGAAAAAGACAAACTTTCCAGAACTTCTTTGTGTCCCTCTCAGTCACTGTCCTTCCCCTATTCTGACTTCTGACAGCATCATCCTTTCTATTTCTACCTGTTTTGCTGCATAATGCAGGTCCTCAACACCGTGTGCCTGAACTTGCTGCTAATAACCCAAGTAGGTCCCATCTCCACTCCTCCCCCATGTATGTCTTCATCCGGCACAAAATTGCCAGATCAAGGGAGCAGCACTGGCCCTCTGCAACTCAGGGAGACATTGTTTCAGAATAAAGAATAAAATATAGGGCTGGGGTGTAGCTTGGAGGTAGAATGCCCCTGGGTTCTATCCCCAGTACAGCAAAACAAACAAACAAACAAACAAACAAACAAACAAACAACTAATAAAAAAACAACTAAGAATAAAGAAGGCGTGTACTGGCTGGGCGTGGTGGCACACGCTTGTAATCCCAGCATTTGAGAGGCTGAGACTGGAGGATCTCGGTTTGTGGCCAGCCTCAGCTACTTAGTGAGGCCCTTTGCAACTCAGTGAAACCCTCTTTCAAAAAAAAAAATAAATAAATAAATAAATAAAAATAAAAATAAATATATTAAGCCAGGTGTAGTGGTGCACGGTTGGAATCCCAGTGCTTGGGAGGCTGAGACAGGAGGATCGAAGCCAGCCTCAGCTACGTAATGAGGCTCTCAGCAACTTAATGAGACCCTATTTCCAAATAAAGTATAAAAAAGATCTGGGAGTAGAGCCTGGAGATAGAGAAGCTCCTTGGATCCATCCTAGTACCACTAAATAAGTAAATAAATAAATAATATAGGGCTGGGGGTTTAGGTTGAGGGTAGAATGCCCCTGGGTTTCATCCTCAGTACCACAAAATAAAAAAGAGAGAGAGTAAAGAAGGCATGTTCTTTATTTTATATTTATTTATTTATTTATTTATTTGTTTGTTTTTGTGGGTCTGGGGATGGAACCCAGGGGCATTCAACATTTGAGATAAACCCCCTGCCCTGTTTTTTTACTCTTTATTTTGAAACAGGTCTCACTAAGTAGCGGAGGTCCTCACTAAGTAGCTGAGGCTGTCTGTGAGCCGCGATCCTCTGGTCTCAGCCTCCCAAAGGCTGGGATTACAAGCGTGCGCCACCACACCCATCTAGGCGTGTACCTTATATTTTGTTTGTTTAGGTCAGTGACTATAAAGACATATCTAATAGCAAGACCCTATTAGGAAACGCCTTTCTTGTCCCCAAATCGGAGGCTTGCCTCGCTGACATAACATCTGGTGCCATTATCTAGCTTCGACACAGAGAATCAGTAAGAGCAGCACAGAGTTACTCAACAAAAAACCAAATTCAGTTCAGATATGGTTTCTTGGTCTTATGTAGTTAATTTATATAGTTGCCTCAGAAGTCAAACCCTATTCTAAATGCAGTAGAGTTTGTGCAGTTTGCTGGGACCCTGTTGTAAATCCTTGAATAAATAAAGGGTCTTTTTATAGTGTGGATGTTTGCTTCTTACTGTAGATGTTTTATAAGATTGGGCTTAGGCCTATCGGGTTTTCTCAGCAGAGCTCACTCAAGTGATGCTGGAGGGAACCTCCTATGACCACAGGCACTGCTTGCCCTGTGTGCTTACACTCTACAAGGGCTACACATATGCCTGTCGCACAGAACATGTGTATTTTGTGCCTGATGTGTATGAGGTATGCCTACATATGTAAATGGCCTCAGACTTCTGTCTTTTGGCCTTGCCTTACTTGTGCTGTCCACTCTAAGCCCAGTAACTATGTGGAGTGCTCCGCCACCCTCCATTTGCATGTGAAGACATGCTAAGCATTATAATCAAGTCAGTGGAGCGTTGAGACCTGATTTTCCAGATCTAAATAGCGTCCACAGTTTTACTATCTCGGCTTGGAAATAGCATCAGGGCATAGACAGGCAAAAGAAAGAGGAGTGTGCCCATACCCAGCTATGGGGGCGTGCAAGGCAGCCTCCGAAGCTAGTTCTGAAGAATGACTCAGGCTCTGTAACAGCCCTGTCCTCTCAGAAGACAGTGCTACCCTTTGGTGGGTTTGCTCCAAGGGGAGACCCTAGGCTGGAAAGAAAAGGAAGTAGAAGCCAGGCATGGTGGTGCACGCCTATAACCCCAGTACTTGGGAGGCTGAGATGGAAGGGTCAAAGGTTCAAGGACAGTTTCAGCAAGTATAAGACTCATCAACCTAGTGAGACCCTGTTTTAAAATAAAAATAAAATAGGGCTGTGATATAGCTCAGAGGTAGAATGCCCCTGGATTCAATCCCCAGTGCAGAAAGAAAGAAAGAAAGAAAGAAAGAAAGAAAGAAAGAAAGAAAGAAAGAAAGACACAGTATAGATCGTCCCAAGGAGGTGAAGGCTTCCAGATGTGGGGGTGGATATGCCAGGGTTTTAGTTAGGATTCTTCTAGTTATAAGAACATGACAGAAGGTAAACTCAAACTATGTTAAAAAACAAACAGATTTTCTTGATTCAGGTACCTGGGACGTTTGGAGTTTCAGATGGCTCAATCTGTTTGCTCAGTGGCCACAGGGCTGACTCTGTGTGTTGGGTCCTGTATTGTGGACTGGCTCCTCCCGTGCCAGGATGAAGGGAATGCCACCATTCTTGGTTTCAGGTTCTCTCAGTTTGCAGCCTAATAGGCAGAAGGCTGTGTTCTTCCAACCTTCCCACATCAATCCCAGGGAAGGACGTAAGTTAGTTTTACCTGATCCTTTGACTGTCTGTTGGTGGCACTAGTCCAGATGGAGCACCAAGATTTGTGCTTAAGCCAGGTGTGGTGGCACACGCTTGTAATCTCAGTACTTGGGAGGCTGAGACAGAAGGATCACAGCTTCGAGGCCAGCCTCACCTACTTAGTGAGGACTTCTGCAAGTTAGTGAAACCTTGTTTCAAATAAAGAATAAAAAATAGGACTGGGGGTATAGCTTGGAGGTAGAATGCCCCTGGGTTCAACCCCAGTACTGCAAAAAACAGGAAAAAAAAAAAAAAGATTTGTGCTTAAGGTCCTGGAGTAGGAGCAATGTCCCTAAAGCAAAGGGTAACTACTGAAAGAAAAAGAATAGATGTGGCTGTGGGTAGCACAGTTGCTCCACAGAGCTGTAGGGAAATCTCTTACCTCAGCGAGGGTGGTATCCAGTCACAGTTGGACATCCAGTCTTTAGAGGAGGTGTGGCCGAAGTGGGCACCTCTGTTCTGTCATCTTGTCTCTACTGGGCTTGTGCTGGTAGTTGTTCTGGAACTGAACCCAGGGCCTCATGCATGCTCGGCAGGTGCTGTGCCGCTGCGCTCAACCTCCAGCTCCACTGGGACGCTTTTGACTGCAGTCAAGACACCCTGACCGGAATGTCCTCTTAAGGGCCTATGGCACCCAGCAAGTCATCTGAAAGGGGCAGTTCCAGGGCTGATTGTCTCCCGTTCAGTGGTATGTGATAGGGTCAAGGACCGAGTCCTTTCTAATTTTCTGCTCTGCCTTCCTCAGCACTTTGGCTTATCTTTTTAAACTGGTTCTCATGTTCCAAAGATGGCCGCCATGACCTTAGGAATCACACTTGAGCCGATAAACAGAGAGGGACACATTTCTGTCCCCTGTTAATCAAATTAAAGGTCAACCCTCAGGTCACATTGCTTTCCTCATTGACGTCGCCTTGCGTCCACTGGCTAGAATTAGGTCAGGAGAGACAGCCCTGTTGACTGGGACATGGCCAAGAAAAGAAGAAGTACAAAATTGGAGTCCTCTTTCTGTGTGTGTGGTATGGGGATTGAACTCAGGGTGCTCTGCCTCTGAGATGTACCCATCCCTCTTTTTTTTTGAACTGGAGATTGAACCCAGGGCATTCTATGCCTCCAGCCCTATTTTATTTTATTTTATTTTTTTATTTTTTGGTGCTGGGGATTGAACCCAGGGGCATTCTACCTCTAAGCGACACTCCCAGCCCGATTTCTTCTTCTTTTTTTTCTTTTCTTTTTCCTTTTTCAGTACTGGTGGTGGAACCCAGGGGCATTGTACCTCTGAGCTACACCCCCAACCCTATTATTTATTTATTTTTGTGGTACTAGAGGTGGAACCCAGGGGCTTTTCTACCTCTGGACTATACTCTCAGATCTATTTTATACTTTATTTGGAAACAGGATCTCACTAAGTTGCTGAGAGCCTCACTCAGTAGCTGAGGCTGGCTTCGAACCTATGTAATCCTCCTGTTTCAGCCTCCCAGACCACCACGCCTCAGTTATTTTTTATTTATTTTATTTTGAAACAGTCTCATGAAATTGTGGAGGGCCTTACTAAGTAGCTGGGGCTGGCTGCAAACCTGCAATTCTCCTGTCTCACCCTCAAGTACCAGGGTTACAAGCATATGCCACCATGCCCGGCTTAAGATTGGGGCTCTTTTAGTAAGGAGAGTGCTATAGCTTGGTTGTGGTTTTTCCCCAAAGGTGCATAGGCCAAAAGCTTGGTCCCAGTGCAGCAGTGTGGAGGTGGTAGAAACTTTCATGCTATCTGGCAGGACTTCTAGCTCTTGAGGGACTAGATGAGTCCTTGCAATAGAAGGCTACTGTAAGGCAAGGCCACGCCACACCTGCACCCTGGCCCCTTCAGCTCATGGTCAGTCCCCTCTCTTCTTCTCTGCCATCTTGTGACAAAGCCGGGGCCCTCACTAGGATGCTGGCACCCTGCTGTTGGGACCCTCCAGCTGCCAGAATCAAGAGTCGAGTAAACCTTTTCACTTCGTAGATTATCCATTCTCCTATACGAGGGATTTTGCAATCGCAACACAAAGCTGACAGAGGCAGAGGGGGATAGCCATCACATAGGCAAAACGGTATCTGCCACTCCCACTGCCTGGGATCAAAGGAACCTTTGCAAGACCAAGACACTGGGCCAGTATAATAGTATTATGTGGGAAAAGAATGTTTCGGTTCTGAAGATAAGGTAGCTGTCATTTCACCTGCTCCAGCAGACTTAGAGCCAGATCTAGCATCTGGCGCAGATCATTCGGAGGTTCGTTTCTACAGTGAGCACATTACACCATTAGACACTTAAACATCTGGCTTTCCCGCTTTGCAGCCAGCTTCTCTTCCCTTTTCCCTTTTAATTTTATGATCCACTTATTCTTTCTTCTCCTATTATCAGTGACTGTTCCCTTGCCCCTGCCCTCTGGGTTTCATTAGAAAGAAACCATCCCTCAACTCAACAGGGCTTGATTTCTGAACTGTGTCTTAGCATGCTTTAGAATTTTGCTGGAGAGGCTGTCTGTTCGCAGTCCTGCCGTGGTAGGCCTTAACCACAAATTCCAAGGCACTAAGGTTTTTAAAAGGAGAAGCACAGCCCCCTCTCCTTGTAACTGACACTGGGAATCCAAGTGCCTTCGCTTACTGCTGTTTATGGCAACCTCAGGACATGTGCTGAGTCAGCTCAATTTGTGACTTAGGCCTAAGCGAAGCTGATGGCCCCCTGTGAGCAGGGAACTCTCCTGAGCTGCCAGAGCTCATGGTTGACTGAACTGTGGCGTTGACAGATTATCAGCACAGAGATAGCTTATGTTTTCTTTCTTTTCCTCTGTTTAGAAAAGAAATATTTGCTCATTATAAAAACTGAAACAAATATATCATACTGAAAATGAAAATCCTATAAATTCATTCTTCCAATGAGAAAACTTTGGTGTTGTTAGCCCCAGATTTTCTTTTTTCTTTTTTCTTTATTGCGGCACAGGGGATTGAACCCAGGGCATGCTACCTCTGAGCTACACCCCCAGCCCTATTTGTGTGTGTGTGTGGGGGGGTGCTAGGGATGGAACCCAGGGGCATGCTACCTCTGAGCTACACCCCCAGCCCTATTTTTTATTCTTTATTTGGAAACAGGGTCTCACTGAGTTGCAAAAGGCCTCACTCACTAAGTAGCTGAGGCTGTCCGAGAACCGTTATCCTCCTGTCCCAGCCTCCCAAATGCTGGGATTACAAGCATGTGCCACCACACCCAGCTCCAAGCCCTGTTATTATTATTATTATTATTATTATTATTATTATTATTATTCATTTTGTGCGTGCGTGTGTGGTGTGTGTGTGTGTGTGTGTTACTGAGGGTGGAACCCAGGGGCTTTTCTACCTCCAGGCTATACTCCCAGACCTATTTTCTATTTTATTTGGAAACAGGGTCTCACTAAGTTGCTGAGAGCCTCACTAAGTGGCTGAGGTTGGCTTTGAACCTGTGCGATCCTCCTGTCTCAGCCTCCCAAGTGCGGGGATTACAAGCGTGCACCACCACACCCGGCTCAAAATAGTGTGTATATATATATATATATATATATATATATATATTTTGGTGGTACTGGGGTTCCTGGAAGCCCTCCTTCCTCCGGGCTACACTCCCAGACCTATTTTATATTTTTTGAAACAGGGTCTCTTACGCCAGCACGGCTGGCTTCGAACCTGCGTGATCCTCCTGTCTCCGCCTCCCAAGCGCGGGGATTACAAGCGTGCGCCACCACGCCCGGCCAAAATAGTGTATATTTTTATGGTAACAAAATACTGTATTGAGTCCTTAAGAATTGTTCCCCCCCCCCTTTTTTTTTTGCAGTATTGGGGGTGGAAGCCAGGGACATTCTGCCTCTGAGCAACACCCTCAAGCCCTATTTTTTATTCTTTATTTTGAAACAGGGTCTCACTGAGTTGCAAAGGGCTGTCCGTGAACCGCGATCCTGTCTCAGCCTCTCAAATGCTGGGATTACAAGCGTGTGCCACAATGCCGGGTTATTTCCCTCTCTCAGATAAGTTGGCCTGAGAGAGATGGGCTAATACATGGTAAAAAGCACACACATGGTGTTTGGGAGGAGAAGCAGGCGCTTGCACCATGTATCATACAGTTTTTTTTGGTTTTTGTTTTCTTGTAGTACTGGGGAATGAGTCCAGGGGCCTTTTACCTTCAAGCTATGTCTCAGACCTATTTTATTTTTACTTGTAAACAGTCTCACCAGGTTGATGAGAGTCTCACTACTTGCTGAGGCTGTCCTCAAACATGCGATCCTCCTGTCTTAGCCTTCCAAGTACTGCAATTACAGGTGTGCACCACCACGCCCGGTTTTATCATACAGTTTAGACTCAGCACAGGAGCCCACTCAGGCTTCTTTCTGTCTCTGAAATGGGAAAGTGAGGGAGCATAGCCAGCATACGAAGGGCACCCTCTTCTCTCTCGGGGGTTAGTAGTCTCCCATCATGCACCACAGGGCCTTCTTCCCACCTGCAGGAGGTAGGTCAGCTCTCCTTCCTCCTGCTTCCTGCAGGTGACAAAGGATGGCGGGAAGACTGAGTGAGACCTTGCGTCGGCCCAGGTCAGACACTGCTGGACTGAGCTGAGCTTCTCTGCAGCTTGCCTGGCTTCTCCCTGGTGCCCCAGTGTGTGCAGGGTGTTTGGAGGGAGGCACTCCGTGGTGAGTGAGGGGCCACAGAGCCGTGTTTCCTGGTCTGGATAAGCTGCTCGCTGCCCCAGTTGGCTGACTAAAGCCACGTGGAGCTGCCTGGTGGGATCAATAGCATTCTCCACGCTCTTGCTCTTTTTTATTTTCCTGACATTTTCCTTCCCTTGGCCTGATATATTATATCCTCTTTTCTGGTTGCTGTGGATCTGTAAAATATTGTCCCTTTCATCTGTTAGAAATACTGACCCACGGCAAGGCAAAACAGCACTGTTTATCTGCTCTCTCCCAAGTTTTTAGATTAATGGTTAAAAGATTATTTTCCTCTCCATGAAAGAAAAACAGGTCAGTCCTGCCCATACCTGTAATCTCAGTACCTGGGAGGCTGAGACAGGAGGATTACAGGTTCGCAGCCAGCCTCAGCAATTTAGTAAGGCCCTCCACAACATAGTGAGACCTTGTTTCAAAATGAAAGCAGGGCATAGAGTGTAGCTCAGAGCAGAATCCCCCGAGTTCAATCGTGTGTGTGTGTGTGTTTGTGTGTGTGTGTGTGTGTGTGTGTGTGTGTGTGTGTGTGTGTGTGTATTTCTTTCTCCCTCTCTCTCTCCCTCCCCCCACCACACTATTATTATTGTTATTTTTGTGTGTGGTGCTGGGGATGGAACCCAGGGGCCTTCTACCTCCAGGCTACACTCCCAGACCTATTTTTCTATTTTATTTGGAAACAGGGTCTCACTAAGTTGCTGAGAGCCTCACTCAGTAGCTGAGGCTGATTTTGAACCTGCGCGATCCTCCTTTCTCAGCCTCCCAAGCACGGGGATTACAAGTGTACGGCACTACACCCAGCCTATTTTTTATTCTTTATATCGAAACAGGGTCTCACTAAGTTATGGAGGGCCTCACTGAGTAGCTGAGGCTGGCTGGGAACCTGCGATCCTCCTGGCTCAGCCTCCTGAGTATTGGTAAATCTAAGCACTTTAGGAAAGACAGAAGAAGAGAAGTTGGCAAGTGAAAAGCAGGATTTGGCCTGATTACCACCTGTTTTTGTAAATAAAATTCCACAAGAGCATAACCACAACCACAGGGATTATTATTATTGTGCTTTTGTGCTCCAACAGCAGAGTTGAAGAGTTATAATAAGAACTATATGAAAAAGAACCCTTGTGGAGTTAGGGTGTGACTCAGTCTTGCCTAGCTTGTGCTAGGCAAGAAAACTTAAAAAAAGAAGAAAAAACTATATGGCCCTTGAAGTCCAAAATATTTGATATCTAGTCTCTAACCAAAATGTCTGGCAACTTCTGACTTGGAAAATACTTTCCACTTCTGAATAATGACCAAGTGCAGAGGTGGCCATCACTTGAACGGGCTGCCTGGGCGCGTCTTGTGCCCTCGTGCCTCAGCTCATGGTAAAAGAATCACAGTGCATCTTCTGCTGAGCTGCAGCAAGACTTAGGGCAATCAGCAATATAGCAAGGCCCTCCCCAACATAGTGAGACCTTGGTTCACAATGAAAACTTTGGCTTCCCTCGGTCTGTATCTTACTTGGAGAACCGCATGGAATGCTTTAGTAGAAAGAGACTGTTTGATACAGACATTAGGATGGGATGATTTACCCTCAGACTAGGTAGGTCTCTCATCTCTGGCCCTCCATAGAGTCTTAATTAGTTGGCTTTCAGTGGCATGTGTCTCCTTTGGCTCTAGCACCTGCATTTTGGAGACATGTCCTGCAGGGGGCAGTAAAGGCCACGGGGGAGCTGAGCAGAGCCGCTAGCCTTAGGACACTAGACCCAGCATCTCTGCAGGAGGTAAAACCCGAACTGCTCCTGAAAAATGTTCAGTGAAAAGGACTGGAGAAGAGCGAGGCTGAGAGCAGGAGCCGGAGTGGCAGGCTGCCTGGATCCAAGTCTCAGTTTAGCCACGCACTCTTAGGTGAATGCAGAAGAACGTCTCCAAGACATGGCTACTCCATCTGTAAAGCTGTGTCTATGTTTATGATATATATTCAGTGCTCCTCATGGAGTGCCTGGTGTTATGGATAGAAGCAATTAATGTTACTCATCTTGTTTTCTAAGAAACCTTTTTTTTTTTTTTTTTTTTTGCGTGGCCCTTGGGATTGAACTCAGGGCTACTCTACCACTGTGCTACATCTCCCTCTCTCTCAAGCTGGAGGCCTGTGGGCTCAGTAGACTTTAGGTTCCCCTAAATGTACTTCCTGAGCTCACCATTGGTCCCTACTGCATCCCTTCCTTACAAGGACTCTGCCATAAGCACGAGAGTCTCATCACTGATGATTTATCCTTACCTCTTCCTACAGTCAGAGCGCTCAGGACTGGTTATCTGCAACCCTCTTCCTTCACTAGAGTGGCAGGGGGCTCTGGAAGTACCTGGAGCAGGTGTGTAGACATAAGCTCAGAAGTAAGGACCTGCTTTGCTGCATCTCTGACTGGGTGCAGCTCCTCCTGGGTGCCACATCCTACAAGAGATATTTCAAATCAGAGCAAATACAGAGAAAGATGGCTTTGAAGACTGGCAAAACCTCTCTAAACTGTGGTCTATTAGGAATTGTTAAAGAGGTGAGAAAACTGGAGACATCTCAGTTTGAAGAAAAGATGAATGAAATACAGAGGGGATTAAACTATGACTCACAACAGGTGCTTAGAAATATTTAAGGTTTTATCCAGACGTGGTGGCGCACGCTTGTAATCCCAGCACTTGGGAGGCTGAGACAGGAGAATCGCGGTTCACAGCCCGCCTCAGCTACTTATTGAGGCCCTCTGCAACTTAGTGAGATCCTGTTTCAAAATAAAGAATAAAAAATAAAAAATAGGGCAGGGGTATACCTCAGAGGTTGAATGCCTCTGGGTTCAATCCCCAGTACCGCAAAAAAAAAAAAAAAAAAAAAAATATATATATATATATATGTATATATATATGTATGTATGTATGTATTTATGTATTTATATATATATTTATGTATTTAAGGTCTTGTTATATGGAAAAGAGATTTGCCTTTTTCTTTGTTACTTTTTCTTTCCTGTTAACAGGGTTTAACTAGAAAGCTGTTAACTGTTCACTGGAATGTGGAAGCATTTTCTAACATGAATCGGCTGAGTAACTAAAGTCTCCATGTCTGAAACTGTCCTGGTAAAGTCTGGCAGTTGCTGGCCTGAGTCTTGATGGGATCTATGTGGTGGGTGTGGACTTGCTTGGTTTGGTGCTTAGAGGGCCAAGGAGAGCCACTGAACAGTGCTGGGCTTTCTTCTGACCCAGCATTTTTGTGGCTACTTCTGCTGTGTTCTAGTGCGGCCTACTACAAAAGCCCTGCCTGTGTTCAGGGCTTGCTGTCCCAGGCCCTCCAGGTCTGACCCAGCCAAGTGATCTCTGAGGATACCCATAAATACTCTAGCTGTGTTTCTTGATATAAACCAAGGCAGGAAGAGGAGGGTTATTTTCCTGAGTTGAAGATTAGAATCCTGGCTCCCTGCGGACTGTGTTCCACCACAGTGCTGCACTCCGGTTAAGTCTCAGTTCCCATGAGGCTCTTTGGCTGTGTTTCCTTTTTGTGTCAGTAGTGGCCCTATTTTCCATTAGTTGAATCTTTCAAAAGAGTAGAAGCAGCCGGGTATGGTGGCACATACTTGTAATCCCAGGATTCGGGAGGCTGAAACTGGAGGATCGCAGTTCGCAGACAGCCTCAGCTACTTAGTGAGAACCTTGGCAACTTAGTGAGACCCTGTTTCAAAATAAAGAATAAAAATAGGGCAGGGGGTATGGTTCGGAGGTCAAATGCCCCTGTGATCCATCCCCAGACCCTCAAGGAAAAAAAAAGAGTAGAAGCTGCTGGGCGTTGTGGTGCACACTTGTAATCCCAGCATTCAGGAGGATGGGGCCAGAGAATCGTGGTTTGTGGCCAGCCCCAGCTACTTAGCGAGGCCCTTCACAACTCAATGAGACCCTGTTTCAAAAATAAAAAGACTAAAAATTAGGGCTGGGGGTGTAGCTCAGGGGTACAGTGCTTCTAAGTTCCATTCCTAGTACTGCAAAATAAACAATAAAAGAATAGCAGCTGAGCCAGGTGTGGTGGTGCATGCTTGTAATCCCCGCGTTTGGGAGGCTGAGACAGGAGAATCACACAGGTTTGAAGCCAGTCTCAGCTACTTTGTGAGGCTCTCAGCAACTTAGTGAGACCCTGTTTCCAAATAAAATATTAAAAAAAATAGGTCTGAGAGTATAGCCTGGAGCTAGAATGCCTCTGGGTTCCACCCCCAGTACCACCAAATAAATAAATAATAATAAATAAATAAAAAGAATAGCAGCTGCTTAAAGCCAGGCGTGGTGGCGCACGCTTGTAGTTCCAGTATTTGGGAGACTGAGATAGGAGGATCATGGCTCGAGGACAGCCTCAGCTACCTAGTAAGGCCCTTTGTAGCTCAGTGAGACCATATCTCAAAATAAAGAATTAAAAACTAAGGCTGCGGGTGTAGCTCGAGGGAGAATGCCCCTGGGTTCTATCCTTAGTACCACACACACACACACACACACAAAGAATAGCAACTGCTTATTGTGGACAAATACTTGCAGTACATGAGGCAGTTTTACACACACACACACACACACACACACACACACACACAGAGCAAATGTCAAGGGGGGTGTGGTTGTACATGTCTGTAATCTAAGCACTTGGGAGGCTGAGCTGAAACAGGAAGATCACAGCCTCAGCAAGTAGTGAGATTCTCATCAATCTAGCAAGACCCTGTTTCAAAAAATAAAAATAGGGCTGGGGATATACTTTAGAGATAGAATGCCCCTGGACTCAATACCTAGTACCAAGCCAGGCATGGTGGAGCACACTTGTAATCTTAGTACTTAGAAGGCCGAGACAGGAAGATCGCAGTTTCGTGGCGCCCTCCGCAACTTAGTGAGACCCTGTTCCAAAATAAAGAATAAGCTGCCGGGTGTGGTGGTGCACATTTGTAATCCCAGCATTCAGGAGGCTGAGACCTGGAGGAATCGCGGTTCGCGGACGGCCTCAGCTACTTAGTGAGGCCTTTTGCAACTCAGTGAGACCCGGTTTCAAAATAAAGGAAAAAAATAGGGCAGGGGGTGTGGCTTGGAGGTCAAATGCCCCTGGGTTCCATCCCCAGACCTGCAAAAAATAAAATAAAATAAAATAAATTTTAAAAAAATAAAGAATAAGCTGGGCATGGTGGCATACTCTTGTAACCCCAGCATTTGGGAGGCTGAGATAGGAGGATTGTAGTTCACAGACAGCCTCACCTACTTAATGAGGCCCTTTGCAACTCAGTGAGACCCTGATAATAAAAAAATAGAAGAAAAAAAATAGAGCTGGGGGTGTAGCTCGGAGGTAGAATGCCCCTGGGTTCCATCCCCAGTACCCAGTACCCCCCCACACACGAATAAAAAAACACAGTTGGAGATACCCCTGGGTCAATCCCTAAGAGCTCCCCCCCCAAAAAAAAAAAAAACCCTAGTAACACACACACACACACACCCCAAATGGTGATACATGCTTGTAATGCTGGTACTTGGGAAGCTGAGACAGGAGGATTGCAAGTTCAAGTACAGCTTTGACAACTAGCAAGACTTATTAAATTAATAAGACTCTGTTTCAAAAATAAAAAGTTAAAAAAGCTGAAAGTATGGCTTGGAGGTAAAATGCTTTGGGGTTCAATCCCCAGTAACACATACACACACACACAAAGTAAAAATAATATATTCTTTAAGTTTCGTTTAGAAATATTAGAATGAACTCAAGATATGTTTATCTTTCTTCATTGAAATGTAACAGTAGTCGGTCCAGTAGCAGTAGGAACTGATCAAATTATGGTCACTATATATCATTTCCTACTTAAATAAAATGACATTTAGAGAAATAGCTGTTCCAGGTCTGGGGCAGGAAATGTATACGGTGAGCCCCCAATATCTTTGTTTTTGTGGTACTGGGGGTAAAACCCAAGGGCCTTCCATCTCTGGGCTATATTCTCAGCCCTATTGTTTGTTTGTTTATTTATTTATTTATTTATTTATTTATTTATCTTGCAGTACTGGGATTGAATATATCCTCAGCTCTATTGTTTATTTGTTTATTTATTTATTTATTTATTTATTTATTTATCTTGCAGTACTGGGATTGAACCTTATGGCATTCTACCTCTGAGCTACAGCCCTATTTTTAATTTGTTTGTTTGTTTGTTTGTTTGTTTATTGTGGTGCTGGAGATTGAACCCAGTGGCATTCTACCATTGAGCTACACTCCCAGCCCTGTCCTTTATTCTTTATTTTAAAACAGGGTCTCACTAAGTTTTCAGAGGGCCTAAGTAGCTGAGGCTAGTTGTGGACCATGATCCTTCTGTCTCAGCCTCCCAAGTACTGGGATTATAAATGTGCAACACCATCTCCAGCTTTTTATATTTTATTTTATTTTATTTTATTTTATTTTGGTGGTACTGGGGGTAGAACCCAGAGGCTTTCTACCTCTGGGCTATACTCCCAGACCTATTTTATATTTTTATTTTGAAACAGGGTCTCACTAAGTTGCTGAAAGCCTCACTAAGTAGCTGAGGCTGACTTTGAATCTGTGCGATCCTGCTGTCTCAGGCTCCCAAGAGCGGGGATTACAAGCATGCGCCACCACGCCTGGCTATTTTTTATTTTGAAACAGGATCTCACTAGGTTGCAGAGAGCCTGCTGCACCACCATGCCCAGCTACTTGCCAGTTTTCAAAGTAACAAATTATGCCATAATTTCTGTGTGTGTGTGTGTGTGTGTGTGTGTGTGTGTGTGTGTGTGTGTGTTTTGTACTGAGGGTGGAACCCAGGGGATTTTCTACCTCCAGGCTATACTCTCAGACCTATTTTATATTTTATTTGGAAACAGGGTCTCACTAAGTTGCTGAGAGCCTCACTAAATTATAAATGTGCAACCCATCTCCAGCTTTTTATATTTTATTTTATTTTATTTTATTTTGGTGGTACTGGGGGTGGAACCCAGAGGCTTTCTACCTCTGGGCTATACTCCCAGACCTATTTTATATTTTTATTTTGAAACAGGGTCTCACTAAGTTGCTGAGAGCCTCACTAAGTAGCTGAGGCTGGCTTTGAACCTGTGTGATCCTCCTGTCTCAGCCTCCCAAGCGCTGGGAATACAAGCGTGCGCCACCATGCCCAGCTAAACTGCCATAATTTCTAAAGATAACCACAGAGGAGGTTGTTGGTTTTTATCAAGCATTATTATTATTATTATTATTATTTTTTTTTTTTTGCAGTATTGGGGATGGAACCCAGGGACAATCTACCTCTGAGCTACACCCCCTGCCCTATTTTTTATTCTTTATTTTGAAACTGGGTCTCACTGAGTTGCAGAGGGCCTCACTAAGTAGCTGAGGCTGTCTACAAACTACAACCCTCCGGTCTCAGCCTCCCGCATGCTGGGATGACAAGCGTGCGCCACCGCCCGGCAGGAAAGGCTTTCTTGTTTGGAGCAGTTTGTTTTGTTCCTGCAGTGGGGCTGTTCAGTCATACCCCTGGGATTTCTTTCTTTTTTTTTTTTTTTTTTTTTCCCCAGTGCTGGGGATGGAACCCAGGGGCATTCTACCTCTGAGCTATACCCCCAGCCCTATTTTCTTTTTTAATTCTTTATTTCAAAACAGGTTCTCACGAAGGGCCTCACTAAGTAGCTGAGACTGGCCGCAAACCTGGCTCCTCCTGTCTCAACCTCCTGAATGCTGGGATTACAAGTGTGTGTCACCGCGCCCGGCTTTGGGATTTCCTTCTTAGAAACACCTGCTATGCCTGTGTGTGGAAAGGCAGGGGCCAGATTCTGTGCATTTGTACCAGCTGAAGCTTTGAAGACCCAGGTACTCCTATTCCCACAGCTCCCCACCTGTCCCCTCCCTGCAGCAGGTCATGTTAAAGAGCATTGCTCAGGGCATGTAGTTTGTGCTCTGTGTTGCTGTGCTTACATTGCCTTTGTTGGAGTGATGAGTTGATTCCTGAACTCAGCACCAGCAGGGTCCCTGGCTAATGTGATGGAAAAGAATTTCAGCACGTGCCAGCCAGAGACCGGACAGAGACTTATTTGGTGAAAAGGGAAGAAATACACATTCAAGAGAGAATGCAAGTCACCTCAAGATGAGGGAGGCTAGCCGGGCGTGGTGGCACATGCTGTAATCCTAGCTTTGGGGAGGCTGAGACAGGAGAATCGCGGTTCGTGGCCAGCCTCAGCTACTTAGTGAGGCTCTTTGCAACTCAGGGAGACCTGGTTTCAAAAGAAAAGAATAAAAAATATGGCTGGTGGTGCAGCTCAAAGGTAGAATGCCCCTGGATCTCATCCCCAGTACCACAAAAAAAAAATGGGGGTAGGCATTTTGAGGAGTGCAGGGCTCTTTTCCTGGAGGGGACTTTGTGAGGGGTGGGCTAGAGGGGTATGTGAGGATGATCTCAGCCTGGTAGTCCCTGAGGCAGTTTCTGGTGGTCTGGTCATCCGGTCCCCTTTAGGGCGGATGATCTCAGTCTTGTAGTCCCAAGGTAGTTTCTGGTGGTCCAGTTGTCTGGTCAACCTTAGGGTTCCCAGGCTGATTGGGATCGTCATTATCTTATTGACAGATGAGCTGGAGATTGTCCTAAATTATAGGTTTATTAAAATATTGTGCCTTTCTTGTTATCAGTGCAGGGCAATTATAGTTTCTTTCAGTTAACTTTAGGATCTACAAAGTTCCCAGGAATTTGGGGAAGTGAGTCCTGGGAGAGAGAACTGGTTTGAGGAGTGAAGGCTGAAGCACTTGAGCTCGTCTCTTGTACTAAAGTGATATTTACTGTTCCTTCTTGAATTTTGCTTTCTACCGTTTTGTTTCTGCTCTCCTCCATCACCTTCAGATGCTATGGGCAGCTCCCCGTGTGGGCCTTGCCCAGGACTCTGCTCGGGGCTCTTCACTTGCTCTGGGCACAGGTTGTGGTTGTGGTTGTGGCAGGGAAGTGTAAGTGTGAGCTTCCTTCAGGTGTTCACTAATGCCACACATGGATCCCTGGGGTCTGCCTGCGGGAGGCTCTGGGTCCGAGGGCAGTGTCCTCCATCCAGCGCCTGGGGCTACCCCTCCTCAACTGAGGGTAGCATGAGCGGGTGTGCTAAGGGCTCCAGGAATGTAATCAGTGACGATGTCATCAGGCTGTGCTGCAGCCCATGGCCTCCTAAACTTTGTTTTGTCTCCATTTCTGACACTAGACTAGGCCTAGTACAGCCCACTCCTCTTCCCAATGTGACTTATACATGGATTCCCAAAGTTAGCAGTCCACCCCTGGGTGAGGAGGACACTGGAATGATTGGGGGGGGGGATAGCCTCTGGTGCAATTGGGGGCATTGAATAAAAATAAGGGGGAAGAGGAAGCACCCATGGAGGCTCTAAGTTTTTGTGGGTTTTTGTTGTTTGTTTGTTTGTTTGGTTTTTTGGTGGTACTGAGGGTGGAACCCAGAGGCTTTCTACCTCCGGGCTATACTCTCAGACCTATTTTTTATTTGGAAACAGGGTCTCGCTAAGTTGCTGAGAGCCTCATTAAGTAGCTGAGGCTGGCTTCGAACCTGCGTGAACCTCCTGTCTCAGCCTCCCAAGCGTGGGGATTACAAGCGTGCGCCACCACGCCCGGTGATGTGGGTTTTTTTTTTTTTTTTTTTTTTTTTTTTTGAGGTGTTAAGCCAATAATTTTGGGAATCTATGACTTAGAGCAAGGAGAAATTTCCTGGGCTTCAGACATTGGGATGGACTTATGGTGAGGTGCAGTCACGGTAGTCTGGAGGCCCAGTTAGGATCGTCTGGGCTGGGCAGAGGCCAACAGGCCTGCCTTTTAACTTCGCTTCCTCCATGGCCTCAGCCACTCAGCTGGGGCGTGTCCATTCAGCAAATCCTCCTGGCGGTCTCCTCTCACTGGGAGTCATGAGACTGCGCGCCCATGCAGTCTGCCCCTTAGTGTTCTCTGGCTTGTGAGGGGTCTCTTCCAGCTTCTGAAGGAACCGTCCCTGGATCCAGCTCCACTGCAGCCTGTCCTGGGTCCTGCGTCCCTGGATCCAGCCTGCAGCAGCCGCAGCAGCAGCCTGAGCCTTACTAGGAACAAGGGTGGAAGGTGGAGTAGACCATAGCCAGATTCTCTCTGTGCATGTTGGCTTCATCTTGGCACTTGGAGAGAGCAGGCACGTGCCAACTGACCCTCCCCTTCTCAGCAGTCAGTGGCGTTGGTGGCATACATGGTGCATCTGGCATTTGGGGGAGAACTGCTAAGGCTGCCTAGGAACCAGCCTTGGATCTTCAACGAGAACACGGGGCCCTGGCTGTCAGAGTGAGCTCCAGCAGGCAAGAGGGGCTGGGGATGTAGCTCAGCAGTAGAGCACTTGCCTAGCGTGCACTAGGCTGTGGGCTCCAGCACCTCAAACACAAACCAAAGGAAGGCAAAAGCGATGGAGGCCTTGAAAGATAGCGACGGCTGTGCCATTGTTCAGACTTGACCTCAAAGTTGACAGGCCTCCCGTTTTCTCACTGATACTTCTTGTAGACCAGCCCCTCGTTTGACACCTGATTTTTTTTTTTTTTTTTGTACTAGGGATGGAACCCAGGGGCTTTCTGCCTCCAGGCCACACTCCCAGACCTATTTTTATTATTTATTTTTTACTTGGAAACAGGGTCTCACTAAGTTGCTGAGAGCTTCACTAAGTAGCTGAAGCTGGCTTTGAACCTGTGCGATCCTCCTGTCTCAGCCTCCCAAGCACTGGGATTACAAACGTGTTCCACCATACCCAGCTAACACCTGATGTAATTTAGCTCTGTTGCCTGCCTCATTCTGTCCCCGGAAAACATGTGCTCACCTCAGAGTGCTCAAAAGAAAACCTGGAAGAAAGGAGCATTTCCCTCAGGGGCCCAGACTTTGGCCATAGGAAACTCTAAAGGGACTTAGTGTTGGGCTCTTCTTCATACCAGGCAAGGAAGTTCTGACTGCTGGCTGGGTGTGGGGCATTACTTTCAGCCACTTCATAGATGTTTCTGGTACTGTCTTTTTACAAAATGCAGGCAAATCATCATTCTCCAGAGTTAGGATGAACTTGGAGCTGGGTGTGGTGCTGCGCACTTGTAATTTCTGTACTTGGGAGGCTGAGACAGGAGAATTGCAGGTTCAAAGCCATCCTCGGAAACTTAGGGAGGCTTTCAACAATTTAGTGAGACCCTGTTTCAAAATAAGAAATAAGCCGGGTGTGGTGGTGCATGCTTATAATCCCAGCATTTGGGAGGCTGAGACCGGAGGATCATGGCTCGCAGACAGCCTCAGCTACCTAGTGAGGCCCTCTGCAACTCAGTAAGATCCGGTTTTAAAATAAAGAAAACAAAAATAGGTCAGGGGGTGTAGCTCAGAGGTCGAATGCCCCCTGGGTTCCAGCTCCAGACCCGCAAATAAATAAATAAATAAATAAGTAAAAGAAAGAAAGAAAGAAAGAAAGAAAGAAAGAAAGAAAGAAAGAAGCCAGGCGTGGTGGCGCACGCTTGTAATCCCCGTGCTTGGGAGGCAGAGACAGGAGGATCGCGCAGGTTCGAAGGCAACCTCACTGGCTTAAGAGACCCTGTTTCCAAATAAAAGTGCAAAATAGGTCTGGGAGTGTAGCCTGGAGGTAGAAGGGTTTCCAGGAACCCCAGTACCACCAAAAAAAAAAAAAAAAAAAAAAAAAAAAAGAAAGAAAGAGAAGAAAAGAAAAAAGAAAGAAAGAAAGAAAATCGGGCTGGGCTATAACTTGGAGGTAAAATGCCTCTGAGTTCAATCTCCAGTACCAATAAATAAATAAATTAATTAATTAAAAACCTTGGTTAATGTATTTGTTTCTCAGTGTTTCAAAGGCAGCACTGTTTACAATGTTTTCTGCAAACCATTACCCTAGATCTTGCTAACTTTATATCCAGGAGGTCTGACTTCAGACTACCATGACCAGAGCCGAATTCTGAGCAGGCAGATGGGGTGGTGGCTGATTTGAGGAGCTGGTTACAGTTTGCACACCCTTCACCCCCACCACACACACACACTTTTAAGAGTTCTTGCTAGGGAATTGTTTGTTAATGGGGAATGTAACATGGAGTAATGAGACCATTTTCTCAAGTAAGCAAGGGGTGAAACTGTAACGAGTCTTCTTTTGGATTCTCATGGCACTTGGGGGCAAAGCTCAGAGTGGGGAAGGGAATGGAAAGTGACTGGGCCCTCACCTGGAGTGGCCCATGGCTGTATTTCAGGTGGGGGGTCCCAAGAGGTTTTCATCTTCTGTTGATGAGAAGCCATGGGGAGAGAGAGGGGAGATGGAGCCGCTGGAACCACCGCTGGACAGCTGGGCCTCTGACCAAGGCATTATTAGCATTTGAAAACCCCTCTGAAGGGCCTGTAGCTTCCTGGGGCGGCTTGCGAGGCTCCAAACCCGAATGGGGCTGAGCATCCAGGACACAAAGACCAGACCAGACTCAAGAATGAGCCCATTGTGGCTTTGTCCCAGGCTTGAGAACTGTGACCAAGGCCCTTTCATTGTTAAGAAAGACTGTTTCTGGCCACTGCAGACCCTGCCCCTGGCTAAAAGGTTCTGTTAGTTAGCGTCTGCCCTCTAAACATTTCTGGGGACAGTTATATTTTCTGCCCACCCCCCTTAATCCAGTAGAGCCTAGGGCCACATCTTGACCCCACGTGCTCACGGTGGGACGCGCTGGTCCCAGAGGAGCAACTTGTTGACTACCTTTTCTTGCTTAGGGTGCAGCTGCCTAAGTTAAATTAAGCCCCTTCTCATTCTTATTTAATAACAGTTTGGGTTTGCAGACATTTATCTCTAAATCAGCATCAGTTCTGGTTAATAAATGGTCATAGCTTCAAGCCTTTCCAGCCTTTTCCCTGTCCCCAGCCTAAACCTCTGCTTGGATTGGGGTATTTTTTACAGACCAGCTAGGTAAGAGAAGCCCCTAGGGAACTGGCCCAATCAGGTTCTAAAACCAGGAGCGATGGTGCCACCTACTGTGCACTTGCTGCTACTACAGGCTCCGGCCAGTACATCTGGTAACGAGCATTGGTCTGATATTCCAGCATGAGAATAATTTATGATGGTGGAGAACACACTGCATAGGCATAGTGTGGCCCACTTTACAGGCAAGGAAACAGACGTAGATACTATGCTTGGATAAATCTCCCAGGGTTACCAGGAGTAAGGGATAGAGACAAATAGGAATCAGGACTTTCCAACTTCAAGGTTAACCACTATGCCAGGGTTTACCTTTAAAGTCAGCAGATTTAACTGATAATGGACAAGGAATTCCATAAAATGAACAGCAAGGCGCCTCTTCTCTCCCCAATTCTTTCAATCCTATTGATTTTGTCTCAGTTGATATGACTCACTAATTAGTAGCTCTTTGATACCTGTTCACTTCAGGGTTTTTGTTTTTTATGGTACTAGGGATTGAACCCAGTGGCATTCTACCTCTGAGTTATAGCCCCCCAGCCCTGTTTTGTTATTTATTTTGAAGCAAGGTCTCACTAAGTTGTAGAGGGCCTCACAAGTTGCCGAGGCTGACTGAGAACCTGTGAGCCAATCTCAGCTTCCCAAGCACTGGGATTACAGGCATGTGCCACCACGCCTGGCTTTCCCAACTCTTCTTTTTTTCTATTTTGAGACAGGGTCTCATTAAGTTATCCAGGCTGATCTCAAACTTTCTACCCTCCTGTCTCAGCCTCCCAAATATGCTTGGATTACAGGCATGTGCCACCATGCCTCTCAAGGAGGCAACAATATAATATATGTATATTATCAACCAGATCAAATTATCTTCCACTTACTGCTAAGAAACACTGATTTTTCATTTATTTTCCTTATTTATGATAATGATAATGAAGTATTTATTCATTTACTTATTTATTTATTCATTTATTCATTTATTGTGATATTCAGAATTGAACCCAGGGGCATTCTACCTCTAAGCTCTACCCCCAGCCTGATTTTTTATTCATTATTTGGGAACAGGGTCTCACTAAGTTGCAGTGGACCTCAGAAAGAAAGAAAGAAAGAAAGAAAACAAGGTTTCACTAAGTTTCATAGGGCCTCACAGGTTGCTGAGGATGGCTTCAAACATGTGATCCTCCTGTCTTAGCCTCCCAAGGACTAGGATTACTTAAAAGCATGTGCCATGACACCCAGCTAGGTTTTTTTAAGCCAAATTTTAGGGGGGAAATACAAGTAAGCAATGTACAGATGGCTCACAGATGGGGCAGAAGCCAAGTGGGTGTCATAGACTACTGAAGGACTAGGGAAGTACACATGTACCTCACCGATATGTTACTTGATCTTGAGCAATCTCAAAGACCCTCTCCTCATTTGTAGAAAAGAAAATGTTGATAAGTGATTGTTTAGGTCATGTAGGCCTGTAACATGCTGTGATATCCTAACATCAAGAGTCAAGTTACAGCCGAGCCTGGCAGCGCACACTTGTAATCCCAGCATTTGGGGGACTGGAGGATCGTGGTTCGCAGACAGCCTCAGCTACTTAGCGAGGCCCTCTGCAACTCAGTGAGACCCTGTTTCAAAATAAAGAATAAAAAATTGGGCAGGGGGTGTAGCTTGGAAGTCAAATGTCCTTGGGTTCCATCCCTAAGTTTCATCGGGGCCTGGTGGTGCAGGCCTAAAACCCCAGTCAGTACTTGAGAGGCTGAGACAGGAAGATTATAGGTTCAAGGCCAGCCTCAGCAATTGAGCAAGACCCTATTTTATAACAAAAGATAAAAAGGGCTGGGTGTGGCTCAGAGGTAGAAAGCCCCTGGGTTCAGTCTGCAGTGCCACAAAAGAGGTTTGCCAGCCTGGACTGCTGAGCTTGAGGAGATGGCGATAAGAGGATTAGGGGCGTGGCCACTTTGCCTCTCCCCCAAATCCCTCCTTTTGCCTACTACCCTCTTTATTATTTGTTTATTTTGTGGTACTGGGGACTGAACCCAGGGCCATTCTACCTGATAGCCACACCCCCAGCCCTTTTGAAACAGGGTCTCCCTAAGTTGCCTATGGCCTTGCCAGGTTGCTGAGACGGGTCTGAAACCTGTGATCCTCCTGACTCGGCCTCTCAAGTACTGGAATTACAGATGTGCACCACCATGCCCACCTCCTTCATTCTTTAAAATAAAAAATTTATAGCTGTTCTATATTATTGATAGTTTTCTAGGTTTTTAGACTTTGTTCTTCCTGCCAGCAGGCTTTCCAGCCTAGTTAAGATGGTTGGAGCAAGCTGGATGTGTGACACATGCCTGTAATCCCAGTATTTAAGAGGTTGAGACAGGAGGATTGCAGGTTCAAGAACAGCCTCAGCAACATAGTGAGATTCTCAGCAACCTTGAGAGACCCTGTTTCAAAACAAAAAATAAAAAGGGCTGGAGGTATAGCTCAGAGATAGAATACCCCTGGGTTCAATTCTTAGTACTACATACACACACACACCAACAACAACAACACCCTCACAAATAACAACAACACCCTCCACAACTTAGTGAGACCCTGTTTCAAAATAAAGAATAAAAAAATAGGGCAGGGGGGAGAAAAGCGGGGCTTAAGAGTCCCGCTAACAACCAATCTCCATTACCACAAAAAGAGCGCCTTTCATAGCCAGAAAACACCATCACCAGAAAAACAAAAAAAACCCACCAGGCTCCAGAGAGAAAGCGGACTGAGAACAGAGCTCAGGGCCACAGAGGAGACACACGCGCCCGAGGACGCGGCAGCAGCGCCATACTGCCGGCGGCAGCGGCGAACTCTACGGACGGCTACAGCAAGCCAGGTGAGCCGCTGCGGAACAGCCAGGCGGGATCTTTCGGCGCAGACAGCATTTAAAGCTCCCAGTGGCTGAACTCAGCACACGCTGCAGGGATTCAGAGTGGAAATCAAAACCAGAGAAGAAAAAATACGCCAGCCTCATGGCCGAGGGCGTGGCAGAGGCGCCATATTGCCACCGGCGGCGGCAGCAGCAGTGAATTCACCGAGTCCAGTACAGCTACATCTGCGTACTCAAGAACAGTGAGTCAAATTGCGGGCCACAGAGGAGAAATCGCAGTATTGGGCCTCCTGGGACTTGACCCAGTGAGGGAGTGGTGGTGGCAGAGATATCACACCATAGGAGAACGTGCAACCTGGCACCCCCCATAGTTTAAAGCAGCCTCTATCGACTCCCTGGGTCGGAGACTCTGTGATACAACCCAGTAAAGGAGTAGTGGGGTCTGAGATAATACAGACTCGAGATCCAGAGCACCTTAAGTGAAGCCATAGTGACCCAAGGGAAGAACCCAGAGAAGGCACAAACCTCCGAAATCATGGGAAAGAGGAATAACACTGGAGTAATGAATGTGCACAACCCCACAACATCAGAACCTGATAAAACAGAAAATCAGAGATTTCTAGAAGATCAAATCAGGAAAATAACTATAGAAATAATAGAGGTGCTTCGAAAAGAACTCAGAGAGAGCCAAAAAGAGATAAAGGATGCAATTAATGAAGTAAAGGCCTCAATTCAAAGCACAAACAACCGATTAGACCACATGGGGAACAGAATCTCGCTCTTAGAAGATGAGCAATCCAAAAATGAATGCATAGTTTCTAATCTAGAAAAAAATATCCAACAGCAGGAATCTGACATTGAAGAAATATGGGCCCATCTTAAGAGAGCTAACCTAAGAATAATTGGAATAGAGGAGGGAAAAGAAAGTGATACCAAAGGGATCAACAATCTCTTCAAGGAAGTAATAGCAGAAAATTTTCCAAATATAGAGCAAGAGGTTGATACACAGATCCAGGAAACTTATAGAACTCCCTTTAGACAGGATCTGAGAAGAGGATCCCCACGCCATATAATTGTCAAAATGACCAATGTGGAAGCCAAGCAGAGAATCTTAAAGGCAACAAAAACAAAGGGCCAACTGACATTCAGAGGCAAACCAATTAGAATCACTCCAGACTTCCCAAACCAAGTCATGAGAGCCAGAAGGGCTTGGAGTAACATATTCCAAACTCTGAAAGAAAACAACTTCCAGCCAAAACTTTCCTACCCAGCAAAACTTTCTATCAAATTAGATGGAGAAATAAGAAGCTTCCATGACAAACAGAAACTGAAGGAATTTATGTCTTCAAAACCAGCGCTAGAGAAAATACTCAAAGAGATTAACTACAAAGAAGAAATAGGTAACACTCACCAGAACCAGAGAAACAAGAGTTTCCATCCAACAGACAACTAAGATTGGTTATCTGTGGAGATTCATTATTTATGTTAGTCTTTTACCTATCTCTAAGTTGTATTGTTTGCCTTTATTGTTGTTAATTTTTAGGATTTCTAGTTGGAATATTAATATACCTTCAGATATAGATTTGGAAATATTTTATCCAATTCTATTAGTAACTTTTAACTCTGTTTACATTGTCTTTGGATATACAATATTTTCTTTTATTTTTTAGGGAGTTTGTATATTCTTCTGTTGCCTGTGCCATTGAAATCATATCCAAGAAATCACTGCCAATTTCAATGTTGTGAGGTTTTATGACCCAGATTTTCTCCTAAAAGTTTATAGTCTTAAGATTTATATTTAGGTCTTTTATCTATTTTAATACTTGTATATGGGATTAGGTAAAGGTCCAATTTTATTCTTTTCCATGTAATTATTATTTTTCAACAATATTTAGTTAAAAGATTATTATTTCCACCACCAAATGTTCGTGGAAACCTTTGTCAAAAATAACTTGACAATATAGGGAAGAATTTAGCTCTAGGCTTGTATTTAACTCCAATGGTCTATATATCTGCCTTTAGAACAGTACTACACTGTTTCAATTATTGTAGCTTTATATGGTTTGAAATCAGAAAATATATATCTGCTAGCTTTGTTCTTTTTCAAGATCGTTTTGGGTATCTAGAATTCATATTCCATATTAGGATAGATTTTTTTCTGAAAAATAAATATATAAATATATGATAGTTTCACCTAAAAAAACAGAAAAAAATATGCTCTAGTAAGAAAGAAAGCAAAAAGAAATATTGAAATGCTATCTTTAAATCATCAAATGCTTGGTATCAGACAAATGAAACTGTTATGTGAGATTATCATTTTTAATTTTGGATAAATTGCTATAATACTAGATGTCAACCACTAAGCCAAGCATGGGAAGGAGGGATGGGGAGAGAATGGGGTGGGGATCAGGTGGGGGCTGACTGGGCGATGTGTGCATGTATGTCTACAAAAGTTTGTATCCCACTATGATGTATGAATACAGTGCACCAATAAAATAAAATTAAAAAAAAAAATAGGGCAGGGGTTGTAGCTCGGAGGTCGAATGCCCCTGGGTTCCATCCCTAGACCCGCAGACAAACAAACAAAAATCGTAGCAGCAGCTTTTTGGGGAACATGCCCCATAATTCACAGTTGCGAGACTACCACTACAACAAACCCTAGAATATTTCCTCTGCCCCAGGAAGAACACCCGTACTGGGCATGCTCTGCTCCCCTCGGCCGTCCCAGCCCGGGCCTGCTGTCTGTCTCTGTAGGTTCGTCTGTGTGTCGTTCTGTATCAAGGAAATGGTGTAGCATGGTCTTTTGCAACTGGCTTTTCTTACTTGATGCAGTGTTTTTTAAGATTCTTGTTTACACTACTCAAATGGGTGTAAAGTAGTAGTGGTTTTGATTTGCCTTTCTTTTAACTTTCTCTATAGTATTGTTTACAGCACAAAAGACTTTGATTTTGCCGAGTCTAGTTTATCTATTCTTTTGTTGCTTGTGCTTTTGGTATTATATCTAAGAAACTGTTGCCTCATCCAAATCCTGTGTTTTCTTTTAAGGGTTTTATAGTTTAAGCTAATGCAGTTAGGTCTATGATCCATTTTCAGTCCATTTTATTTGTGGTGGGAGGAAGGAGTCCAACTTGAGTCTTGCATGTGGATAACCCTTTGTTCGGCACCATTTGTCAAAAAGACTATTCTCTTCTCTATTGAATTGTCTTGGCACCCTTGTCAAAAATTAATGGCCATAGATGTGAAGTTTTATTTCTGGCCTCTCAAATTATGTTACATTGATCAAATGTCTCTTCTTATGCCAATCCCACATTGACTTGATTACTATATCTTTGCAGCAAGTTTTAAAATTGGAAAGATTAGGCTGGGGATATAGCTCCATGGTCGAGCACTTGCCTAGCATGCCTACGTCCCTGGATTTGATCCCCAACACTGCAAAAACCAAATGCCCCTGTCTCTCCACAGAGAACACCTTCTGCAGTGGGGACCACGTGTCTTGGCACAGCCCTTTGGATAACAGTGAGTCAAGAATTCAGCACATGCTGCTGACAGAGGACCCGCAGATGCAACCCGTGCAGACACCCTTTGGGGTAGTTACCTTCCTCCAGGTGAGGCGTGGTTGGATTTTGGAGCCTTCCCTATGGAAAGTGTCCTGAAGGATGGGGGAGGTTGGAGGGAGCAGGAATTCCCCCCTAATGGGTCTGTCAGGTAGAGCCACATGGCCCTGTTTCACCCTCTGAGATGGAAGAGGGGCCCTTGAAGTGGGAGAGAACAGCTGTGGCCAAGAGAGGCCAACAGGGAGAGTATTCTGGAGGTTGTAAAGACCCAGTCACAGACACAGGGCTTCCCAAGCAGAAAGCCAGCTCGGGCTGGTCTCACACTTTCCCTGAAGGGGTGTGAATCTCCACAGCTGCCACCAGCACTTGCTTTGACTATGATGAGGTATATGTTAGTTAGTTTCCTGATGATTTACACAAACGTTTACCGATGGCAAAAATGGCTCCCCGACCTTCCCGCACTCTCAGAAACATGGCCTGCAGACCTGTCCTGAGTTGGCTCACACCCTGGTTTTCTCCTGTGCAGCTGAGATCTAGACTTTGTGTTACAGCAAGGGCAAGCAAGGGTCGGGCTCAGTGCCAGTCTATGGACCTGCCATCTCCTAGCCAGGCTGCCACTCCCTCCTTAGGAAACCATCCCACTTCCAAGCACAGATCCACTTGAGGTGGTCCTGGGAGAGCTTGGGTGGCTGACCTGGGGGGGATGGCCATTAACACACAGTGACATCTTGCCCCTGGCCTCAGATTGTTGGTGTGTGCACAGAGGAGCTACACTCAGCCCAGCAGTGGAATGGGCAGGGCATCTTGGAGCTGCTGCGGACGGTGCCAGTGTGAGTACATGTTCCCCTGACATAGGGGCCTGGCTTTGGGGGTGGGGGGTCCTTCCTTCGATCACATGTGAGTGCTATTATCCTGGCATTGCTGTTTCAGGGACTCACTCCCTGATGGCTCCTGACCACAAACTACTCTCCTGTATTTTGGAGTTGGCCCAGCCCATCAGCTCCAGCCCCTCAGTTACCATCTTTCCCTCTTTCCTTATCCACAGTGCTGGCGGCCCCTGGCTGATAACTGACATGCGGAGGGGAGAGACCATATTTGAGATCGATCCACACCTGCAAGTATGTCTTGAGTGAGGAAACCCTTGCTAGCACACTGTGCCTAGGCCTCTTCCAAATAACACTGGCTTTCATCCTGGGAAAATGGAGGAGCTGTATGTGTGAGTGAGTAGGAACACAGCACGGCTTGGAACTTGTCCCCTGAGTTCTGCTGCACGCATAAGAGAACAGAGACTTAGGTCTAGAAAAGCGTGTCTCAGCCCGTGTATTTTTACATTTTAAAGGGATACATGTTTATTGTTAAAATTAGATCACCAGCAACAAAAGAAAATAAGTGTAGCAGATATTGCTTTCCTGTGTGGGATTCATTTCCATACTTCCCCTTCTTAAAAGAACACAGCCTTTCTTTCACGGAGCCACTCCCAGCCTGCAACAGGCAGTGACACAAGTGATATTCACCCTCAGCCCACTGCATGCTGAGTGCTGATTGGTCTAATGATCTTGTCACTCTGCTTTACACATTTTCCAACCCTGCCCGGGTAGATGGGCACTCCTTGATATATGAAGGGGACTTTAGACACACAGGCCTGCGCTGCACCTTTCTGTAGCCTGCCCAGACAGTGTCATTGTCATGTTTAATTGAAGTGCTCCTTTGGCATGGCCTGCACTGTCTGGCTCCTGCCTCCCCCACCACCTATTGAAGGACACTGTCACCCTTGAACCTTTGATTCATCCTTAAAGCTCTGGCAAGCCACCGACTACTGCCAGGAGCTTCAAGCCCTAGAGTAGGAGAGAGAAGGCAAGTGGACATGTAGCCTGCAGTCCCTGGTTTCTTCACTGCAAACCCGTGAGTTTGGGCATAAATCCTCTTCATTCACAGATGATGCTCCTCTGTTTTCCTGGGGCCTTTAACACTGAAATTTTCCAGTTGCTGCCAGGATCCTGTGTTATCTCTACTTTAAGCTTGGTTTCCCTGTAGCTTCTGCTTAAGCAAGAACCAAAAACCATGAAGGCCTTTGTTCTGCAGCCACATTGGGATCCAGCATGGGACACTGTGGGCTGCTGTTTGGCCCCTGTCATAAATGCTACATACTCAAAAAGAACCTGGTCTCTTGAACTGATAGGGTATGCAAGCCATTCTTTGTCTGCATGCTGAGAATAGTCCTTCTCCCAAGTCTACAGGCTCCCTGAGACCAGCCAACGGGACCTACAGCACCCAACAGTCTTTGAAAGCCAGCCAAAAACTGATGCAAGAAAGTGCAGCTCTCTTTTCTGGTGGCCTTGTGCACCAAGTATCAACTCCTCTGTGTCTGCTTGTGCCTCTCTGGGGTCTGCTTGCCATCAGTTCATTTGAGAGCTGGCTTGTAGTGCTTTGTTATAAATTCTGTTGCTAACTAGCCGTGTACATAAACAAGTCCCTTAATTTCCCAGGGTTTCAACTCTCTCTTATATAAAGTAAGTGAGCTGGACTAGCGAAGCCAAGCGGTTTTCTCAGCTGATTGCCTAGGTGAGGGCCTCAGGGCAGCTGGTAGAGAAGCTACGAGGGCTGTCCCCTGAGCAAGCCAGGACCTCCAGCCCCTTGCTCTCTGCCACAGCTATAGAGCTGCTGCCCTGCTCAGAATCCCCAACCCTGCCCAGGCTGATGGCATACCAGAAGGGAGGAAAGTGCAGCCAATGTGAAGAAGGCCACCTTTGACTGGCCCCAGGCCAGACCTGTGCTTCTCTCAGTAAGGCTTCCTGGCTCACCAGCAGGCCATTGTCTACTCCATGGGTACCCAACTTCAGGACATGGGCAGGTAGACTCTTGCTGAAGTACTTGGTAACAAAGAGGCTTATTTGACCCATATTGCTATATATGGGCAAGGCTGCTAGAGCCTCCCAGATAACCTCTGGTCTGAAGTCCAGCATCACAGAACTGTAGGGAGTACACCTCTTCCTCGTGGCCATTTGGCAAGTGTTTGGACTTAGCAGTGCAAGGCCTACACAAAGACAGGGCCTCTGGGGCTCTGCAGATGGTCACTGCCCTTCAGGCCCCCATTTCAGCCTGAGAAACTTGGTCCAGAGCCTTAGTTGCCAAACCAGATAGCAGGCAACTAGGGGAAGGACTGCCCTTGTGCTCTGCGGCAACCACCCCCTCTAGCTGTTGAAAGGGGTAACTACAGGTATGGTTCCCCACCTGTGGCAGCAGCAGATTTCTGCTCTGCCTCCTTTAGCAGTGACTTGGGGGCTCTTTCTGGAGGATCAGAGAAGAGAGGAAGGATTGGGTCTTTCGTCAGAGAAGTAGCTCCTGTCTTTCCTATATCAGCTCTGTGGGCCAGCATGGGGTGAGCAGAGTCAGGGCTCTGGAAGAGGCATGAAGGGCCCTGGTAGAGAAGCTTCCCTGGCTTCTCCTAATCCTTGAGTCCCTGGAGGAAGGAGTCCAGTGGCTGGCAGAGCCCATCATGTGTGCAGCCAAAGCAAAATAAGGACAGAGCCCCTGCACATGCAGTGCTGTCCATGCTAAGCACATACAAGGACTCAGCACATGCTGCGAGGGTGGTGACGACACCGGGCCACCAGTTCTCTGAAAGAACTCTGGCTCTTTGGTTCTTTTCAAGCAGGAGAGAGTTGACAAAGGCATCGAGACAGACGGCTCCAACCTGAGCGGCGTCAGTGCCAAGTGTGCCTGGGATGATCTGAGCCGGCCCCCCGAGGATGACGAGGACAGCCGGAGCATCTGCATCGGCACGCAGCCCCGGCGGCTTTCTGGCAAAGGTAGGAGCCACCACCCTGCCTTCCCTTCCCTTTTAGGCTGGGGGTTGAGGTTCTAGAATGGGGCTCCAACTCAACAACCTACTCAGTGGTTTATTTCTTGGCCTGACTTAAACAGTACGTGTAGTCTTCCAACAAGAGGGAATTAAAGGAGCTTTATTGGCCCATTTCTAGCTGGATTTCCTGTGTGCTTCAAACGCACCACCAGTGGGGACCATTGTCTTTTGCTTTGCTCCTTGAGATCTGAGGTCATGGAGGTGAGTGGAAGCCATAGAACAGTTACAGGAAAAGCCCACAGTCCACCCAGGCTCAAGACGAGCGTCGGCCACCCACAGGACTGACGCAGGCCCAGCTCTGGCCTCAAGTCCATGCCAGACCCGCGGGTTTCTGTTCTCAGGCCTTCCAGGCCTTCAGTGAGAGGAGCTCGAGTGTGAGGCCAGCTCACAATGGCTCACACACCACTGCCCTACAGACGCAGCATGAGGGGCCGTGGCAGGGAGTCCTGTACCCACTGCCTTCCTGATGAGGACGGGGAAGGAGGATGTGGCTGTCTTGTTGGAAGCTCCCTGTGCTGGTCTTGGCTATAGAAACAGTTGTGATTTTTAGCAAAGGGTGTCCCTAGCTAGCTCCAAAGGAAAAGGAACAATTTATACATGTATTTGCAGCTTTTTTGGTCTACTTCCTTTCTCAATTTCTCCATCTTAATTGTTGATATTCACAGCCTTCAATAAAATACCTCTATATATAGTTTTTTTTGTTTGTTTTTGTACTGGGGATTGAAACTGCAAGCTATACTCCCAGGCCTATTTATTTATTTATTTATTTATTTTTGTGGTACTGGGGATGGAACCCAGAGGCATTCTACCTCCAAGCTACACCCCCAGCCCTATTTTTTTTATCTTTTTTGCGGGTCTGGGGATGGAACCCAGGGGCATTTGACCTCCGAGCTACACCCCCTCCCCTATTTTTCAGTCTTTATTTTGAAGCCGGGTCTCACTGAGTTGCAGAGGGCCTTACTAGCTGAGGCTGTCTGAGAACCTCAATCCTCCGGGTCTCGGCCTCCCTCCCAACTGCTGGGATTACAAGCATGCTCCACCACACCCGGCTTTATCCTTTATTTTGAAATGGTCTTGTTGAGTTGCAAAGGGCCTCACTAAGTAGCTGAGGCTGGCTGCTATCAGATCCTCCTGTCTCAGCCTCCCAAATGCTAGGATTATAAGTGTGTACCACCACACCTGGCTCTTTTTTATTTTTAATTTTGTTTTGTTTTGTTGAGGTAGTGGGGATGGAACCCAGGAGAATTCTACCTCTGATCTACACCTCCAGCCTTAGTTTTTATTCTTTATTTTGAAACAGGGTCTGGCTGAGTTGCAAAGGGCCTCAGTAAGTAGCAGCCACAATCCTCCTGTCTCAGCCTCCCAAATGCTGATATTACAAGCATGTGCCACCATGCCCGGCTTTTGCTTTGCTTTGTAATAGGATATCGCTAGGTGGATGAGAGTCTCACTACTTGCTGAGTCTGTCCTCCAACCTGTGATCCTCCTGTTTCAGCCTCTGGAGTACTGAGATTATAAACATGTGCCACCATGCCTGGCTTATTTTTTATTTTGAAACAAAGTCTCACTAATTTGCCAAGACTGGCCTTGAACTTGTGATCCTGTCTCAGCCTCAAAAGTACTTGGACTTGGTGTGTACCACTGCATCTGGCTCTGTTTTGCTCTGGTGCTGTGGGTGGAACCCAGGGCCTTGTACATACTAAGCATGTGCTCTGCCTCTGCTCTAAACCTCCAGCTCCCATATTTTATATGTGAGAACTTATAAAAGGTTTCTGTTTTTGAAAAGGACAACTTAAACCTCTAGGGCAAATATTTGACCCCTTTATTTCCTTCTTTTTTTTTTTTTGTGGTACTGGGGTTCTTGGGAACCCTTCTACCTCCGGGCTACACTCCCAGACCTAATTTTATATTTTTATTTGGAAACAGGGTCTCTTAAGCTAGCAAGGCTAGCTTCAAACCAGCGCAGTCCTCCTGTCTCTGCCTCCCAAGCACGGGCATTACAAGCGTGCGCCACCACGCCTGGCTTCTTTCCTTCTTGATTGTTCTAACAGTGTGCTAAGCATATAGGACATTAAGAGAGTGAGAGGATATAGTTATTATAATCATTCAATTGCTTTTGAAAAAAGAGGTAATATGAGGAGAGATTCATATTCTTATCCACAATTTCTTTCTTTCCATTTATTTATTTATTTATTTATTTATTTATTTATTTATTTATTTATTTTGTGGCACTTGGGATTGAAAACAGAGGCATTCTACCTCTGAGCTAAACTCCCAACCTGATTTTATTTTTTATTTAGAAATAGGGTCTCACGAGCCGGGTGTGGTGGCGCATGCTTGTAACCCCAGCATTTGGGAGGCTGAGACAGGAGGATCACACAGGTTTGAAGCCAGACTCAGCTACTTAGTGAGGCTCCTAGCAACTTAGTAAGACCCTGTTTCCAAGTAAAGTATAAAATAGGTCTGGGAATATAACCTGAAGGTAGAAAAGCCCCTGGGTTCCACACCCTGTACCACAAAAAAAGAAAAAAGAAAAGAAACAGGGTCTCACTAGGTTGCAGAGGGCCTCCCTAAGTTGTCAAGGCTGGCTTCGAACCTGCAATCCTTCTGTCTCAGCCTCCCAAGTATTGGGATTACAAACGTGTGCCACCATGTCCGGCTTCTTATCCACAATTTCAATCATTATTGGCTTTTTTTTTTTTAATTATAAAGGTAACCCATGCCATGGTAATAAGTCAAACAGAAGTTAGTAATTCTGTTCTCCCTGCTCTGAGCCCACCTTTTGAACAATTAATGTTAATTTATTTTCTTTTTTCTTTTTTTTTTGTATGTGTTTACTATGTGCAGAGGTACTTACCTACCTTTCTTTCTTTCTTTCCTTCATTTTTTTTTTTTTTTTGCATAATTGGGAGTTGAACCCAAGGCATTCTACCTCCAAGCTACTCCCCTAGCTCTTTTTTTTTTTTTTTTTTTTTTTTTTTTGGTGGTACTGGGGTTCCTGGAAACTGTTCTACCTCCAGGCTACACTCCCAGACCTATTTTATATTTTTATTTGGAAATAAGGTCTCTTAAGCCAGAGAGGCTGGCTTCGAACCTGTGCGGTCCTCCTGTCTCCGTTCCCAAGCATGGGGATTACAAGCGCTCACCACCATGCCCGGCCCTAGCCCTATTTTTTATTCTTAATTTTATTTATTTTTTTTTTATTTTTATTTTTTGGTGGTACTGGGATTCCTGGAAGCCCTTCTACCTCCGAGCTACACCCCCAGACCTATTTTATATTTTTGAAACAGGGTCTCTTACGCCAGCATGGCTGGCTTCGAACCTGTGCAATCCTCCTGTCTCCGCCTCCCAAGCGCGGGGATTACAAGCGTGTGCCACCATGCCCGGCTTATTCTTAATTTTAAAACAAAGTCTCACTGAATTGTGGAGGGCTTCACTGAGTAGCAGAGGCTGGCTGTGAACCTGCAATTCTCCTCTCTTAGCCTCCCAAGTACTAGGATTACAAGTGTGTACCACCACACCTGCTGTAGAGGTACATCTTAGTTCAGAATCTCAGTATAGGAGCTGAGGCTAGTAAGCTTCACCCCAAAGACCATCAAGACCCCTTGCAGAGAATTAATCCCACCAAAGACTGCTTTTTCACCTCATGGTCTTTGCTCAATCCACAGAAAGGCAGAACTCCCCAGGATAGGCCAAGATGGGGGGAAAATCTCAGCAGCCCGCTGGCCCAGGCCAAAGGCAAGGGGGCAGCAGGACCAGACACATGTTAAATACCCAGAACTGGCAGGATACTTACAACCCTCTCCAGCACCCAATTGAATGGGCAGAATCCATCACGGGTGATCTGGGACAGTGGCAAAGGCCTTGGCATTCAGTTACCATCTGGGGCCATGTCAAGGGTAGACCTCAGGCCCAAGTACAGGAAGGAAAAGGACCATCGCGAGTGCCCTTTGAAAGTCAGAGGCTTCAGGTGCTCCTCGGTCGAGCTCGGGAGCATGGTACCTCGTGTGCCCTGTCTCCACAGTCTGCTTTCACTCAGCTCTCACATCTGGATGCTTAGAGCAGGCTCCAGACCCATCAGCATGGTGGCCTTTCCCCAGAAACTCTGCTAAGAGAGGGTTCAAGGGCAGGGTGAGGATTGCTGGAAGCTTGAGTGGCCATCAGACAACTTAGTGATTTTGTTGCAGACACAGAGCAGATCCGGGAGACCCTGAGGAGAGGACTCGAGATCAACAGCAAACCTGTCCTTCCACCGATCAACCCTCAGCGGCAAAATGGCCTCACCCATGACCGGGCCCCGTAAGTTCCCCAGTGTTTCAGGGCTGGGACGCGAGCACAGTTTTGTCCCGAGGGGCTGCCCCTGTGGATTGCATGAGAGGAAACAATGCCCATAGCCTTTGCTGGATAAACCCAGGGTCTCTAGGTTTCAGGGCAGGCATGGTCTGGAGCACACAGATATGTGGGCTGTAGGAAGGGCCTCAAAGAGGATCCAGTGAACTGGGAATATAAACAGCAGTAAATATTTACATGGGCTGTGTGAACAGACAAGAGGCCAGGTTGGGGCAAACTCTGACTTGGGGCCTCCTGGCCTTGTGGGAGCCCATTGTGCTGAGCACAGTGGCCTCCTTATCTTAGCCTCGGCCAGAATTGCCCTTCCTTCCTTCCTGGAGCCTGGTCTCCGGCTGATAGCTGCAACCCCGGGGACCTCCCTGTCTGGCCACCCCCATACTGGATGCCTGCTGCTGAGGCCCTTCTTCCTGCCCGCCTTCCCTGGGGCCCAAGGAAAGGAAGGGAAGTCCTTTGCAGGCCTCTGCGGCCTGTCTAGGGGCCCCGTAGCTCTTGGGAGAGACTGTGGCCTCCCCAGAGGTCAGATCTGCTTCCTGCCAGCCTCTCTTCCTCTGATAGGGGACAAGTGGTAGGCAGGCCTGGAGCTAGGCACCCTTCTTCTCGTAATCCCAGGGCAGCTCTAGGGAATTGCCGCTGGCCTGGTAATGCCTGGGAGCTGGCAGCTCAAAGCAGGAACCCTGCCTGCCAGGGAGGGAATTGCTGTGACTTGAGTAAAAGGGAGGTCAACCAATCCCTCAAGACTAGGATGATCTGTCCATCTTCTAAGAAGTCTGTGTTACGCACTTGCTATGTGGCAAGCTCAGGGCCCAGGACTCATCACAGGTGCACAGGCTCTCCTTTGGGTAAGCACAGGTGAAACAGTGAGCGTGTAATGGTACAAGTCTGCTGCGGATGCAGTTTATTGGAAATGGTTGCTTTGTAATCTAGCTTTGGCTGCTGGTCCATGATCCCCAGAAGTGGTAGTTATGCATCATACACAGGAAAGATAGAAGCCAGGCATGGTGGCTCATGCATATGATCCCAGCTACTCAGAAGGCTGAGGCAGGAGGAGTGGAAGTTAGAGGCCAGCTCGGGCAACTTACAGAGACCCTGCTTCAAAATAAAATCTTTTAAGCCGGGCATCGCAAGCCAGGTGTACACTTATAATCTCAGGACTTGGGATAGGAGGATCAACTACTCAGTCAGGCCCTCCACAACTTAGTGAGACCCTATTTCAAAATAAAGAATAAAAAATAGTGCTGGGGGTGTAGCTCAGAGGTAGAATACCCCTGGGTTCAATCCCCAGTACCACCAAAAAAAAAAAAAAAAGATGGGTATGGCAGTACACACCTGTAATCTCGGTACTTGGAAGGCTGAGACAGGAGGATCACAGGTTCATATCCAGCTTCATCAGTTTAGTGAGGCCCTGTGCAACTTAGTAAGACCCTGTTCCAAATAAAATGAAGCCAGGCATAGTAGTCCACGCTTGTAATCCCAGTACTTGGGAGGCTAAGACAGGAGGATCGCAGGTTCGCAGCCAGCCTCAGCTACTTAGGCCCTCTGCAACTTAGTGAGACCCTGTTTCAAAATAAAGAATAAAAAATAGGGCTTGGGTGTAGCTTAGAGATAGAATGCCCCTGGGTTCAATCCCTAGTACCAAAATAAATAAATAAATAAATAAATAAATGCCAGGCATGGTGGCACATGACTGTAACCCAGTACTTGGGAGGCTGAGACAGGATTGCAGGTTCAAGGACAGCATCAGCAATTGTGAGACTTCCATTAATCTAGTAAGACCCTATTTCAAAATAAAAATAAAATAGGGCTGGGTGTGTAGCTTGGAGGTAGAATGCCTCTGGGTTCAATCCCTACATACACAAAAAAACAATAAAATAGGGCTGGGTATGTAGATCAGAGGAAAAATACCCCTAGATTCACTATCTAACATCAAAAAATAAAACAATAAAACTTTTTTAAAGGGATGAGTAGCCTGGTGTGGTGGTATACACCTGAAATCCTAGTATTTGGGAGGCTGAGACAGGAAGATCACTGGTTTAAGGACAGCCTCGGCAACTTAATAAGACTCTCAGCAACCTAGTGAGACCCTGCTTTCAAGTAAAAAGTAAAATAGCCCTGGGGATGTAGCTCAGAGGTAGAATGCCCCTGAGTTCAATCTTCAGGACCACAAAGGGGGGGGGATGGGCATGTGACTCGGTGGTAGGGCTTTTGCCTAGCGTGCATGAGGCTCAGCACCACAAAGGGAAAAAGAGTGAGCACAATGGGGTGATGAGCCTGCTGTAGTAGTTAGGGAGGGCAGCTTGGAGGAGGACCATGAGATGCACCCAAGAAATGTACCAAGCAGGAGAAGCTGCGAAGGGGCTGAAACAAGGGGAGGCCAGGCTGGTTAAGGCTGAGGCCGCATCCTGGAGCAGATTGTGGAGTTGGAAGAGTGACTCTGGGCACATGGCTACCTGTGTGGCTCACCTGGTGAACCCGCCATCCAGAAGCCAAGAGAGTTGAGCTCTTTGGCAGGAGCCTGGACAGGCCTCTACGCCACCTCAGAGTGACTTTCAACTGCAGCCAGTGGGTTTCTCCAGCCAGCTGCCCTGAAGTAGCTGGCTTGGGGCACCAGCATCTTCCCCTGGCAGCAGCAGATGGCCACTCTGGGCCGTGGGGCATCTGGAAGCTCTCCACCTGTAGTCTGGATGCTGTCCCAGGCCCGCACTCCTTCCCGTGTCCAAGCTTGGCTTCTCACTCTGGGCCTCCTCGGCACTGGTGGAGAGCCAGAGGAAGAGGCGGCTTGACGTCTCAAGCAGAGTGCCTGTAATGTAAGGGAGTCACAGTCCAGACGGCCTCCTGCCTCTGGAAGGCCAGAGCTTCTGGGCAGGGGACAGGGGGCTTGCTGACACGCACCCCACTTGCCCCTCTGTGTATCTGGGAGAAGCCTGAGATCTCACTCCCCGTCTTGAGAGTACGTCTGGCTGCTGCACCCTCCGACGTTGCAAAAGGCCACAGGCTCTGGATTCCTGTGGACACTCCGACTGGGCGGGGAGGCAGCACTTCTCTACAAAGGCAGGAGGCTGCAGCCTGTATCCTTCAGCCTGAGGTGGCTGAAGTGCAGAATTGGATGGGAACAGATCAGAGGTGCCCAGCCCTCTGGGGTCATCTTTCCTCCTTGCAGTTCAAATGCCCAGTCAGGCCCCAAAAGCACCAGAATCGGCCATTTGGAGGAAATCAGTACATTTGCTGTGAGGTTCTCCAGCCTCCTTACTGATTTGTTAGCAGCCGGTTGAGCAATGGTCCCAGCTTCTCCTCTCTCTCTCTCTCTCTCCCCACCCCCGCCACTGAGGCTGCCGCTGCCGCCGCCAAGACCATCCTCCAATACACCCTCAAGCCTCCGCCTCTCGCTCCCCATTGTCTTGGGATCGATGATGACAGATTCCATTCAGATTCGCAGGCACCACTGTAATATCTGTGCCGCCCACTCTGGGACCCGACCCTGTTTCCGACACACCACACGGTTGGCGGTGGAGAAAGCTGACCCCAAATGTGCTGGCAGCAGGGTTTGTGCCTCTCTGGGGGAGAGCAGCCAGCACGGGCCTTATTTTGTCTGTGTTTCTGCTTTCCCCTTAGTCAGGGTTTCTAAGCTGGGCAGCTCTCGTGCGTAGGTCTTGGTGGGCCTGTATATGGTCTGAGGAGGCTACAGGGATAGATCAGAGGTTCAGAACAGCTGATTAGGCCTGGCATCAGCAGCCGGGGCCTGGCCTACTTGGGGGAGTCAAGCACTTGCTCTTTTCAAACCTCATCGAATGCACCCAGCATTTCCACAGAGCTTATTCTGTGCCAGATAATGTTACAAGAACTTTATACCCACAATAATATAATTCATCCTTGTAATTCAATTCATCTCCCTTTTACAGATGAGAAAAATGAAATGTACAGAAGCTAATGAATAACTTGTGTCTAAGGTTAGAAAGAGGTAGAGCTTGGGGCACTCTAACAGCCACCCCCCTGGCCCCATTCTCAGGGACCCCATGAGACCCCACGTCTCATAGATGTGTCTCGGAGGTAATAGTGACCCTACTTGTGGCATGAATAGGAGCCCCTCCATGGCACTGAAGACAAGGGCTTGCAAGCCCCACAGAAGTTTACTATACTTCTTTAACTCTGGGAGGATACACCTTGAGCCCCCCGTGATTCCAAATCCCAGAAACAACGAGCTGTGTCCCAGCTGACTCATTTATAGCAGAATTACTTTTTAATACAAGGCCTTGTTTCTTTCATGTTCAAAAGCAAGCACAACCCTATCTGGCCCCTCCATTGCCTGGGGGCTAAGGATTTCTTTCTTTCTGGAGGCCCTATTTCCTGCTTCCCAGAAAGGCAGGTCCCCCTGGGTAACCTGCTCCTCTCCCACTCGCTGCTGCCTCGCCAGCCCTCCTCCCACTGGCTTCCCAGAAGGAGAGTCCTTGGCCCTCTTTGGGGCTTCCTTAGCATTTCACAACCCTTACATTCCAGTCATGAAATTTGTATCTGGCCTTTCCCAAGATGATCAGTTGAGAAAAGCCTCGATGGGCTTGCTGGCGCCTCCCTCCCCACTGCCTGTTGGGGTGAGCTGGGGAAGCACAGGAAGCAGCCGGCTGGCATTTGTGGGGTGAGGGTGGGAGCCGCTGGGCCTGCTGCTCTCTGTCTGAGGTGCCTGGTCAGTCTGACCTTGGCTTCCCACCTCTCCACTCGGTGGCCGGGAAGTGGCGTGCGGTCAGGGGAGATCTGCATTTCCATAAGCCGTGTCAGTATTCTAGATCTTCTCCTGCTGTAGCCAGTGACCCACTGACTGAGTTGGGGAGACCTTAGGGAGCTCTCTGTCAGGCACCCTGCTGGAGAGGGTGGCACCCGTGTGTGTGCACACGTGTGTGGCAGGGGGAGATTCCGGACTGGGAAAGGCACTCTGTAGTTGAGGCACCTTAAAACACAAACACCACCACTGCTGAGCCAGGTTTCTCGGTCTTCTAGAACTGCACGGCAACTTTTAAAACCATTTCTTTCTTCTTTTATTTTTTCTTCCTTAATTTCCTGGAGAATTCAAGTTTCATAGCCTGAATTCTGTTGTGACAGCCTCATCAATAGCACCTCTCCCAACATGCATAAGGACACATAAACATGCAGCTCGTGCTGGCGCATGCGCTCTCTTTCTCGCTGTCTGTCTCTCTCAGCAAGGGCTCTGTCCACTAAACTAATGAGTGTGTCTGCTCCCATCTGTTTGGACTTTTGGATGGGATGACTGCTGCCTTTAATTCCCATCTTGGATACCTTCTAACCTGGCCAGGGAGCCATCCTTTAGAGAAAACTATGTTTTGCTCAGCCTATGAGGTCCATGAAGATTAATTAGAAGAAGAAAATACCTTGCATGCATCCACCCTCTCAGTGAATTTGGGTGAAGGAAGGCGAGTCCCACCTGGGAAGACAGCTGGGCTGCTTGGCACCACTTGCATGAAGGCATTGCGGGCAGCCCTGCTCCAGGCTCCTGTGTCGGGGCAGCGGCCAGCCTGGAGCCTGCGTGGTCACATCGGCTTCCCTATGACTCCCATGCTGGGAAGTACAGTTGTTTGCACTGGAAAAAAAGCCCAGAAAGAAACCGCCCTGCTCAGGGCCTTGACCAGACCCCGCGGGGCTGACGGGAGGAAGGACCCACGCCTTTCTCCTCCCATGTCATTTTTTGCCCCCCTCACTATAATCTAGAGTGTCCTGCTGCGTGCCTTTACATTCCTTTCTCAAAAATACACATTTGAACAGCTGGGTATGGTGGCACATGCTCATACTCCCAGTGCTTGGGAGACTGAGACAGGAGAATTGCAGGTTCAAGGCCAGCCTCAGCAACTTAATGAGGCTCTCAGCAACTTAGCAAGACCCTGTTCCAAAAAATGAAATAGGTAGCTGGGCGTGTGACACACACTTGTGATCCCAGTACTTCAGACGCCGAGATAGGAGGATCACAGATGCGATGACAGCCTCAGCAAGTAGTGAGACTCTCATCAACCCAGCAAGACCCTGTTAACAAAGAAGAAATAAAATTAGGCTGGAGGTATAGCTCAAAGGTAGAATGTCTCTGGGTTCAATCTCTAGTACCACACACATAAAAATAAATAAATAAAGTAAAATAATTCTGAGGTGTATGGCCTAGAGACAGAATGTCCCTGGGTTCCATCCCCAGTACCACAAGAAAGAAAGGAAGGAAGGAAGGAAGGAAGGAGGGAAGGAAGGAAGGAAGGAAGAGAAAGGCACATTGAAAGAGCAGAACAAGGGTCTCCAGCAAGTCTGGCATGGGGCACTTCTGTTTTAACTCCATTCTTTGTTCCACATCCCCAAAGAAATGAAGCCTGGCCATTGTTAGTGCCCCATCTTCAGAGCTCCTGACTGGCCTTTGTGTTTTGTTATGGTACTGGGGATTAAACTTTTTTTAAATCTTGAAACAGGGTCTCAGCTGGGCATGGCTGTGTGCTCTTATGATCCCTGTATTTGGGAGGCTGAGACAGGAGGATCACAGGTTCATGGCCAGCCTCAGCTACTTAGTGAGGCCCTTTGCAATTTATTGAGACTCTGTTTCAAAATAAAGAATAAAAAATAGGGCTGGGGGTATAGCTTGGAGGTAGAATGCCCTTGGGTTCAATCCCAAGTTCTGCAAAAAAAAAAAAAAAAAAAAGGAAAGAAAAGAAAAGAAAAGAGAGAAAAGAAAACAAGAGTCTCATGAAGTTGCAGAGGGCCTCACAAAGTTGCTAAGGCTAGCCTTGAACTTACAATCCTCCTTTCTCAGCCTCCCAAGTACTGGGATCACAGGCTTGCTCCACCACACCTGGCTCTGGCACTCTGAGTTGTCAGTGCAGATGCTGCACGCCCCATCCTCAGCTTGCACAATCAGGAGTGTTGTTTCACTCCCTGATCCTCAGTGTCACCCAACACTTGAGCAGTGAGTCACTTCTTTAGGGAAGGGAAAAGGAAGGCGCAGAGGTAAAAGCAGGAGAAAGGACATGACTCAGTGTCTCAGAAAAAAGAAAGCCAAGGTCTCTGGCTAGAGCTCACTCGAGAGCGGCGCGGTGGCCCCAGATTCCCACTCCGGGCCAGCAGGCCGGGCCGGAGCGAGGCCCCCTGTGCCAGGGGTGGGCTGTTGACAGGGAATCTCCTGACCTCAAGCAAATTTTATTCACCTGGTCTTTGTCTGACTCTGTTTCACCATTCCATCTTCACATTCCATCTGTGGGATATTCCCACCAGGAATGTCATTGCCCCTTATGATTTGGTTATTGGTGCCTATGAATAACCTTTTGTATTCTTTTAGACCCGATATCATCCTATCAGAGAATTTGTCAGAATGACCAGTGATATAGCCTTGGGCTTAGCAGTAAATTTGGAGGTGAGCTGGTCCCCCTTACCATCTACCCTACACCCATGCCCTTTCCCAGTTCTGCCCTGAAGGAAGACCTACAAGTGGTTCTTTGAAAATTCAGAGTTTTCATTGGCAGTCAGAAAGCAAAAGGGTAGGACATGGTGGTGCACACTTGTAATCTCAGCATTCAGGAGGCAGAGGCCGAGGTTCGCAGACAGCCCCAGCTACTTAGCGAGGCCCTTTGCAACTCGGTGAGACCCTGTTTCAAAATAAAAAAAGGACTAAAATAGGGCTGAGAGTGTAGTTCAGAGGTAGAATGCCCCTGGGTTCCATCCCCAGTACTGCAAAGAGAGAAAGAGAGAGAGAAAGAAAGAAAGTATGAGAAAGGAAAAGAAAAGAAAGAAAAAGGAATAATCTTCCAAGCAAGAGATTGGGCTGGGCTCTGTCAACCAAATCTACTTTGCTACCTCTTTTTGGTGCTGGAGATTAAACCCAGGTGAATTCTACCTCTGAGCTATACTCCCAGTCCTATTTTATTTTTACTTTAAAACAGCATCTTGCTAAGTTGCTGAGACTGGCCTTGAATCTGCGATCCTCCAGTCTCAGCCTCCCAAGTAGTGGGATTAGAGGTGTGTGCCAACAGGCCTGGCTTCTGAATAATTGCAAGACTGATGCCCTGGTTCCTGTTCCCAGGTGTCCCCAAGGAGAAGCCCCAAGACTTGTGACCAGTGCAGACATCATGACTATCGCAGGACTAGGGCTGTGGTTAAAATTGTCCTTGGTGATTTTGCTCCAGTGCCCTTTAGGCAGATGTGGAAAAATTAAGACCTTCCGCCAGGTGTGGTAACACATGCTTGTAATCCCAGCACTTGGGAAGCTGAGACAGGAGGAGTTTAGTGAGGAGCAGCTTAGTGAGGCTCTCAGCAACTTAGTGAGATGCTGTTTCCAAATTAAATATAAAATTGGTCTGGAGGTGTAGCTTAGAGGTAAAAGGTCCCTGGTTTCCATCCCCAGGACCATCAAAAATAAATAAATAAGACCTTTCCTTTTTTTTGTACTGGAGAGTAAACTCAAAGGCCTTCTGTCTACAAGCTGCATCCCTAGCCTGCTTTTGTGTTTTCTTTTTTTGCAGTATTAAGGATTGAACTCTGAGGCATTCTATCTCTGAGCTACATGCCCAACCCTATTTTTCATTCTTTATTTGAAACAAGATCTAAGTAGTTGAGGCTGGCCACGAACCTGCAGTCCTCCTGTCTCAGCCTCCCAAGGACTAGGATTACAAGCATGCATCACCATGCCTGGCTGATTTTATTCCCTATTTGAAAACAAGGTCTCACGAGGTTGTTGAGAGCCTCACCAAGTTGCCGAGGCTGGCTGTGAACCTGCAATCCTCCTGTTTCAGCCTCCCAAGTACTGGGATTACCATTGTGTGCCACCATACCTGGCTAAGACCTCAGTATTTGAAGAGATCAGAGTAAAGAGGAAGTGTAGATAAGGTTCTGCCAACCTGTAAAGCATCAGTAGGGTGACGAGGGCATGTACTGTAAACCATACAATACTAGAAATCAGAACTCTCTCTTGACACTGAAGGGAGGTTTGTTGGGACATGTAGAAAGTCACTATATGCACTGAGAACTGTAAATACAGATTATGTTATATGACTGGCAGTAAAGACTAAATTAATGAATATTTAGGTCCTGAATTGCTGACGCGTGCCTCTAAGCCACCTCCTAAGCCACTTCTCAGTTCTTTCAACACAGAGCGAATGCTAAGGTGGAGAGGTTCTGGTGGCTAAGCAGGTAGTTTTTATTGCACGTCAGCATGTGTGAGACCCTATGTTGTGGGTTATCGTCCCCATTCCTCACATTAGAACACTGAGGCTCACTTTTAACTTATCTATAGGCAACTACTTAGAGTAAGTGTCAGCCAGCATTTGGACCTCTCAGGTCATTGTCTTCAGATCTGGACCTCTCCACCAGTGTGTCCTACCTGTGATAGAGGACAAGAGTATAGGATGCTGCCAAGCCACGGGAAAAAACAACTAGAAAGCGTGCCCTGGAAGTATGCATACTGCGCACAGAATAAAGTTGGTGTTTTATTTATTTATTTTCTATATTTTTGGTACTAGGGAGTGGAACCCAGGGACATTCTACCTCTGAGTGACACCCCCAGCCCTATATTTTTTATTCTTTATTTTGAAACAGGGTCTCACTGAGTTGCAAAAGGCCTCACTAAGTAGCTGAGGCTGCCCTCGAACCGAGATCCTCCTGTCTCAGCCTCCCAAATGCTGGTATTACAAGCGTGCACTACCAGTTTAAAGCTAGTATTTTAGTTTGCCTGGAATCATCAAGGTGGTAGGTCAGAGGAGACCACCTGGTGAGAAGCATTATGAAAACTAAGTGAATCTCTAAGGCGAGGCACCCCCAGACTGAGGGAGGGAGCTGGCCTGGGGGCACACGCCTGTGATCCCAGTACTTGGGAAGCTAAGACAAGAGGATCCCAGGTTGGAAGCCAGCCCCAGCACTTTAGGGAGGCCCTGTTCCAAAATGAAAATAGGGTTGGGGTATAGCTCAGGGGTAGAATGGGCTTAATCCCCCGTACCACAAAAACAAAACAAAAAAACCAGGCCTGGTGGCAAATACCTATAATCCCAGTACTTGGGAGGCTGAGACTGGAGAATCACAGGTTCTCTGCCAGCCTCCACAATTTAGTGAGGCCTTGTTTCAAAATTTAAAAAAAAAGCACTAGGCCTGGTGGCCCACGCTTGTCATCCCAGCATTTGAGAGGCTGAGACAAAAGGATCGTGGTTGGTGGACAGCCTCAGCTCCTTAGTGAGGCCCTGTGCAACTCAGTGAGACCCTGTTTCAAAATAAAATTTAAAAAATAGGGCGGGGGGTATAGCTGGAAGGTAGAATTCCTGGGTTCCATCCCCAGTACTGCAATAATTAATTAATTAATTAAAACTAGCCAGGAATGGTGCATGGTGCACACTTGTGATCCCAATTCTTGGGAGGCTTAGATAGTAACAACTTAGTGGGGCCTTCACAACTTAATAAAACCTTTTTTTTTTTTGTACTGGGGTAGAACCCAAGGGCATGCTACCTCTGAGCTACACTCCAGCCCTATATTTTTATTTTTTATTTTGAAACGAGGTCTCAATGAGTTGGAAAGGGCCTCACTAAGTAGCTGAGGCTGTCCGTGTACCGTGATCTTCCTGTCTCAGCCTCCTAAATGCTGGGATTGCAAGTGTGTCACCATACCCAGCTAAGACCCTATTTTTATTATGTATAAAATTATAAAATTATATTTTATGAAAATATATAAAATTATGAAATAAATAGGGGTGGGTTGTAGCTCAGGGATAAAAGGCCCCTGAGTTTAATCCCCAGTACTACATAAAGTAAAAATAATAAATACTAGGGCTGGGGATGTAGCCTACAGGTAGAATGCCCTTGGATTCTATCCCTAGCACCACACACACACACACACACACACACACACACACACACACACACACACACACACGAGTGAGGGGGCTGGGCATAGTGGCACACACTTCTCATCCCAGTACTTAGGAGGCTGAGACAGAAAGATTGCATGACTGAAGCCAGCCTCAGTAACTTAGTGACACCATATTTCTAAATAAAAAATGAAATAGGTCTTAGAGGTAGATAGCCCCTACGTTCAATCCCTAGCACCACAAAAATAAGGAAAGCAAGCAGTGAAGGAGACAGTGTGGGCGAGGGGAGGAGGATCTGGCCGAGGAGGAGGCGGCCAGGTGAGCGTGAAGGTGAAACGACCCAGTGCCGCTGTGCTGCAGGAGCGGAAAGCGACCGTGGTGCACAGGAGGAGGTTGGAAGGCTCCTCCGGAGAAAGGCCTTTAAGATGAAATTATAAACACTTGGATTTGAATGTCTTGGGAAGACAATCTCTACAACACTGGTATTAGTAACCTTAATTGAATTGGTGATACACACCTAGGAAACTAAGGCAGTTGAGCTGGGATGTCGCTCAGTGCTAGAGACTCTCCTAGCACGCACAGTGCCCTGGACTCGACCCCCAGCACTGAAAAGAATAGAATACAAAAAGGGCGGGGTGTGGCGGTGTACCCCTGTAATCCAGTATTTGGGAGACTGACACAGAAAGACTGCAGGTTCATGGCCAGCCTCCGTTGCTTAGTGAGGCCCTCCACAACTTAGTGAGACTCTGTTTCAAAATAAAGAATAACAAATAGAAGCCGGGCGTGGTGGTGGCACATGCTTATAATCCCAGCCCTTGGGAGGCTGAGACAGGTTCGAAGCCAGCCTCAGCTACTTAGTGAGGCTCTCAACAACTTAGTGAGACCCTGTTTCCAAATAAAATATAAAATAGGTCTGGGATTATAGCCCAGAGGTAGAAAGCCGCTGGGTTCCACCCCAGTACCACCAAAAAAAAAAAAAAAAAAAAGAATAAAAAATAAGGCTAGGGGTATAGCTCAGAGGTAAAATGCCCCTGGGTTTAATCCCCAGAACCAAAAATAAAAAATAAAAAAAAAGTTAAAAAAGCTGGGTGTGTAGCTTGGTGGTAGAATAATCCAGTACCATGAAAGGAAGGAAGGAAGGAAGGAAGGATGGCAGGCAGGCAGGCAGGCAGGCAGGCGTGGTGATGCACGCTTGTAATCCGTTCAGGAGGCTGAGACTGGAGGATCGCGGTTCGCAGACAGCCTCAGTTTCTTAGTGAGGCCCTCTGCAACTTAGTGAGACCCTCTTTCAAAAATAAAGAATAAAAAAATAGAGCAGGGGGTGTAGCTCAGAGGTCTAATGCCCCTGGGTTTCATCCCCAAACCTGCAAAAGAAAAAAAAGAAAGAAAGAAGAAAAGAGGAAGAGAGCCAAGTGTGGTGGTATACCCTTTAATCCAAGTACTTGGGAGGCTGAGACAGGAGGATTGCAGGTTCTCAACCAACCTCAGCTACTTAGTAAGGTCCTCTGTAACTTAGTGAGAACTTGTTTCAAAATAAAGAATAAATAGCCGGGCGTGGTGGCGTACACTTGTAATCCCCACACTTGGGAGGTGGAGACAGGCGGATCCTACAGGTTCAAAGCCAGCTTCGCTGACTTAAGAGACCCTGTTTCCAAATTTAAAAAGTATAAAATAGGTCTGGGTGTGTAGCCCAGAGGTAGAAGGGTTCTATCCCCAGTACCACCAAAAAAAAAAAAAAAAAAAAAAAAGAATGCCCCTGATTTCAATCCCCAGTTACAAACACACACACACACACACACACACAGATAGGGAGGGGTGTTTAATCCAAGGAAAATAGAAAATTATGACAGAAAGGAAGAGTAATCACAGTATAAACTACATGTCTTAGCTATATAAGAACATTGATATAATTGTAATAATATGAACATTTAATATGAAGCTACATAAACTTGCAATTGGAAATGTGGGGGGGGGCTAAAAGTATTTTTTTTTTTCTTGCGGTTCTGGGGATGGAACCCAGGAGTATTTGACCTCTGAACTACACCCCCTGCCCTATTTTTTATTCTTTATTTTGAGACAGGGTCTCACTAAGTTGTGGAGGGCCTCACTAAGTAGCTGAGGCTGTCCATGAACCATGATTCTCCAGTCTCAACCTCCCAAATGCTGGGATTACAAGCATGCGCCATCATGCCTGGCTAAGCTTGTCTTTTATAGTGGGTAGTCCACTGGAAAGGACTGGAAAGGAAATACTGGGAATTAAAAATAAAGTTTATTAAACCAGGCATGGTAGCACACGTTTGTAATCCCAGTACTTGGGAGGCTAAGAAAGGAGGATTGCACATTCACAGCCAGCCTCAGCAATTTAGTGAGGCCATCTGCAACTTAGTGACACCTTATTTCAAAATAAAAAATAAAATAGGGCTAGGGGTATAACTTGGAGGTAGAATGCCCCAGGATTTCATCCCCAGTAACACACACACACACACACACACACACACACACACACACACACGTATAGATATATATTTTTAAAATATCAAAGATGAGCCAGGCTTGGTGGCACACATTTGTAATTCCAGTACTTGGGAAGCCAAGACAAGAGGATCACGGTTTGTAGCCAGCCTCAGCTATTTAGTGAGGCCCTCCACAACTTAATGAGAACCTGTTTCAAAATAATCAAGGATGGCCGGGCGTGGTGGCGCACGCTTGTAATCCCCGCGCTTGGGAGCCGGAGACAGGAGGATTGCGCAGGTTCGAAGCCAGTCTTGCTGGCTTAAGAGACCCTGTTTCCAAATTTTAAAAAGTACAAAAATAGGTCTGGGAGTGTAGCCCGGAAGTAGAAGGGTTTCCAGGAACCCCAGTACCACAAAAAAAAAAAAAAAAAATCAAGGATGGCTGAGCATCGTGGCACATATCTATAATCCTAGTACTTGGGAAGCCGAGACAGGAGGATCCCAGATTCAAGGTCAGACTTTGCAATCACACAATGAGAACCTGTTTAAAAATAAAAAGAACTAGGGATATAACCCAGGTAGAATACCCCTGGGTTCAATCCCCATTTCCAAAGAATATATATTTATTAAGCATGCCAGGCTGGGCACGGTGGCAGATACCTGTAATGCCAGTATTTGGGAGACTAAGATAGGAGGATTGTAGGTTTCAGGCCAGTGCACAGTAACTTGTTGAGACCCTGTTTCAAAGTAAAAAAATTAAATAGGGCTGACCTGGGAAAGATGGGGGATGGCTCGGAGGGAGATTCCTTCTGGGTTCAATTCTTGGACATGTACACACACGAAATAGCCAAGAGTACCAGGTATGATGGCACATGTTTATGATCCTAGACACTTGAATAGAAGAAGGATTACAAAATCAAAGCAAGCCCAGCCTGAACAACTTAATAAGACCCTGCCTCAAAATATAAGACTGGAGCTTAGCGTGGTGGTGCATACTTGTAATTCTAGTACTTGAGAGGCTGAGACAGGAGTGATAAGTAAAATAAAAAATTAATGCGAGTAAAATAAAAAATAATGTGAGTACGGCGGAGTGTGAAAAACACGAGAGAGGTCCGGTACACGTGGCATGTAAAGTTTTAATGTCACGGCTCTCCCGGGGATCAGGGCAAGGCACCGTGGGACCCGCGCGCCTGTCCGAAGCTAGAGGACGCGGGCTCTCCTTTTATTTATTTATTTATTTATTTATTTATTTATTTATTTATTTATTTATTTTGGTGGTACTGGGGTTCCTGGAAGCCCTTCTACCTCCGGGCTACACTCCCAGACCTCTTTTTACATTTTTTTATATTTGGAAACAGGGTCTCCTAAGCCAGCGCGCGCGGCTGGCTTCGAACCTGCGCGATCCTCCTGTCTCTGCCTCCCAAGCGCGGGGATTACAAGCGTGCGCCACCACACCCGGCAGGCTCTCCTTTTAAAGGCATGCATCTTGCGAGATGGGGGTTTTACTTGCGGGAACGCCCAATTCTCTTGGGGGTTTCAGCCCCTCCCTTGCCCTGTAGAGGTCATGTGACACAAAGTCACATGAGTGCAGGACCCAACTTATCATCCCGGCCTTTTGATGGTAGGGATAAAGGATGACGATTGGACCCTCTAGCTTCTTCCTGCTGTGAAGGGGCGTCGTCAGGGGCCCCAGGCCGGGAGGAGTCGGGAGTCTAGTCCCCCAGAAGGGGGTGCAGGTGGGTGCATAGCTGCAGTGCGAATTGGAGATTACCCTGGACAGCTTAGTGATGTGCGCTTGAGGAGGCTTGAACAGGCAAGGGCGGAGTATAACGTTGTTGGCCAGCGCTGGCTGTGACAGAAGCGCTGAGAAGCCGCTGGGGGCGTGGTGGAGCCGGGGCGTGCGGATGCCGGTGGCTGGTGTGGACGGCACTGGCGGCTGGTGCAGGCAGGATCAGTGGGGGTGCGCAGGTGGCATGGCTTGCCGGGTTTGCGGTGTGGAGACAAAATGGCTTCCAGGCATGCAGCAGTTGCTGAGGCTGGGCCCCAAGAAGCACCGCCAGTGAGCCTGGCTTGGGCGGGCGAAACGGAGCAGCAGCAGTGAGTAGAGCTATGCCTGGCGCGGGTGACTGTGGCGGACACCGAAGCCGGCTGTGCGCCGCCCAGTGAGCCTGGCTCGGGGCGGGCGGGGCAAATCGGCCAGAGGTCCCGGCGGTGACTGGAGCGCCGAGCTGGAACGGCGGTTTTAGGAGGTCCAAGCGGCAGGCAGAGGTCCTGGCCCGTGCAGGAGGTCAGCAAGCAGAGCAGGTGCCAGCATCACCCAAGGAGCCTGGCTCCGGGCGGGTGGAACTGGCAGCCTGGCGGCCGGCGGAGCCTGCACGCCCCGGTGGTGGTGGCCGCGGCCGTGGTGGCAGTGGAAGATGTCCGTCGGCGCTCCAGAAGAGAGCACGTGGGCAGGAAAAGATGGCCACTGGCTCTCAGCAGAGCGCAGGGCCGCAGACTCTCAGCAGAGCGCGGGATCAGAAAGATGGCCACCGGCTCTCAGCAGAGCGCGGGGCCGAAAAGATGGCTGCGAGCTCTCAGCAGAGCCCAGGGCGGGAAGAAGGCCGCCGGCTCTCCCGGAGAGCTTTGTGCTGTTCTCAGAATTCTGGGCTAGATTACTCAACCAGGAGGGTCTGAACACTCTACAGGCACAGTCAGCCTTGAGAGTCAGAAAGTCAGACTTCGGAAGTGCTAACCTGCCTAGTAGACAAAGAAGTGCTGTGGACTCACATACAAGGCTTAGCAAGACATCTTGAGGATCTAACATCATTACAAGCAAGACTGAAATGTCCAGCGAGCATCCAGGAAGGTGAAGGGCTGGTGATGGGAAGGTCGGTTGATTTATACCTGGTGGGGTGAGCATGCGCACAGTGATGACGTCAGGCTGTCTGCCTAGCCCCAGCCTGTTCAGTGTTTAGTCAAAGCCTGGGAAGAGAACGTCGATGGCGAGTTTATCAGTTTTGTCAGTGATGTGAAGTCAGAAAGGAATGCCAATATGATGGATGCCAGAGTCGGGTTCAGTATTATCCAAACTGCCTGCAGCCCTGGCCAGATAACACAGAGTTCTGTTCTTAGCTGCCCATAATCAACAGTATGTGCTCGATGGGGGAGAAGAGATTTTAGGGCAGCCCATGGAAGAGATCCGAGGCAGAAAGCCTGGGGAGATCTCATTGACAGAAGGAGAATGGGATGAGTTGGTAGCTGGATGAGGCTACGAAGAATGGACAATCTGATGACAGTTTTAATAGAAATGAAGTGCCCCATACAAGAGGACTCACAGGGCCTCTCAATCCGCACTGGTTAGACCACATGCCCTAGTTATTTCCACACAACACTTCACTTCCGGACCTGACGCTTCAGCTTTGACAAGCTAGACTGAGTCCAAGACAGGGTGATGGATGCATGGAGAATTTCAGAGCCTTGTCAAGGATATGGTTGAAAGTTGGGGCCACAGATCTTAAAAAAAGAAACTGTTGGTGGGACGTGAGAGAAGCCACAGGGATTCCAAAAACTGTCATGGGAAGAGGGGTTAAACTGCGGGGTGGCTTGAAGGCCAGTGTTTTGAGAATTGCAGGAAGGCAGATTGTGCTCTGCAGACGCAAGGCAGAGCCAGCACCTTCAGTGGAGCAAAGGAGTTTGGTTGGCCTGTAGTCAGGCTTTCCCAGAGCACTGGCTGACCAGTACACTTGAGGAGGCAAGAGTCCTTTCAGGCCCCATCTCAGAAGTCCCCTCTTCCAAGCTCAGCAAGAGGAAGTTAGATGCTGGGCCCTGGATAAAGACCACTTTTCTCTCTGTATGTTAGTTTTACTAGGGATTGGACCTAACCATTCTAACTCCAAGCTATACGCCAGCTCTATTTTTTATTCTTTATTTTGAAACAGGGTCTTACTAAGTTGCATAGTGCCTCACTAACTCAGCCTCCCAAATTTTGGGATTACAGGCTCCAGCCATCAACATTTTCTTCAAGAGGCACAGAAATTTTAGAGGCAGTCAGCTATATCTCGAGTACTCACTATATTCCAGGCACTTTTTTTTCCCCCCAGTACTGGGGATGAACCCAAGGGCTTTTCTCCCTCTGGGCTACACTCCAGGACCTATTTTATACTTTATTTGGAAACAGGGTCTCACTAAGTTGCTGAGAGCCTCACTCAGTAGCTGGGGCTGACTTCGAACCTGTGCAATCCTCTTGTCTCCGCCTCCCAAGTGCTGGGATTACAAGTGTGCGCCACCACGCCCGGCTCTTATTCTTTATTTTGAAACAGGATCTCGCTGAGTTGCGGAGGGCCTCACTAAGTAGCTTAGGCTGTCCCCAAACCATGATCCTCCTGTCTTAGCCTCCCAAATGCCAGGATTACAAGCGTGTGCCACCACGCCCAGCTCCAGGCACTATTAGAGACTTCATGTGGGTCATCTCATTTTGATCCATATAGTGACCTTACTGTTACATATTTCCATTGAGAAGATACCAAAGGTTAGAGAAAGGTTATTTGTCCAAGGTCACACAGGGCTCCAGCCCAGAACCTGCGCTGATGGATCACCTCTCTGCTTCCTGGAGCATGTCCCTCATACCTATGCCTAGCAGCCCCAGCAGCCCCAGTGGTTGTGGGTCATGCTCCCCAGGAGCCCCTCTCCCTTCCAGCACCCAGAGGTCTGCCTTCTGCTCTCCTAGGAACTCAGGGAGAAAACAGCCCCACTGAAAAATTAGGCCATGCTGCCGAGCACACTACTTATTTTTTTATGACTAAGATTAAGCTGACAGCCATGCAAAACATTGCAAACCTGTGTCGGCTGCAGATCTAATACCTCACCCAGCCCACACAAATAATTCATGCTTCTGCATCGATGTCCAGAAAAAACAAATCAGCAAAAAGCTGGGCCTCTGCGTGCATGTGGAGCGGCCGTGTTTCCATTGAAGCAGCGTGCCGGAAATACCCAAGCTCCAGGACTGCAGATCTAGCATTTTGCAATTTTTTTTTTCTCTTAAAAGATTAAAGTACGTTTTTTTCAAGTGATTGAAGGTTGGTAGGAGGTGTAAATGTGGGTACTTGTCACATTAATTCTTCAGATGATTAAGTTCTTTTCCATTTCTTTAAAGCTGTTTGCAGTTGGGTTTGATGTCCTCGTTCCGGGTGAGTGTGTTGTGGCAGTTACCAAGGTGACTTTAGCTGACTTTCAACGATTTATTTTTCCCTCCAGCCTGAGATGTCTCTAGTCCTGTGTGCTGTGGACTCTTCTCTACCAGCCCCCACCCCACCTCCCGTCGCTATTTGTCAGCATTTTTGCCTGTGCTGGAGAGGCTGGGACCCCCAACAGGCCCTGCGCAGGCAGGCTTAGCCCCTTCAGAAACACAGTGGTGCATCTCATGTATAAGAGCCTGTTGTTAACCTGGGTATAGTGGCACGCACCTCTAAGTCCAGTACTCGGGAGGACTGCGGGTTCGAGGCCAGCCTCTGCAATTTAAGGAGCCCCTCAACAATTTAGCAAGACCCTGTTTCAAAATTAAAAGGTCTAAAGCCAGAGCCAAGCAGAGTGGCTCACGCATGTAATCGCAGCATTTGGGAGGCTGAGACAAGAGGATCGTGGTTCACGGACAATCTCAGCTACTACTTAGTGAGGCCCTTTGCAACTCAGTGAGACCCTGTTTCAAAATAAAGAATAAAAAATAGGGCTGGGAGCATAGCTGAAAGGTAGAATGCCCCTGGGTTACATCACCAGTACTGCAAAAAAAAAAAAAAAATCTAAAGCCAGGCATGGTGGTGCACACTTGTAATCCCAGTATTTGGAAGGCTGAGACAGGAGGATCGCAGGTTCAAGGCTAGATTCACTTACTTGGTGAGACCCTCCACAACTTAATGAGACCCTGTTTCAAAATAAAGAATTAAGCCGGGCATGGTGGCACATGCTTGTAATCCCAGCATTTGGAAGGCTGAGACAGGAGGATCAGTTTGAAGACAGCCTCAGCTATTCAGTGAGGCCCTTTGCAACTCACTGAGACCCTATTTCTTTCTTTTATTTTTTCTTTTTTTGCGGGTCTGGGGATGGAACCCAGATGCATTTGACCTCTGAGCTACACCCCCTGCCCAATTTTTTATACTTTATTTTGAAACAGGGTCTCACTGAGTTGCAGAGGGCCTCACTAAGTAGCTGAGACTGTCCGCGAACCGCGATCCTCCAGTCTCAGCATCCCAAAACTGGGATTACAAGCGTGTACCACCACGCCCGGCTTCACTGAGACCCTATTTCAAAATAAAGAATAAAAATAGGGCTAGGGGTATAGCTTAGCGGTAAAATGTCCCTGTGTTCTATCCCCAATGCCACAATAAATAAATAAATAAACAAACAAACAATCAAATAGGATTAAAAATAGGGCTGGGATGTAGCTCAGGGGTAGAATGCCCCTAGGTTCAATTCCCAGTACCACAAAATTAATTAATTAATTTAAAAATGAAAAGGTCTAGCTGGATGTGGTGGCACATGCTTATAATCCCAGTATTTGGGAGGCTAAAACAGAAGGAGCACAGATTCAAGGACACCCTTAATAAGTAGTGAGACTCTCATCAACCTATTGAGATCCTGTTTCAAAATAAAAATAAAAGCTGGGTGTGGTGGCGCACACTGTAATCCCAGCATTTGGGAGACTGAGACAGGAAGATTGTGGTTTGCGAACAGCCTCCGGCTACTTAGTGAGGCCCTTTGCAACTCAGTGAGACCCTGTTTCAAAATAAAGAATAAAAAATAGAGCTGGGGGTGTAGCTCAGAGGTCGAATGCCCCGGCTCAGAGATAGTTCAACCCCCAGTACTTAAAAAATAAATTGGTCTACCCAGGTGTGGTGGTGCACGCCTGTAATCCCAGTACTTGGGAGACTGAGACAGGAGAATTGCAGGTTTGTGGCCAGCCTCAGCTACTTAGACCCTGTTTCAAAATGCAGAATAAAAATAGGGTTGGGGATGTATCTTAGAGGTAGAATGCCCCTGGGTTCAATCCCCAATGCCACAAAAGTAAATAAATAAATAATAGGATAATAGGGCTGGGGGGTGTAGCTTTCAGGTACATTGCACCTGGGTTCGATTCCTCGTGCCACAAATAAATAAAAAGGTCTGGGGAGTTGGGCATGGTGGCACACGCTTGTAATCCCAGCATTTGGGAGGCTGAGACAGGAGGATTGTAGTTTGCGAACAGCCTCGGCTACTTACGCCCTTTGCAACTCAGTGAGACCCTGTTTCAAAATAAAGAATTAAAAAATAGGGTTTGGGGTGTCACTTGGAGGTGGAATGCCCTTGGGTTCCATTCCCAATGCCACAAAAAAGAAAAAGGAAAAAAAAATGTCTGGGAGTGCAGAGGTAAGATGCCCCTGGGTTCAGTCCCCAGTACAAAAAAAAGAACCTGTTTTCAGGTGGCGCAGTGGAGGGATTATGAGAGTCACACCCTGATTCTTCCACTTGAGCTCACTCTGGGGGACTGGAGGTGGTAGTGTGCTTACCCAGCATGCATAATACCCTGGGCTCAAGTCCAGCACCAAGGGGGTGGGGCTCCCTTTGTGTCCTGTCGCCTCCCTTCACCTGTAAAAGGGTTGACACCAGAGCCTGCCCTCCACACTCTTGCGGCTGCTGTGAGTGAACATCTGGGTCCACCTGAGGCACAGAGCAAGGCCTCAGCAGACTCAGCTGCTGGGATTTCCTGTGTTCTGCCCTTATTTGGGCCTGGAGGGCACCCGTGTCAGCTCTGAGCCCTCAGAAGTGCCTGGCTGGGCTGTAGTGTTGAGTGTTGCTCTCCTGGAAAGGGAGGCGAACGCGGCCCTGGTGGAGGGAAAGAGAGTTGGTCCAGAAGCCCAAGGCAGGCAAGCTCTGTGGCCTTGGACGCCTTACTGTTCCTTTTTTGAAAAGGAAGGAGGTAGATTAAACAACCTCTGAGTTTCCTTCAGGTCTTGTGAGAGTGCTTGCCAAGGACAAGCCAGGGAGGGCCACTGGTTCAGATTGGTTTCTTTGGAAAGCCAGAGGGAGGGACTGCTTTTGTCCAAGAGCAGCCAGGTCTGGGGGCGGAGAAGACCTCAGGAGGGAGCATTTCCTGGCCTCACGCCCCTGCCCAGGCCCCGCTCATCCTCAGTGTGCTGGGCCCGCGCCTGCGCCTTCCCTGGGGGGCTGTCCAACCCAGACATCCTGGGTGGCTCCTGCCTGCTGCTTGAATGATAAATAACTAGAGCTTCTCACCCAGTCCTTTGATGGACACTCAGGGAATTGTTCTGAGAGTCTCAGCCCAAACCGGAATTGGCCTTTTGAGTGGGATCAGTGGTGACCCTCGTTTCCTGCTGAGGCAGATTTGAGAGGCTGTCAGTGGGGGCAGCTCAGTTTGAAAGAGCAAGGCTTAGAATGCAAAGGGACCTGGTGGCCTAGCTGTGGGGCAGGCTGTTGGTAGGGAGCATGAGGCAGCAATGAGAGCTCACTGTGGCCAAAACCATAGTCAGGAGGAATCTGGCACAGGGCTCTGGGGCAGGGTGGGGATCTCGTTCTTCCCAGAGGGTAGCCAAGCCTACTGCCATGACTCCCCAAGACCTAGCTCCTGCCCATTAGCGAAGAGCAGATCACTCCCTGGCTAGATGAAGGATGTGTTGTAGCACCTGGCCATTAGCAGGAGATGGGCACACTCAGAACTGTCTCAGAATCAACTGGATGGAAATTCTTGGAGTGGATCTCAGGGTGCTCCCAGGCCTGCCCTGGAAGCAAGGGGACTCCAGGGTAGGAGAGAAAGAGCTCCCAGAAACTCTTGCTGATCTCCAGGGAAAACAGGTATAGCATATATGCAGGCTCTGTAGACAGATTTATGCAGAGACCGGTGCCTGCCCCACCCTCTCACTGGCTGAATGACCTGGGCAAGTTATTTGTTCTCCATGATCCTAGGTTCTTATCTGTAAGGGGGAGGTGCTGTTAGTGCCCACCCTATGGGAGTATCGTGAGGTGTAGCCAGTCAGACGTGCTTAGCACAGTGGCTGGCACGTGGCAAGTGGATACTGAAGGATGGCTGCTCTTAACGGTCATCAGGTACCAAGATTCTTACTAACCAAGAGCCCAGCCAGAGCCAGTCCTAGAGGTGCATGCTTGTAATCCTGGTACTTAGGAGGCTGAGACCAGAGGGTCACAGGTTTGAGGCCAGCCTCAGCAACTTAGCAAGACCCTATTTCTAAATAAAAAGTGGGTCTGGGAGTGTAGCCTGGGGGTAGAAGGTCCCTGGGTTCTACCCCCAGTACCATACCCACAAAACAGCACCCAGACAGAAGCTCCCATCTTGCCTCTCCCTGTGATTTTTGCCCTGTGCTGAACCTGTCCCTGTGCTTGCTTCCTAGGAGCCGCAAAGACAGCCTGGAAAGCGACAGCTCCACAACCATTATTCCCCATGAGCTGATCCGCACACGGCAGCTCGAGAGTGTACATCTCAAGTTCAACCAGGAGTCGGGAGCGCTCATTCCTCTCTGCCTAAGGTGAGCCGAGACGCACACCACACAGCCCAGCTCAGCCTGGCGGCGGCCAGCTCAACCTTGAGGCCACTTTAGAGCCTCCCTGTGCCTATGCCCTTGCCCAGTGCAGGTCCTCCAGAGCCCTGCAGACCCCGCCAGGCCTATGCCTGCCATCCAACCAGGGAGGCAGCTGTGGGAAACCTACGCACAGTCTGGGGTGGGGAGGAAGGAGAACTACCTGGGCAGCTCCGTCTTCAGACTGTGGGAGTCCAGGGACTTCCGATCACCATGAGGTGTTCTCCCTGCCTGTGCCTCTGGGAAGCGTAGGTGGGGAAAAGTCAACTGCCATCATGGGGGGGGGGGGGGGCATTCTACCTCTGAGCTACACCCCTAGCCCAATTTTTTGTTCTTTATTTTGAAATAGGGTCTCACTAAGTTGCGGGGGGGCTCACTAAAGAGGGGCTGTCTTCTGCATCTCAGCCTAGCACAGTGGCAGCCCCCAGTAGGCTGAGGACTGTGGCCAAAAGAGCCCCCATTGGCCTTAGCTGACAGGCCTTCCTCATTAGCAAGTAGAGTCTGTGGAGCCATAAGAAAGGGTGCTGAAAAACTCCCATTTGTCAAGGAATCGTCCCTCAGCCTTGCCTCCTTTATAGAAGTCCTGTGACCAAAAGAGTCTCAGATGCCCCTGATCCCACAAGCCTGGGTCAGGATGGCAGGGTCACCAGGAGCACTGGAGGCCAGGGGAGGGTTCTGGTGAATTGGGCCCTGCTTCCTCCTGCTTGCTGCTTTTCCCACAAAAAAATACAATTCTTCACACCCAGTGGCCTATCCAGCAGACTCCTTAAGAGACCAGGAAGCCCAGCTGTATCCCTTCTGCTACTGTCCAGAGTCTAAGCCTAGCCGAGGCCAGATTCCACGCTTGCTGGGGCTGCTGCCTGGGGTGGACCTTGTGGCCTCTCCGCAGCCCCTGGGCTTCCAGTGCTGCTTTGCTAGTTGGGGCAACAGGAATCACTCCAGCTTGGAGAACAGTGACAAGGAATGGGGCTCCATGGTCTGGACCGTCACCGCTGTGCCTGGAGCCTGGGGAGGAGCTCAGTGGGTGGCCAGTCTGGGCCAGCACCCTGGACAGCATGGCAGACAGCAGGTGGTCAGGGTGGACAGGACCTGGCGGGGCCTGCTCCTAGCACCCCAGCCGTCCCTTTTCAGCTCCATCTTGGGCACAGGCTCAAGGCCTTTGGGCTGGTGAAGGGTTAACGTGAGACCAGCTGAGAAAGCAAGGAGCAGGTTTTGCTTTTTTCACTGACAGGCATCTCTGCCCCTCGGTTGCCTCCGCCTGCCCTTCGCCCAGATATACCCAGCCTGGGGAGTACCAGTGACTTCTTGTGGCTCCCTCAGAGTGATCCCATTTGCTTCAGCTTTAAGAAAAAAAAGAAAAGATATACTTGTGGCCTTTAGACTAGCTGTTTAAATGTTACAGGAGAGCCCAGGAGCAGGTGGAAGATTCTGCCTGGACACTGAAGTGTCTTGCTGTGAAGGTACTTCGCTGTCATTTGTGTAGGTACCACTTCACCTCCACCCCCAAGCAGAGGGGGCACCTCTTCACTCTGGGCACGTGGCTGGCTTCCCCTTCTGGCCTCAGTATGTGAGGGAGGCGGACTCCACCCTCCCCCGGGGCCCTTTGGACTCTGATCTGGAGTTGCCCCTGCTCGCTTCCACCTTCAGAAGGAAGGCATTGGAGAACTGATGACGGAGGCTTCTCTTTGAAAGTGCTGCAGTAAACATGTTTGGTTACAGTCCCCTATTGGTGGGCAGGTGGGCCATCAGGAGGGCATTTGCCGGGCACCCTGCCCCAGGGAGCATAACCTTACAGTCCCAGAGTCTTGACCAGGCCTGCTGTGCTTTGGGCTGGCTCCAGGCCCAGGCCCAGCTCCTCACTGTCTCCGTGTTCCCACCCCAGGGGCAGGCTCCTGCATGGACGGCACTTTACCTATAAAAGTATCACAGGTGACATGGCCATCACGTTTGTCTCCACGGGAGTGGAAGGCGCCTTTGCCACTGAGGAGCATCCTTATGCAGCTCATGGACCCTGGTTACAAGTGAGAAGCCTCTTTTTCTTCTCTCCGCCTTCTTTCTGTAGACTCCTCGCCCATCCACCCTCCCCTCCCTCTGCACCCACCTTTCCCTGAGGGGCTGGTTTTATAGCCAGTTCCAGTGGCTATATGGGAATATCACGGGAATGCATAGGAAGTGGACATCTGCGTCCAGCGTTGGGGGTGGGATGGGCAGGCCCAGTGGCCAGAGCGTCCCCCTAGCCATGACTCTCCCGTGCCTCCTGATGGACACGCAGCTTGTCTGAGAGGAACCTGCTGGTTTGTCCAGAGTGCTTTGACCTTCCTTTGCTGTTCAGGCTGGAGCAAGCTGGGTACCGGTACCAGGGGCTAAGCACTGTGGCCCCATCCAGCACCCACCCTGTTCCTCTTCCTCCTCCTCACTCATCACACTCCTTTTTGGATTTTGTTTCTAGGGGGTGGGGGGAGAATGAACACTTTTCTGTTTCTCTCTCAGGGCTATCAAGAAAGGGAATCTGCTGGCTGGGATGCGCTCAGTGGTAGAGTGCTTGCCTAGCATGTGGGAGGCCCAGCACCCCCCCAAAAAAAAAAAAAAAGTAAAGGGAATCTGACCCAAAAGGTGACCAGGACTTGTTTGTGGTGTATTGGAGCAAACATGGGGGGGTTTACAGTGGAGAAGAAGAGAATTATGTGCTGGTTTTGTGGGTTTAACCCAGTCTGGGGGTCTACAAATCATGTATGTTCAATATGGTCTTGCTTTTGTCTGTGTGTGTCTGCCTGCGGCCCAACGCCTCCTCCTTCAGGCTCCCCTCCTCCCCCCACCAAAGTCCTAACCCTTAATTAAAACAAACAGCAAACAAAGGACACCAACCACACTCCCCAGACTAAGCTGAGGAAGAAATGGAAGCTAGTGCTTTAGGGATATTGTGTTCCATAAATTATCTTGCCTTTTTCCACTGTTGTTATTACATTGTTTCATAACAAAATTACTTTGAACCATAAAGTTATAAATACATTTTAAAAGTCCCACTTGGTAACATTAGATTTCTGTCCATGTGGTGTTGGTAGTTACTGTAGCAAAAGCTCCAAAGTGTAATATTTGAAATTAGCCCAGCACAAGTGGAAAGGGCCTCCCGCCACCCCCAACCATGTCCCAGGCTGCCACCACTGCCTCTGCTGAGAACAGGAGGACATAGGCCTCTCCCCGGGCAGAGCTGGTGAGGAGGTGGGGACTGTGCAGGAGACCCCAACCCCTGAGAGTCCACAGGTCACCGTCCTGCTACGTGCTAGATCATCATGCTGGTGGGTCTCAGCAGAAGCGTCCTTATTGGGCATGTGTGCACTGAAGGTTCAAGCACATTTTCTTAGAAAAGAGAGTATGGAGTCTTCCCAAACTCAAGGAGAAAGACACCCAGTTTTGTTTCACCTCCTCAACATTGAACTTGCCCATGGATTTTCACAATCCCCCTTGGAATGTCTTCCTGCCCTTAGGGATGGGTGGTCAGATTTCCAGTTTTCAGTAGCCCAAGAACTGTGGCCCCTAAAAGGCCCAGCAGATGCCATGTGTCTCCTTAGTCATCTAGAAGGAAGCTTCTGGGCCTCATCCCAACCCCCTGGCTGCCGGCGTTCCTACTCCCAACGCCATAACCCCCTCACTCCCTGGCAGCCCCTCAGGGAGCTGGGGCACTCAGCACCCGCTGACTCCCAGCACATGGTCCCCTCCTGTGGGCTGTTGCCCGGGGAACCGGGAAGCGGTGGGAACGAGCCGCTGGCCTCGGCATGTTTCAATAAAGTTGCTGTGCTGGGAGCTGCTTAATCAAAGGCCTGTGTTATGGGCTCATTAGTGTGGTCCACCACGGGCCAGCTCACAGGAGACTCCTGGGAAGGCTGGCTGAGGCCCCACTCCTGAGGCATGCACCCTTGATCACCGAGGGGTTTCTCAGGCCCTTTGCAAGGAGCCCTGGGAAACCCTCCGACCCTGCCCCCAGCCAGCCAGATTCTCAGCAGTGGAGCCAACACCCACAGCAGCCCTCCTCCCCTCCCCACAAGCAGTCAGCATTCTCTGCCAGCCTGCCTGCCTTCCCCTTTAGGGTCTTGCCTCTGTGGTCACAGGCAGCTCCCCAGCTTGTGGGAACCTGGGCTTGTGAAGACTTGTGGGCCCCTAAGTCTCTCCCAGGGGCTGTCTCCCCAGAAGTCTGCAGGACTCCTGGAAGCCTGGGGTTAGACTTGCAGTCACAGGTAAGGCCTACTCCACTGTGCCAAGAAGGGCCTGGGGCCCCGGGAGGGAGAGCCAGCACGGCCTGCCCTTGCTCATGTTCCCAGGGTTCAGGGTGTCTCCTTGTGCCTGGCATACCCAGCCCCGTTGAAAGGAACTGAACACGGGATGTGGAGAGCCCCAGACTGTTCTGGCTGAGCCTGAATTCTCCCGGCTGGTCCCAGCTGAAGCGGGAGGGGCCGGCATGGCTTCCTCGCACTAACCGTCAGCAACCTCGGAAGCCCTCGCTCCCAGCCCTGGCACCTGGCTCTGGCTCCCAGCCCAGGCCTGTTGTCTCTTGGAAGAAAGGCCAGGCAGACACCCTGCATGGGGAGGAGTGGCTGAGAGGAAGAGGCCAGGGAACCTGAGCCCCTTTCCGGAGCCCGTGGAGTGCCCCAGGCAGCCCTGCACACCCACCTTTTCCTGGGCTGGCACCTACCCCACTTCCACCATCTCAGGTGACCCAGTTCCAGAGAAGTTGGGGTGCCAATGCAGAGAAGAGCAGGGTGTGGGCAATGCCAGGTGGGTGCAGTGGCCGCTCATGCGCCAAGGAGGAGCCACAGAGGCAGGAGTCAGCTCCAGCACCCCACTCTTCTAGAGAAGACACCGGGTCTGTCCACCTGGCTTTGCACAAGCATCCTCAGCCCGGTGGGGAGCCTTGCCAGGGTCCTCTCCCACCCCTCCTGCCCCCAGCGTCCTCTCACCACCTCTCTCACCAGGGCATCAGTGTCCTGAGCAGGGCCCAGCCCAGTGTGAGTGGTTCATCAGTCCCAGAGGTCACAGAGGGGTCATGTTACCAGATAGGAGAATATTTTTTAGGCTGTGCAGTGCTTGCTCAGCTGTGTGGTGTCTGACAGCTCACCCAGGTGGTGCCCCCAGTCCCAGCCACTCCCAGGTGGCCCTGATGGGAGGCCCTGGGCTTGGGTGAAGACACCTAGCAGCTGTTCCAGGCTCCCGGCCAGGCTTGGGGAATTGCTGCTGAGCTCTCCCCCATGCTCCTTTGGACAAGCCCTAAAGTTCTCAGGGCCCTAGCCATCCCTTTGATTGCCGTGTGGAGGGCCACTTGGGAATCCCCGGCCCAGATCCTGGGTAGCTCCTCTTTGATGTCTGCTGTTTCTCTTTCCAGTGGTGGACCTGGCCACTCCTGTTCTCCCTAGAGGCTGTTGCTTGGGCTCCCAGAGACCTCATTTCCAGGGATATTCCTGTTAAGATTTAAAAAGCCCAGCAAAGCCAGGCATGGTGTTGCACGCTTATAATCCCAGTACTTGGGAGGCTAAGACAGGAGGATCGCAGGTTTGTGGCTAGTGTCAGCTACTTAATGAAGCCCTCTGCAACCTAGCAAGACCCTGTTCAAAATAAAGTATAAAAATAGGGCTGAGACTGTTAGCATGCCTCTGGGTTCCATCCCTAGTGCTGCCAAAAACAAAACAAAAAACAAAGCCCAGCATGTGCCTGTGGAGGTACCTCCCTTACAGGTAATGCCCTGCTGTGTCCCCAGCAACCAGCAGACAGTGCAGGAGTCTGAGCCTGCTTTTGGCCACCAAAGCCAACTTCTCACCACCCTCCAAGAACAGGAAATGAGTAAGAGTCCCCATCGAGGCCTTGCTGTGCCCACGTGCACAAGCCTCTGCCCCTCCAGCGGGGGTGGTGCGCCACAGGCTGCTTTCTGGCTTTTGTCTGGCCCGGGTAGGGGGAGGGTGACAGCAGACAGGACTGCTTGCTGGCCCCTGCCTTTCCCGCTGCCATCGTGGGCCAGCGCAGCTCCTTGGCAGCCCTGCCACTGTAAACAATACATTTCCTTCCCCAAGAGAAGGAAAGGGAGGGAAAAGTCAGCCAAACTTGTTGGGAAGCAAGAACAATGTGTCAACATGAAGAGCAAACAAGACCCTGACAGAGTAGATGGTCATCCAGAGGGGAAGGCGTGGGCCTTGTCAGCCCGTCAGATATCACTGACCGCATACCTTTGAATTCATGTCAGATCTGCAGCAGGTAGGCCCATGCCTGCTGCACAGCCGGGCCTGCCCGGGCCGGGCACGGACAAAAGATCACTTTCTGGGTTCCTTTCTGGAACTTTCTGGAGTCTGGGGAGTGGAGTGGTTATTGACAGTTTTCCTTCACCACCAACCAGCCAGGCACTTGGCGGGAGCCCCTTAGAGTCAATTGCTGGCCCAGGTGGTAAGCCTCCTTCCTGGCCAGAGGTGGTGGGGGGGAGAAGAGCTGCCCTCACAGCTCGGCCAGTAAGATGGTGATGGAGCCGGCTGGGGCCTCTACCCCAGCTCCCTTCCTGCTGGACCACCTCCCCCAAATCCCTGGAGTGTGGCCCTGGCCTGTCATACCAGCTACTCAGAGGGTCACAAGTCCAGGGCCAGGCTGGGCAAGAAGGACTGGGGATGGAGTTCTGTGGCAGTGCTTGCCCAGAATGTACCAGGGCCTGGGTTCAACCCGGGTGGGCGGGGGAGAGGCTTGACCTTGTCCTGAGCATTCTGATGCAGAAAGCCATGTCTCCCAGTATCTCTGTATTTTCAAAATAGGGGTGTATGTTACTCAGATTTTGGGGGGTCCTTTCCTCTCTCTCAAGGGTCTTCTCTCTCCAAGAACTGTTTGTGCACAAACCTAAGTGTTTTGTGCCTGACTCTTCACAAGTGCAAATATAGAAGGGCGTTATTGTCACGATTATTTCTGCTGCTTTTTCCTGAGCTGTTGAAATGTATAGACTTGCTGGACATGGTGACTGTGCCTGTAACCCCAGTACTTGAGAGGCCGAGACAAGATCTCAGGTTTGAGGTCAGCCTAAGCAACTTAGACCCTATCTCAAAATAAAAGGACAAAGTGCAGGGGTGTGTGGCTTGGTGGTAGAATGCCCTTGGATCCAATCTCCAGTACCCTCCCCCCCAAAAAGAGAGGGAAAAGAAACATAGACTTAGCGGGCTGGGATAGAAATTTGCCCACCGGGCCCAGTTTGTTTTGTTTTGTTTTTTGGATTAAACACAGGGGCGTTCGACCTCCAAGCTACACCCCAGACCTATTTTATTGGTTTTTTTTCTGTGTGTGTGAGCCTGGGGATGGAACCCAGGGGCATTCAACCTCTCAGCTACACCTTCTGCCCTATTTTTTATTATTTATTTTTGAAACAGGGTCTCACTAAGTAGCTGAGGCTGTCTATGAACTGCGATCCCCCAGTCTCAGCCTCCCAAATGCTGGGATCACAAGCATGCGCCACCACGCCCGGCTCACTGACCCCACTTGGAAGCTGCCATGGGCCATGGTTTGCCTTCCTTTCCAGTTGGCCCACCTGGATTTTTACTAGCTGTGTGTTTGTGGTATTTGGGGTCCCATCCCTGTTGGACTGAACAGGTAGCCAGAAAGTGTGTGACTGGCTGGGGCTGGGATTGCTGGTTTTCCAGGCCACTGGTGGAAGCCAAGGGCACCTTTGCCTCCCCTCTCAGAGGAGTGTACGGGCTTCTAGAATTGGGGTAAAAAGACACCAAGCCAGACACAGTGATGCATACCTATAATCCCAGTACTTGGGAAACTGAGACAGGAAGATCAAGGCCAGCCTGGGCAACTTAGCAAGACTCTGTCTCAAAATACAAAATAAAATACTTGAGAGGCTGAGGCAAGAGAATCACAGGCTCAAGACCAGCCTTGGCAAAGTAATAGGACCCTTTTCTTTGTTCTTTTTTGTGGGTTTGGGGATGGAGCCCAGAGGCATTTCACCTACAAGCTATACCCCCTGCCCTATTTTTTTATTCTTTATTTTGAAACAGTGTCTCACTGAGTTGTTGAGAGCCTCACTTAAGTAGCTGAGGCTGTCTGCGAATCATGATCCTCTGGTCTCAGCCTCCCAAATGCTGGGATTGCAAGTGTGACACCACCACGCCTGGCTAATAAGACCCTTTTTCAAACTTTAAAAGTGCAAAGGGCTAGGGTATAACTCAGAAGTAGAACACCCTGAATTCAGTCCCCGGTACCAAAAAAAATTAAAAATGAAAGTAAGCTCGGCCTAATGGCCCAAGCTTACAATCTTAGCACCTGAGAGGCTAAGACTGGAGAATTGCAGCTTCAAGGATCGCCTCAGTAATTTAGTGAGGTTCTCAGCAATCTAGGAAGACCCTGTTGTTTTTGTTGTTGTTGTTTTATTTTTTTTTTGTTTTTGTGATACCGGGTTAGAACCCAGGGGCTTTTCTACCTCCAGGCTATACTCCCAGACCTATTGTACACTTTATTTGGAACAGGGTCTCACTAAGTTTCTGAGAGCCTCACTAAGTAGCTGAGGTTGGCTTCAAACCTATGCGATCCTCCTGTCTCAGCCTCCCAAGTGCTGGGATTACAAGCTTGCGCCACCACGCTTGGCTAGGAAGACCCTGTATTTGAACTTATATTTCAAATCCAAAATCCAAAGCTGGCCATGGTGGCGCACGCTTGTCATCCTAGTACTTGGAAGGCTGAGACCGGAGGATCATGATTCATGGACAGCCTCGGCTCCTTAATGAGGCCCTCCAAATCTTAGTGAGACCCTGTTTCAAAATAAATAATAAAGCCGGGCGTGGTGGCGCACGCTTGTAATCCCCACGCTTGGGAGGCGGAGACAGGAGGATCGCGCAGGTTCGAAGCCGGCCGCGCTGGCGTAAGAGACCCTGTTTCAAAAATATAAAATAGGTCTGGGAGCGTAGCCCGGAGGTAGAAGGGCTTCCAGGAACCCCAGTACCACTAAAAAAAAATTTTAAAAAATAAATAAATAAATAAATAAATAATAAAAAAAAATAGGGCTGGAGGTGTATCTTAGAGGTAGAATATTCCCGGGTTCCATCCCAGTAATGCAAACAAACAACAACAAAAAAAAACAGCCGGTGGTCTGGAGATGTAATTCGGAGGTAGACTGCCTCTGGGTTCAATTCCCAGTACCACAAAAAAACGAAACAAGAAATGAAAGCAAACAAAAAGGACTGGGGGTGTAGCTCAGTGATAGAGCGCCCCCTGGCTCAGTCCCCAGCACCACAAAAGAAAAGGCACCCTGCACCATCACCACCAGGTCAGGTCACTTCTGAAGGCAGGAGGCTGCCGCTGCCTCCTCGCAGCACCCACTCATTCGCAGAGCAGGGCCCACCACAGGATTCGATGAGATGATACGGTCAAGACCCAGCACAGTACCCGTGCGTAGGGGAGACAGTGGTCCTGCTATTGGCCATTATTGTCTCTGTTGTAGCCGTTCCCATTATTATTTGTGGCAGAGCCAGGCAGCTCCGTGGGGACCCAGTGAGCTTCAGGAGCTCCAAGCCCCAGACCTGCAGAGGCTTTCCCACAGCTGCCTCACAACGGTAAGTCTGTTCCTCGGGAGATCTCCCAGGAGCTGCTCCATCATAGCTGTCTATCTACAGTGTCCTGTTGATAAGATCTGTTAACATTCTCAGCTCCAGCTCTGAAATATACAAAGAACAGGGCCTGTTTGTTCAATCCAAGCTTCTAAGGTTTAGCTCCCAAAGGAAATTAAATTAGGTGCCTGGAGCTACGACAGTCTGTCGTGTTTCTTTGCAAAGAATGTCACCCTTAATATCATGCAGATCTCGTGTATAAATTTCCCCCTTTAATTCTTTTAAAATAACGTGAGGTTTCCAGCAGAAACCAGCAAATCACTGAGAGTGGAAATGGAGGAGCGCCCAAGACTCGTCCCCGTTCTGGCTGTCGCCATCCCCCCAGCTGAGTACAGAATAAGTCCACACGCAGATGGCACCGCGTTTGTTGGTGGCTCTGCTGAAAGCCTCCATAACTCGCCCTTTCCTAGCGCTAATTCTAGACCCTTGTCAGGGAGGGGCTTGAGACTAGACTCGGGGTGTCCGTGGTATTACCTTTCCTGTGGCTTGGAAAACCACTGCCTTGGGAGTCTCACTGGGTGGCCACAGTCTATAAGCACCCCTTCTTACCCCCAGCACTAGTTACAGCCCCAGACCTATTTACCACTCTGGCAGAAAGCCCCTCCCTCCAGATTATTTGTGGGCTAGACACGAGCCCTGCCAGCCCGGACTGGGGCCACTGCCACATAACCAGGCCTGAGGTACGCTCGTGTTTGGCTAGCATTTGCAGAGATGGTGACAAGCCCGGCAAGTATCAAAAATTTGAATGTGACCTTTATACTGCTCAAGCAGACTGGTGAGAACTGGTAGAGAAGCCCTGGACTTGTGTGGATACCTGGGATACGAGGAGGAAGAGCAAAGACCTAGGCCGTAGCAGGGCCGCAGTGAGTGTGGCAGAGGGTGAGTGGGCAGGTTCCACCCTGCGGAGCTTGAAAGAAGAGCCAGGAGGGCACCTGGGCTGGGCACCCCCCAGGGTAAGCAGCGCACGCACGTGTGCTCTCTGGCTCGCTCGCTCAGCTTTGGCCCTCTACAGAGGCCTAGGTTTTAGAACAGAAGCTTTGGTGGCGACATGAGGCCGGTGGTCAAGGCTAGTTGTTTCTGACAGATTCCATCCTGTCAGCCAAGGGAGGGTGCTGGTCCTGTGGGAAATGGGCTGCCTTCAATGCCTGTCCCTGGAAAATTGAATGCTTGAGTAACATCCTAGACCTAAGAGTTCAAGATTTTATTACTTTATGCTGATTTATTTGGGCACTGGGGATTGAGCTCAGGTTTAAGCTGCGGCTATACCCCCAGCCCTTTTTATTTTGAAACAGGGTTTCACTACATTGCTGAGGCTGGCTTCAAACCTGCGATCTTCCTGTCTCAGCCTCCCAAGTACTGGGATTATGGGTGTGCGCACCATGCCTGGCTGAGTCCCAGCCCAGGCCTGACGGGGACGGGTCTTGTCTCAGCCTCACAGACCATGTGCTGAGACCTACCTGGGCCTCAGTTTCTCCTCCAAGGGAACTGGAGGAGATAAGGCAGATGAACCGTGGCACGGTCACCCCCACCCGCCAGCTTCCTTCCCTTGGGCCACAAGGGCCCTGGTGACCCTCCCTGCTCATTGCCCTTTCTTGGCCACTTCACTTTATCTCAGTGTGGACGCGTCTGTTGTTATCAAAGTGGACAACTCCCAGGGAGACCTGGCGGGTATTTCCTCAGCTTCTTGCTTCCCTCAGAGGCCCTGGCCTTGGCCTTCGCCCCATTGCCCTTCTCCTTGTGTCCTTCCTGGGACCCCAGGGTCTACTGGAGAGGTGGAGAGGCAGGCAGGGCAGAGCCTGTAGACAGGACAGAGGAGGGAGAGGAAGAGTCCAAAATCTAGAAAAGACATCTTCAGCCAGCCTGGGTGAGCCTGGCGTGGCCCGTCAGGTTGAGGAAGGCCCTGGGCACTCCTACTGACCCAGAAAGCTTGTTGAGGGGGTGAAGGAGATGGCTGTACTGCTCAAATAGTGGGGCCAGGCTGGTCAGCATCAAACATCAAAGCATGAGGTGATGGTTCAGCCTAGAGCACAGAGTGGGAAGCTCTCAGAAGTCTCGAAGAGGCCAGGCGCAGTGGCACACACCTGTAATCCCAGTACTTGGGAGGCTGAGACAGGAAGATTGCAGGTTCAAAGCCAGCCTCGGCCACTTAGGGGGCCGCCCAACAAACCTAGCAAGACCCTGTTTTTAGCTTGGCAGTAGAATGCCCCTAGCTTCAATCCCGAGCACCATACACACCAAACAAAAGTCTTGAAGAGCTCAGCATTGAATGTGTAGCCGGGCAGGGGCTTGGGAGCCAGCCTGAGAGGATACTGTGGGTGGGGAGGGAAGCTGAGAGTCCATTATTCACCGTCTGTAAAATGAGAGAGGTTGGTCCACAATCTCCAAATTCTCTAGCTCAGACATTCTTGGATGTACCTTCCGGGCGCTTCCAGATTTCAGACAGGGCTTGTGTTCCAAAGCCACACAGATTCCTTTTGTCCTGCTAGGTTGGGGCGGGGAGGGGCATGGAGCCTCAAGGGGCGCGGAGAGTGTTGGCAGTAGTCTGCTCCTTGGCTTTTCTCCTTCCCTTCTACTGCCCTGCAGCTTGCAGGAGGCCTAGAAGCCAATGTGGGTGCCCCAGACTGCTCTCCACCTTGCTCTGGACACAGCACGACCCACCCTCCAGTGCCCCCTCCGCCTCCCCCGTCCTTGGCCCCTTCCCTCTCTGCCCGGCTCTGGCAGTACTGCAGGTGGTGGTGGGAGGCGTGGCGAGTGTCAGGGAGGCCGCAAGCCCTTCCCCCGTCCTTGGACTGAGCAGTGGGCTCAGCCCTTCACGGCCAACAGAAAGATCCATAACTCGACAGCCGGCAAAACAACCATATATTTAAAAAGGTAAAAGTCTGCCTTGTGCCTTCTTCCCAGATTCTGTTGACTGAAGAATTTGTAGAGAAAATGTTGGAGGACTTAGAAGATTTGACTTCTCCAGAAGAAGTAAGCCTGTTTGATTTCTTTCTCATGGCGGGGCTGTCTCCAGGAGCACATGCAGGCTGCTCCCTGAGGTGCCGGGGTAGGCTGGAGGGGAGCCCCAGGAATATTAAATGGCTTCGTTTCTGTTTCCATGAACCACCACCATCCCCTGCTCCACCCCGCCCTTGCGAGGACACCCAGCAAATTGTCTGAATTGCCAGCTCTTGAGAACCTCATTGAAGAGGCAGCCAGGGCCTGGAGGCCAGTGCGAGTTCTCCCTAGCCCCTGCTGTTCCCTGGCAGGTTCTGAACAGAAAGCCCATGTCTGCTGCCAGAGAACATTCCACTGGGGAGTGCTGGTGGGCAGTGAAGGACTCCTGCTCTTCTAGGCCACCCAGGAGCCACTCTCCATAAGCCCTCCCCTCTCAGTCGCCTCTTCCGGGCTAGCTCAGAGTGAGGAGCTGGCAGCCAGGTAGGGCTGTGCCTCCCCTTGGCTGCTTCTCAGGAGTTTAAGAATGGAGTCCATAATCCCCTCTGTTTTTCTTCCTTATTCCCAGCATCCTCATTTGTGGGGACTTACCTCATCTTGGAAAGTCCCTTCCCTTCCCCTGCCTCCTGCTAGCCTGCACCCCAGTGGGACTGGAGCCTTCCTGGCCTCAGTGCCCGTTGGGCTAGTGGAACATTAGCAAGCCGCCCAGGCCTCTGGAGAGCTCTTCCGGCCCTCGCCTGGCGGTGCCAGGCGCAGACCCTTCCCTTGCCCTGTGTGCCGGGAACCCAGCCTGGGGAACGCTCCTTCACCTCCCAGGGGCCAGGCAGGAGCTTCCAGCTGCCAGGCCCCCGCAGCGCAGCAGGCAGGACAGAGGCCTCTGGTGTTCATGAGGCTGAGCGTCAGGCAGGCTGGGCTGGCCTGGCCTCTGGGTGGACCGGACTCCTCAGAGCTGGCCATCCCAATAGGGTAGTGTCTTCTCTGCTCTGGGATACAGTTTGGTAAGTTCTCTCATTTATCTAGTCTCAAGTCATCAAGCACTCTGTGCTACCCAGTCAATGCCCCCAGCCACTGAGCCTGGCTCTCCATTTAGTCAGGCCAGCGCCCACAAGTACTTCCGGAGAGGCCTGTTGCATGGCGATGGTGCTGCGCCAGGCTGCAGCTTGGGTGTTGAGGGGGCGGGAGGGGGACCATCCAGGCAAGAGGGACAGCAGCCAGGGGGAACGTAGGAAAGTAGGTCACTGAAAACGACCTCTCTTTTTGCTTTCCTGTCCAGAGGCTGTCCCCCTACCCTGCCCCACTCTGCTTTGTCCTGGCATGGACAGTCCCCCATCAGAGGGAAGGCAGAGGAAGCCAGCCACATGGGGCCTGTCCACTTCCAGCACCTCCAGGCAGGCTGAGAGCAGTCTTTTCCTTTCTACCCTGGCCTTGATTCGTGGCCTAGTCCAGGGGCAGGGAGAGTCATAAAAGACAAACTCTGCTCCCAAGCTTCACCATTAGACCAGGTCGGTGAGCATTTCCTGAGCACCATCTGTGTGCCAGGCTACGTTCAAGGTCCCAGAATGCAGGGGAAATAAGAGGGCCGCTTCTTCCCCTCCCCCACAGAGCCCCCAGGTGAGCGGGAGAAACAAAACTGGAGCTGCTGTGCCAACCCTGGGGTGGGATAGGAGACCTGGGTCTTTCCTCTGTGCCCCAGGCCCACTGAGCCGGGGGCCAGGGAGACAGGAGAATGAGATGGGGTGGAGCGTGGGATTTGCTCCTTTGAGATGTGGCAGGTCCGCAGTGGGGATGTGACTTTGGGGCCAAACTCAGGCCTCCTTCCCTTTGGCCCCCTTGGCAAAGGCTATGGAGGACTGGTTCTAGGGTCCTAGGATCCTCCTCACGCCAGCCTTGAAGGAGAGGCCCTGGCAGGGACAGACCTCAGGCCACTTCCCTGTGGCCTCCTTGCCCTGCCCGGCCCCAGCCCCCAGCCCAGGGCCTCCGGGAGCAGATTCCTCTCATGCTTGTGGCTGGAGGCAGAACCCAGGAAGGAAGCAGGAGGGAGGTCAGCACGGGCAAGGAGGAGCGGGAGAGTACGCCTCCTCCGCCCTGGTTAGTCACTGGCAGGGAAGGGGACAGCGGCTGAGGGAGCCCAGCCCCCGACCCCGTGCCCACCTAGTGTAGCACTTGAGAAGCAGCGTCTGGGAGGTAGGCAATGGCTCTGCTAACCACGCGCTCTGGGTCTGTGTTTACTCCTCCACAGTTCAAACTTCCCAAGGAGTACAGCTGGCCAGAAAAGAAGCTCAAAGTCTCCATCCTCCCCGATGGGGTGTTCGACAGTCCGCTGCACTAGCCTGGGCTGGGCCCTGCCGGGCCAGGGGGCCCAGCTGCTCCCGAGTGACTTCGGTGGAACAGCTGCCTAAAGGAGAGTCCCACAGATAAAGGACAAGCACGAGGACGACCACACGACCACGGGCACCGCAGCCCAGCGGGACGCCTCGCCCGGGCCTCGGCCCCACCTCACTCTAACTCACGTGACCAGGCCCTGCTCGTCCCACGGGCCAGAGAGCGGCACATCCAGACCCTCCACACCCGCTGGCGCCACAGGCTCTGCTTTGAGATTTGACTCGGGACCCTTGATGTGCCCCTGGGTGGAGCCAGGCCCTGTTCTCACCCACCCCTGCCTGCCACGCAGCCTGGTGCAGAGTACGCGTGGGGCGCGCCGCCCAGCTCATCCTGGCGAGCTTTCGCTAGTCAGGCTGCTTGACTACGGAATGATTCCTCCAATCATGTTTGGTTTTCTTCTTCCTTATTTTATTTTGTAGAAACCGGATGGTATTTTATCGCTCAGCAAGGATATCTAGAATCTGAGTATATAATGTTTTTTAAACAGAACTTTATTCTAAGATGAACTTTCTCTCTCTCAGACAGGGGCCTGGGGCTCTGTCTCCCCTGCACCACCAGCAGAGGATGGGTGCTGGCCTCCCGCACCAGCACAGCCTCGCCCGGGCTCTTCCCAGCTGGGCCTGAGCTCGGGGAGTGGAGGTGCTCTCCGTGCAGCCTTGAGCCCCAAGTAGCTGGGACCAAAGGGGAGCTGCTGCTGTTTTCGAAGTGAACTGTGCCTCCAGAAGTTCAGGGGCTGTCGGGCTCGCGGATGTGGTGGCCCAGCCTCATCTTCGGGCCTCTTCTCCCATCAGGTCTGCCTAGGAGAGAGGCGGCACGCCTCCTCACAGACCATCCCTCCCGCTACTCAGGGCCTGGCTCTCCAGCTCTTTGACCGCCCGTCCCCTTTCCTCATGCCCTGGGCTTCCCAGTCCCGGTACAACCTCTGGCTTATTAAAAACTGAAAATCAACCTCTCAACATCACCTCCACTTTGGTTTTGCCCACGCTGCTCTCTGCTGCCCCCCTGCCTTCCCTGCCTCTCATGGGCCTTGGTTCCTCAACCCCAGTACTACAGATCTTGCAATCTGCCTTCTAGAAGCTAACCCATCTCCAGCCCAGGTTGAGGGTTCCTCTTGAGTTATCGCCCAGTCCTGACCTAGAACCAGCAAGCCCCTCTCCCGCCATCCAGCCCGTAGCTCTCGGGACTGTTCCTTCAAGATCACCCTGCAAGCTCTGCAGTGCCAAATCATTTGGTCTGTTAGAGACCATGCAGGGCTCCTCCCTGCCCCCTTCTGCCTCTGCCACCCACATGGGTCCCATCCATGGTGCCCTAAGAGGCCCATAGGATACAGAATCCCTCTGATGAGAGATCAGCCAAAGAGCCACCTCCTGGGCTCACAGGGGCACTGGCTGGACTCTCCAGAGAACAGGAGTTGGACTTCCAAGGGACCGCCAGCATGGCCCCTTTTCATACCCTCAGAGCTTTCCCCTTCTTGGGGTGCTGTGGGGCGTGGTGGCTCCCGCTTGTAGTCCCAGCACTTAGGAGGCTGAGACAGGAGGATCACAGGATTGCAGCCAGCCTCAGCTACCTAGTGAGAACCTCCACAACTTGATGAGACCCTGTTTCAAAATAAAGAATAAAACATGGGGCTGGGAGGGTGGCTTGGAGGTAGAATGCCCGGGTTCCATCCCCAGCACCACACACACAAAGCCCTCTTGGAGCCTTCTCTCCCTCCTCTGCCCGGCTTGGGGCGGGGGTGTGAGGCATCTGGTTAACCATTTGCCCCAGGCCTAAGGGCCTCCACAGACTGATGGGTGGCAACACCAGCTTGGCGACCCCAAGCTGGGATATAGCTGGGTACGGCAGGAAGAAGCACAGAGCTCTGAGGTAATAAGACCAGGAAGCCTGGGGCCCCTTCCTGTCCTGCCACGCCAGGAACCTCGTGAACACTGGATGCAGCCAGCGCCAGGCCATTGGTTCCCTACAGATAGCACTGCTGCAGAAGAGCAGGCCTTGGTGGGCTCTCACCAGCCCTGCAGTGCCCTGGGCTCTGCTTCCTCCCAAAGGTTTCTCAGGAGGGGGCTCTCCATTGAGCTGCTGGCTAGTGAGAGGGGGCCCACTGAGCTTCTTGTGGGGGTGGCGCTCAGTAAATGGGCCCCTTCCTTCCTTCCCTGCAGCTTAATGGGAAGCTTGGACCTCCTCCCTCCCTCCCTCTGCCCCTTCTGTAGGTTGCCCAGCTCTACCCCATCCCTCCACTTCCCTGGTGCTAGAGCTTTGAGAGGAGGCTCCGCACTCCCCTGCCCGCTCTCCCAGTGAGCTGCAAGAGGACCGGACTCCATAGGCGAGGCTCTGAGGTGGCTGGAAGCCCGTGGGAGTCTTAAAGGGCTAGAGTATCGTAACACCCAGACCCAGGGTCTTGGGAGTGAATTCTGAAATTGAGCTGAGAGCAGGGAGAAAATCCAAAGGTCGGTGCCCCCATGGGGCAGACCGGTAGAGAATTCCCCAGATTGTATTTTTTTATCTGGTCTTTCCCCTCTGCCTTCCAGGACCTCCATACCAGTAAGGTACCTGGGTCCCTGTTAAAGTCAGGAGCCCCGTAGGGAGCCTCCTCCTTTTGTACAAGTACCTGAATGCTGCAACAAGCAGGCTTTTGTAAAATTTTATATTAGTTTTTAATGTCAGTGGCGACTCGGCTTCGGGGCTGCAGCCAGCCCTGGGCTTTTGTAAGAATTTTTGAGTGACTCAGATGTCGTTCCTCTTGCCCCCTCTTCCTCTGTGTAATCTAAGTGCATTAAACAGATTTGCAGAAGCGCCCATGTCCTGTGCTCCTTTCCGGCTGCCTGGGATAGGAGCGGGAGGCCGGGGCCCTGACAGCCGCTTAGGCGGCGCAGGGTGGGGGCCGAGGGGTGTCCTGGGAGTGCGGGGGGGGGCGGGGGGGGGTCACAACCCAGTCACACGAGGTGACTGCTGGGACAGGCCCTCCCTTAGGGCTCTTGGTTCCAAGGTCTGTGGGGTTGGAGCGGGGGACAGGCTGGGTGATGGGTGGTGGGACCCGCTCTCTCCATTCTTCTTCTACCCACCTCTCACCAAAACCCTCCTCCTGAGGAGAGGGGCCCAACAGGTAAGAAAGACGCTTCCGTCTTCACCTTCAGCGTGGGGGTGCTGTTCCCTTGCAGCCAGCTCCCCCCTCACCAGGCATCTGAAGTCAGCCTCCTAATTCAGGGCCTGGGGACAGGACGGGATCTAGGAGAAGCAGTCTCAGAACCAGACCCTCCCTGGGGGCCACAGGCCAGCCCACCCTTCCTAGCAACTCTCTAGAGCCCTAGTGCAGCAAAACAGAGCCTGGTGCTGGGGGTGGGGTGCTGGGGAGGCAGCAGCGTGGAGCCCTGAAGCGGCGTCTGCACCCAGACAGGACTCCTGGGACCTGGGCACCACCAGGGCCTCACACAGCTTTTCTTTTTCTTTTTTCTTTTTCTTTTTTTTTTTGCGGGTCTGGGGATGGAACCCAGGGGCATTGGACCTCTGAGCTACAGCCCCTGGCCTATTTTTTATTCTTTATTTTGAAACCGAGTCTCACTGAGCTGCAGAGGGCCTCACTAAGTAGCTGAGGCTGTCCGCGAACCGCGATCCTCCAGGTCTCAGCCTCCCGAATGCTGGGATTACAAGCGTGCGCCACCACGCCCGGCTCTTCTTTTTCTTTTTTTTGTACTGGGGATTAAACTCAGGGAAATTCTACCTGAGCTACATCCCTAGCCTCCTTTTTATTTTAAAATTTGAAACAGAATCTTGCTAAATTGCTGAGCCTGGTGGCAAACCTGCAATCCTCCTGTCTCAGCCTCCCAAGTACTGGGATTACAGGTATGCTCCACCATGCCCAGATTTAATTTTGTTTTTAATTTTTAAAGTTCAAACTGGCCTTGAACTTGAGATTCTCCTGCCTCAGCCTCTCACGGCTGGGATCGCAGACATGTGACACCTGCCCACAGAGTCTTTCCTCTCCTGCTAGACCCGGTGTTCTGTCCCTGTGATTGACCTGGCCTTTTTTCCTCGTCCTCAGAATGGGGCTGCAGCAACTGGACATGGCACATGCCTGTAATCCCAGTACTCGAAAGGCTGAGGCAGGAGGATTTCAGGTTCAGGATAGCCTCGGGAAATAGACTCTCATCAACCTATCAAGACTCCGCTTCAAAAAATTAAACAAGCTGGGTGTAGTGGTGCACATTTATAATCCCAGTACTTGGGAGGCTGAGATGGGAGAATCACAGGTTCTTAACCAGCCTCAGCTGCTTAGGCCCTCTGAAACTTAGTGAGACCCTATTTCTTTCTTTCTTTCTTTCTTTCTTTCTTTCTTTCTTTTTTTTTTTTTTTTTTTTTGCGGGGCTGGGATGAAACCCAGGGGCATTTGACCTCCGAGCTACACCCCCTGCTCTGTTTTTTATTCTTTTATTTTTTATTTTATTTTATTTTTTATTTTTTTGGTGGTACTGGGGTTCCTGGAAGCCCTTCTATCTCCGGGCTACACTCCCAGACCTATTTTTTTATAATTTTGAAACAGGGTCTCGTAAGCCAGCACGGCTGGCTTCGAACCTGCGTGATCCTCCTGTCTCCGCCTCCCAAGCACAGGGATTACAAGCGTGCGCCACCACGCCTGGCCCTTATTCTTTATTTTGAAACCAGGTCTCACTAAATTGTGGAGGGCCTCACTAAGTAGCTGAGGCTGTCCGGGAATTGTGATCCTCTGGTCTCAGCCTCCCGAATGCTGGAATTAAAAGCGTGTGCCACTACGCCCAGCTCGAGACCCTATTTCAAAATAAAGAATAAAAAAATAGGGCTGGGGGTGTAGCTCAGAGATAGAATGTCCCTGGGTTAAATCTCTAGAATTAAAAAAAAAAAAAAAAAGCTGTATATGGTGGGGCACCCTTGTAATCCCAGCATTTGGGAGGCTGAGAAGGAGGTTTGAGGTTCGCAGCCAGCCTCAGCTGCTTAGTGAAGCCCTTTGCAAATTAGACCCTGTTTCAAAATAAATAATAAAAAAGTTGGCCGGGCATGGTGGCGCACGCTTGTAATCCCCGCGCTTGGGAGGCGGAAACAGTAGGATCGGGCAGGTTCGAAGCCAGCGCGGCTGGCTTGAGAGACCCTGTTTCCAAATAAAAATAGGTCTGGGAGTGTAGCCCAGAGGTAGAAGGGTTTCCAGGAACCCCAGTACCACCAAAAAAAAAAAAAAAAGTAGGGCTGGGGGTGTAGCTTGGAGGTAGAATGCCCCTGGGTTCTGACCCCAGTACCACAAAAGAAAGAAGGAAAGAGAGAGAGAGAGGAGAGAAGGAAGGAAAAGAGAAAAAGAATGAAAGAACAGAGAGAAAGAAAGAAAGAAAGAAAGAAAGAAAGAAAGAAAGAAAGAAAGAAAGAAAGAAAAATAGGGCTTTGAGCCAGGCATGGTGGCACACACTTGTAATCCCAGCATTTGGGAGGCTGAGACAGGAGGATCACCGTTCGCAGCCAGCCTCAGCTACCTAGTGAGGCCCTTTCAATTCAGTGAAACCCTGTTTCAAAATAAAGAATAATAAAATAGGGCTGGGGGTGTAGCTCAGAGGTTGAATGCCCCTGGGTTCCACCCCCAGTACCAAAAAAAAAAAAAGGATAGGGCTGCCACACAGGAGCTTTTTGTGTGTTTTGTTTTGCGGGTCTGGGGATGGAACCCAGGGGCATTCTACCTCCGAGCTACACCCCCGCCCTATTTTTTATTCTTTATTTTGAAACAGGGTCTCACTGAGTTGCAAAGGGCCTCATTAAGTAACTGAGGCTGTCCTCAAACTGTGATCCTCCTGTCTCAGCCTCCCGAATGCTGGGGTTACAAGTGTGCGCCACCACGCCCGACTTGTGCCTCACAGGAGTTCTGCAGAGCTCGTAATAGCGTGGAGTCCTGCAACATCACGAGGCAGGGAGGGTTTCCAGTTCCTGCTTAGGAGCTCCTAGCTCTCCCCCTTCTGCCCTGAGGTCCAGCCTCCTGGAGGGCCTCCCCTCCCAGGGAGGTCTGCCTTCCTCTTCCCCCTTTTGTCTTCTCACTGAACTTGACTAGGGGCTGGCCCCTGGAAAATTGGTCCTACCTGGACTCTCAGGCCCTTAGTACCTTCTGGTAGCCAGAAAAAAGGGAGGAGTCTGGAGGGTGTGAAGCCAGGCTGACAGGCAGAGGGCGGGACTTGCAGCCTGGAGGTGGGGTGGGGGCGCTCATCTGCCCCTCCTGCTCTGACTCCCCAGGGCCAGAGCGAGGCTCTTGTCCAGAGAATGCAGATTACTGAGATCCTGGACTTCTCTGGTTCCCCAGCCTAGACCAGTCTCTAGAGCAGAGACCTTAGCTCTGGATTTAGGGAGGGGAGAAATCTGCCATATAATTGTGTGTGTGTGTGTGTGTGTGTGTGTGTGTGTGTGTGTTACTAGGGATGGAACCTGGGGCATTCTGCCTCTAAGATACAACCCCCACTGAATTTTAAAATTTTGTTTATTTTGAAAGAGGGTTTCACTAGGTTAATGAGTCTCACCACTTGCTGAAGCTGACTTCAAACCTGCAATCCTCCAGTCTCAGCCTCCTAAGCACTGGAATTACAGGACTGCACCACCACCTTCTTCACATATGATCTTTTTTATTTTATTTTATTTTATTTTCTGGTGGTACTGGGGGTGGAACCCAGGGGCTTTTCTACCTCCGGGCTATACACTCAGACCTATTTTATACTTTATTTGGAACAGAGTCTCACTAAGTTGCTGAGGGCCTCACTAAGCAGCTGAGGCTGGCTTTGAACCTGCACCATCCTCCTGTCTCAGCCTCCCAAAGGCTGGGATCACAAGCATGTGCCACCATGCCTCGCTATATTCGATTTTTTATGTCTCAGAGGAAAAAGGCCGGTACCTCTTGCGGCCAGTCTGCTCTGCCTCATTTCAGGGTCAAGGGCCCTGCCGATGGGCCATAGACGGCAAGGCCAAGGGACCCGGCAGCCTGAGAGAGATTTGCCAAACTCGCCTGACCAGAAAGAGGCTGCAAGCTGGAAATGACTCAGGCCAGCCTGCTGGGCGCTGAGGCCAGAGGCCACAGAGGCCAGGATGTGGGGGGCTGTTGCTGGGCAGGAGAGGGAGAGATGTTTCCCAGACTGCAGGGCAGGCTGGGGTGCAGTCCGGGGGGCGGTGGAGGGGAGGCAGCCACCCCAGGCTCCTTCGGGGGACAGGCTGGGACTGACCCAGCCCTCTCCTCTCCTGTCAGCTCAGGAAGTCCAGGAGAGGCAGAGAGCGAGTAGGACAGGGAAGGGGCGCTTGGCTGCTGGGGAGCTTCTGCAGTGCTGTGACCATAGCTCTCTGATGACTTACAGGGTGAAACCCTCTTCCTCCTCCCAATTTCACTCACCCCACCCTGCCCCCCATGTTGGTGCCAGGAGAGTTCTAAAGGCTTGAAGGAGAATGGAAAGTTGGCCTCTTGGGGAGATACAAGGCTTCCTGAGACCTGGACACAAATGGCGCACACCTGTTATCCCAGAGCTTGGGAAGCTGAGACAGGAGGATTATAGGTTCGAGGACAGCCTCCGCAAGTAGTGAGACTCAGCAACCTAGCGAGACCCTGTTTCAAAAAATATTAATAATACAATAAAATAAGAGCCGGGAGTGATGAGGCATGCTTACCATCCCAGTACTTGGGAGGCTGAGCCAGGAGGATCGCAGGTTCACAACCAGCCTCAGCAACTAGTGAGGCCCTCCACAATTTAGTGAGACCCCGTTTCAAAATAAAAAGTAAAATAGGGCTGAGGGTATAGCTCAGAGGTAGAATGCCCCTGGGTCCAATACTCAGCACCACACACCAAAAAAAAAAAAAAAATCTTGGAAAGTATAGTTCAGATTGTCTGGAGTTTATCATTTAAGGCATTAAGTTGTCTGTCTTTCTTTCTTTCTTTCTTTCTTTCTTTCTTTCTTTCTTTCTTTCTTTCTTTCTTTCTTTCTTATTTTGGTGGTACTGGGGGTAGAACCCAGAGGCTTTCTACCTCCGGGCTATGCTCCCAGACCTTTTTTTTTTATATTTTATTTGGAAACAGGGTCTCACTAAGTTGCTGAAGGCCGAGCCCAGCGTGGTGGCGCACGCTTGTAACCCCCGCGCTTGGGAGGCGGAGCCAGGAGGACCGCGCAGGTTGTCTCACTTTCAAGCTCTGTCCCTATCTGCTGGGTAGAGATTTTTTTGGAGGGAGGGAAGATACTAGGAATTGAGCCCAAAGGTATTCTACCTCTGACCTACACCACCAGCCCTGTTTTATTTATTTTTATTTATTTACTTATTTATTTATTGTGGTACCAGGAGTTGAACCTAATGGCCTTGTACCAACTCTCAGCTACACCACCAACCCTTTTTAATTTTTTTTTTTGGTTCTTGGGATGGAACCCAGTTTTAGTTTTAGTTTTAGTTTTTTTTTTTTTTTTTTTTTTTTTAAACAGAGTCACTGAGTTGCGAAGGGCCTTGCTAACTAGCTGAGGCTGTCCACGAACCATGATCCTCCTGTCTCCGCCTCCTGAATGCTGGGATTACAGCGTGTACCACCACGCCCAGCTTTAATTTTTAAATTTGAGACGGGGCTTGCTAGGTTCCTGTGAGTCTCAGCTACTTTGCTGAGGCTGTCCTCAAGCATGATCCCCTGTCTCAGCCTACCAAGTGCTGGGATTACAGGTGTGCACCGCCACACCTGAGCATATTTTGAAAGAGAGAAAGAATGGAGGCAGGTGACCAGTCAAAGCTGGCTTAGGTAGAAACAGTAGGGATGGGAAGAAGAGGAATTATTCATTGACTTAACAAATACTTATTGGGCATCTATTAGGCTAAGTTTCATTCTAGGCACTAGGAATATAGCCTTAAAGGAAATCAGTTGCTCTTCCACAGATCTTACATTTTAGTGATGACAGATTTTTTTTTTTTTTTTTTTTTTTTTTTTGTAATGGGGACGAAGCCCAGCAGCATTCTCCCTCTGAGCTGCGCCCCCATCCCTGTTTGTTTTGAAACAGGATCTTGCAGCCAGGCATGGTGATGTGTACCTGCAATCCTCGTACTTGGGAGGCTGAAATAGAAGGATCACAAGTTCAAGGCCAACCTCTGTAAATTAGTGAGACCCTGTGCAATTTAGCAAACTCCTGTTTTGAAATTTAAAAAAAATAATAAAAATTTAAAAAAAGCTGGGATGTATCTGCAAGGTAGAATGCCCTGGGTTCAGTACCAAACTCAAGGAAAAAGAAACAGGGTCTTGCTAGGTTGCTGAGGCTAGCATCAAACCTACCATCCTTCTTTTTTCTAGGTACTGGGATTACAGGTGTACACCACCACACATGGCAGTAATAATAATTGTGTGTGTGTGCGTGCAGTCCTATTTTTATTTTTATTTATGTTTTTTTAATTTTTTTTGGCGGGTCTGGGGATGGAACCCAGGGGCATTCAACCTCCGAGCTACACCCCCTACCTTATTTTTTATTCTTTATTTTGAAACAGGGTCTTAAGTTGCAGAGGGCCTCACTAAGAAGCTGAGGCTGTCCGTGAACCAGGATCCTTCTGTCTCAGCCTCACGAATGCTGGGATTACAAGTGTGCTCCACCACGCTCGGCTCTCTCACTTACATTTTATATATACACAAATACATAATTACACACACAGACACTCACACATGTACACACGTAAGTAAATGGAGTCCCCTATGTGGCCAGGCTGGTCTCGAAGTCATGGGCTCTAGTGATCCTTCCTCCCTAGCTTCCTGAGAGGCTGGGCCTCCAGGGGTGAGCCACCCCTACTGGCTACCAATTTATATTTTTAGAAGATTATATTCCTGGGCACGGTGGTGCATACTTGTAATTCCAGTACTCGGGAGGCTGAGACAGGAGGATCACAGGTTTGATGACAGCCTCAACAACATAGTGAGACTCTCGGCAACCTAGTGAGACCCTGTTTCAAACAAAAATAAAATAGGGCTGAGGGTGTGACTTAGAGGAAGAACTCCCCTGGGTTCAATCCCCAGTACCAAAAAAAAAAGAAAAGAAAAAAGAAAAGAAAAACCAAAATATTGAAGCCGGATAACCCCAGTACTTGGGAGGATGAGACAGGAAGATCACAGTTTCGAAGCCAGCGTCAGAAACTTTGTGAGGCTCTCAACAACTTGGTAAGACTCTGTTTCCAAATAAAAATAACATGGGCAGGGATGTAGCTCACAGGTAAAAAGCCCCTCAGTTCAATCCCCAGCACCACACCACCACACACGCCAAGATTACTTTAGCTATTACGCTGAGAATTAATTCCAGGAGGTAAGGGCTTCCAGGGAAACCAGTCAGGACCTACGGAAATCATGGGGTAATCAAGGACAGCTGGGCCCGGCTCGGCAGGCGGCTGGCCCAGCACTCCTGAGGCTGGGCCCCATCGCCAGCACAGGGGAGGAGCCAAGACGTACTGAAGTGTTATGGGATGCTCACCAGAAAGCAGGAGCCAACAGCAGGAACAGGTTTAGGAAGGAAGAGAAAGAATATTTGGGACATGGTGAGTCTGAGATGCTTGTTGTAATGCCAGGTGCAGGTGTCAAGTGAGCAACTAATGTATGAGTCGGATATTTATTTTTATATTGATTGATTGATTGGTTTGCGGTACTGGGAATGGAACCCAGGGGCATTCTACCTCTGAGCTACACCCTCAGACCTTTGTTCTTCTTTATTTTGAAACAAGGTCTCACTGAGTTGCAAAGGGCCTCACTAAGTAGTAGCCGAGGCTGTCCACCAACTGCGGTCCTCCTTTCTCAGCCTCCCAGACGCTGGGATTACAAACCTGCACCACCATGCCTGGCTTGATTCTTTAATTTGAAACAAGGTTGCACTAAATTGTGGAGGGCCTCATTAAGTAGCTGGGGCTGGCAGAGAACCTGCAATCCTCCTATATCAGCCTCCCGAATCCTGGGATTACAACCGTGGGCCACCATGCCTGGCTTATTTTTATTTGTCATTATTTGGTACTGGGGATTCAACCCTAAGGGGCTCTACCACTGAGCTATACCTCCAACCCCCCTTTTTTCTCTGATATTTATTTATTTATTTATTATTTATCTATTTATTTATTTATTTATTTATGGTACTGGGGATGAAACCCAGGAACATTTTATCTCTGAGCATTTTACCCCTAGCCCTAGTTTTTATTCTTCATTTTGAAACAGGATCTCACTGAGTTGCAGAGGGCCTCACTAAGTAGCTGAGGCTGTCCTTGAACCGTGATCCTCCGGTCTCAGCCTCCGGAATGCTGGGATTACAAGCCCGGCTTATTTTTATTTTTAATATACTGTGTGTGTGTGTGTGTGTGTGTGTGTGTGTGTGTGTGTGTGTGTGTGATACTGGGAGTAGAGAGTAGAACCCAGGAGCATTTCTACCTCTGGGCTACACTCCCAGACCTATTTTATACTTTATTTGGAAACAGGGTCTCACTAAGTTGCTGAGGCTGTCCTTGAACCGTGATCCTCCGGTCTCAGCCTCCCAAATGCTGGGATTACAAGTGTGCACCACCACATCCAGCTTATTTATTTATTTGTTTGTTTATTTATTTATTTATTTTTGCAGGTCTGAGGATGAAACCCAGGGGCATTTGACCTCTGAGCTACATCCCCTGCCCTATTTTTTATTCTTTATATTGAAACTGGATCTCACTGGCAGAGGGCCTCACTAAGTAGCTGAGGCTGTCCACCAACTGCGATCCTCCGGTATCAGCCTCCCGAATGCTGGGATTACAAGCGTGCGCCACCACGCCCGGCTTATTTTTATTTTTAATATACTTTGTGTGTGTGTGTGTGTGTGTGTGTGTGTGTGGTACTGGGAGTAGAACCCAGGAGCATTTCTACCTCTGGGCTATACTCCCAGACCTATTTTATACTTTATTTGGAAACAGGGTCTCACTAAGTTGCTGAGAGCCTCACTAAGTAGCTAAGGCTGGCTTCGAACCTGCGTGAGCCCTGTCTCACTCTTTCAAGTATTGGGATTACAAGCGTGCGCCACCACACCCAGCCCCCGGCTTATTTTTCATACACTTTTTTTGTTGCATTATAGTCTCACATCATACGTAAATCATGTTGATCATAACATACATGCAAACAGCACTTGGCAGGCTTTCCCCGGGCTCCTCTCCATTCCCCCCTTACAGGGTACTGAGATTGACACTGGGATATAAAGCCGATGGGAGTGATTTCTTTTTTGATCCTCCTTCTCCCCCTCCTTCCCCTAGACCCCCTCCCTGGCTCCAATGGAGTTTCTCCTTCCTTATCTGGAGTCCCTCTGGTATCCCGATTACCCCCTACCCTCCACATATTAGAGAACACATATGCTCCTTCACTTTCTGTGACTGACTAATCTTATTTAACATAATGTTCTCCAGTTCCTCCCATTTTCCTGCAAATGACGTGATTTTGTTCTTCTTTGTTGCTGAGTACAATTCCATTGTGTGACTATCCCATAATTTTGTAATCCATTCATCTGTTGATGGATACCTAGGTTGGTTCCATAATTGGGCTATTGTGAACTGAGCTCCTAGGAACACAGATCTGCATATATTACTGTAGTTCTCTGATTTCAGTCCCTTTGGAAAGATACCCAGGAGTGGTATAGCTGGATAGTATGATGGATTCATTCCCAGTTTCTGGAGGAATCTCCACATTTATCTCATAGTGGCTAAGCTAATTTACAATCCCATCAACAAAATAGAAAAGTTCCGATTTCTCTGCATCCTTGCCAGCATTTATTGTTTTCTTACTTCTTGATGATTGGCATTCTTTTTGGCATTAGATGAAATCTTAGTGCAGATTTGATTTGCATCTTCCTGATTGCTAATGACATTGAACATTTTTTCCAGGTATTGTTGTTTATTCATACCTCTTTTGTGAAGTGTCTATTTAGTTCAAGTGCCCATTTCTTGATTATTTGTTTTTTATTGTAAAGTCTTTAAGTTCTTTGTATAGTCTAGATATTAGTCCTCTATCAGAGAGATAACTGGCAAAGATCGCCCATCTGTAGGCTTTCTCTAGACTTTTGCTGGTTTCCTTTGATGAACAGAAACTTTTTAGTTTAATGCCACCCCATTTATTAATTCTTGTTTTAATTTCCTGAGCTATGGGGGTCTTGTTGGGAAGTTTCTATCTGTGCCTATATGTTGGGTGTTGGACCTGTGCCCTTCTCTACTAGCTTCAAAGTCTGGTTTAATTTCCAGGTCTTTGATCCATCTGGAGTTGACTCCTGTGCAGGGTGAGAGGTAAGGATTTAGCTCCATTTTTCTATAACTGGATAGCAAGTTTTCCCAACACCATTTGTTGAAAAGGCTGTCTTTTCTCCAATGGATGTGTCTGACACATTTGTCAAAAATCAATTGGCAGAGCCGGGCATGGTGGCTCACGGTTGTAATCCCAGCATTCGGAAGGCTGAGACCGGAGGATCGTGGTTTGAGGACAGCCTCAGCTACTTAGGCCCTTTGCAACTCAGTGAGACCTGGTTTCAAAATAAAGAATAAAAAAATAGGGCAGGGGGTGTAGCTCGGAGGTGGAATGACCCTGGGTTCCATCCCCAGACCCGCAAAAAAAAAAAAAAAAAAAAAAAATCAGTTGGCAATAGCTGGGCATGGTGGTGCACGCTTGTGATCCCAGTACTTGGGAGGCTGAGTGAGACAGGAGGATCACAGGTTTGTAGCCAGCCTCAGCTACTTAGTGAGGCCCTCTGCAATCCAGTGAGACCCTATTTCAAAATAAAGAATAAAAAGTAGGGGTGAAGTTCAGAGATAGAATGCTCCTGGGTTCCACTCCCAGTACCACCAAAAAAATAAATAAATTGACTATAAGTGTGTCTCATCTGTGTGTGTGTGTGTGTGTGTGTGTGTGTGTGTGTGTGTGGTACTGGGGATGGAACCCAGGGACCTTCTACTTCTGGTATACATACACTCCCAGACCTTTTTTATATTTTATTTTATATTTATTTATAAGTTGCTGAAAGGCTCACTAAGCTACTGAGGCTGGTTTCAAACCTGCACAATCCTCCTATCTCAGCCTCCTAGTACTGGGATTACAAGGGTGCGCCACCATGCTAGATCTTGTTTCTTTCTTTTTTTTGGTATCGAGGGTTGAAGCCAGGAGCATTCTGCCTTCAAGCCACACCTCCAGTTCTTCTTGTTTTGAAACAGGGTCTCTCACGAAGTTGCTGAAGCAGGCTTCAAACCTATGATCTTCCATCTTGGCCTCCCAAGTACTGGGATTGCAAGTGTGTGCCACCACGCCTGCCTCCATCTTGTTCCCTCCCTCCCTTCCTCTCTCTCTTCTCTGTCTCTGTCTCTCTCTGCACTGAGGATGGAACCCAAGAACGTTCTACATCCAAGTTGCACCCTCAACCATTTATATTTTTAAGTTTTGTTTTTTTTTTGGTGGTCCTGGGGATGGAACCCAGGGGCCTTCTACCTCTGGGCTACACTCCCAGACCTATTTTATACTTTTTTTTTTTTTTTTAAATCTTTGGAAACAGGATCTCTTAAACCAGGGAGGCTGGCTTCGAACCTGCGTGATCCTCCTGTGTCTGCCTCCCAAGCGCAGGGATTACAAGCGTGTGCCACCTCGCCCGGCTCTAGGAGTAATTTAAAAAATTTTTTTTGCAGGTCTGGGGATGGAACCCAGAGGCATTTGACCTCCGAGATACACTGCCTACCCGATTTTGTATTCTTTATTTTGAAACAAGGTCTCACTGAGTTGCAGAGGGCCTCACTAAGTAGCTGAGGTTGGCCGTGAACCATGATCCTCTGTCTCAGCCTCCCAAATGCTGGGATTACAAGCGTGCACCACCACACCTGGCAACTAGGAGTCATTTTAAAACATTCTGGTCCTGCCCGCGTGGTGGCGCACGCTTGTAATCCCTGCACTTGGGAGGCGGAGACAGGAGGATCATGCAGGTTTGGAGTCAGCTTCTCTGGCTTAAGAGGCCCTGTTTCCAAATAAAAATAATATAAAACAGGTCTGGAGTGTAGCCCAGAGGTAGAAGGGTTTCCAGGAACCCCGGTACCAACAAAAAAATAAAAAAGTAGGGCTGGGGGCATAGCTTGGAGGTAGAATACCCCTGGGTTCAATCCATAGTACCACAAAAAATAGGTAGCAGCCAGGCACAGTGGCACACATCTATAACCCTGGTTCTTGGGAGGTTGAGACTGGAGGATTTCAAGTTCAAAACCAGCCAAGGCAATTAGGGAGACACTATTTCAAAAAAAAAAATAATAATAATAAAGAAGCCAGCGATGTATCTGGGTATAGAGTATGCACACAGCATGCAGGAGGCCAAGTTCCATCTCTAGTACTGAAAAAAATACCACACACACACAGAGCTGGGGGTAGTTCAGTGGCGTAATACTTGTCTAGCATGTGTAGACTCTGGGTTGGATCCCAACACCATTAGAAAAGACATAAGAACAGGAAGAGGAGGACGCTGGGCGTGGTGGCTGGGTGTGTAACTCAGAGGCAGAATGCCTCTGGGTCCCACCCCCCCAAAGAGAAATACTGCAAAAGAAAAAGAAGAAGAAGAAGAAGAAGAAGAAGAAGAAGAAGAAGAAGAAGAATGGAAGAAGAGGAGGAGGAGGAAGAGGAGGAGGAGGAGGAGGAGGAGGAGGAGGAGGAGGAGGAGGAGGAGAAAAACAGGATATTTGGGGAGGATAGAGAGAAAAATACATTTGTAGTTTTTAAAGTTGAGGAGGATAGACACATAGAGTGGTAAGTATATTTCAAGGCCATTTCTGCACCCTTACTAGGATGGCATGGAGTCCTCTTCCTCTCTATGCCAGATATAATCCGTCAGTGAGTCTCCTTGGTTCTGCTTTCAAAACATACCCAATCTGACAGCTGCTCACAACCAGCTTAAGGTGCAAACTGCTCACAGTAACCAGTACTGTCCTGTGTGTCCCGCCCCCACGGTCTTTCCCCCTCGCAGCTGCCTTTCTGCCCTGGGACACGCTTGTTCTGTCGCTTTTACCTCTGTTTTTCCATCACGCAGGAGCACTCTTCCCGGGTTAACACTCGCCTGACTCCTCCCGAGCGTTCAGTCTGTTCAAAAGGCACTTTTACAATCTTTGCATGGGCTTCTTACTCTTTTATCACAGAAATTACCTTTTTTTTTTTTTTGTTACTGTGTATTTAACCCAGGGGCATTCTACCTCTGAGCTACACCCCCAGCCCTAGTTTTTATTCTTCTATTTTGAAACAGGGTCTCACTGAGTTGCAAAGGGCCTCAGCTGAGGCTGTCCTCCAACTGGGTTCCTCCGGTCTCAGCCTCCCAAATGCTGGGATTACATGCGTGGGCCACCATGCCCGGCTATGTTTAACTTTTGAAAGAAATTTCATAGCTAGCCGGATGTGGAGACGCCTGTAATTCCAGTATTTGGAATGCTGAGAGGAGGATTGCAGGTTTGAGCACAGCCTCAGCCACGTAGAGAGACTCTCCACAACCTAGCAAGAAAGGTTCAAGACAAAAATTTTAAAAAGGGGTTGGGGGTGTAGTTTGGAGGTAGAATGCCCCTGGATTCAATCCCCAGTATCATTAAAAGAGAAAAAAGAAAAGTCAGGCGCTTTGCAGGAAATCCTCAGGGCCTAGAAAACGCTGGGTGCTTGGAGCCTTTTGTTACAGTATCCGTGGACTGACCAATTGTCCTCGGCAGGTTATTTCAGTTCTTTAAACCTCAGTTTCCTTATCAATAGAAGAAAGTAATAATGCCGACCCTGCTTGGTAGTTTTAGACATCAGGGAAGTGGAGACGAGTATTAAGGACATGGGGAAATTGCCCCACAGTGAACCTTTGCAGTTCCCGGCTCAGTTCCGCCGGACTGCTGAGCAGACCCATTGACAAACACTCCTTTCCCTCTCAAGTAAAAAGAGCTACCGAGAAAGAGGCCCAGGAAGCAGTGGTCCCACTCCTAAGAGGTATCATCGCCCTTTTAAGACGCGCGGACCCCCCCCACACCCATGTTTAATCTACCGAAGTTAGTGCGAGTCACGTGAGACTCTCGGAACTGCCCCGCCTTCACGAGGCGGAGCCACATCTTGGGGACCAATAGCACCAGCAGCCTCCGGAACAGCCCCACTTCCAGGCAGGGAAAAGGGGCGGGGCCGGGCGCCCAGCAGCTGCCGCAGCACTTCCGGAAAGCACGCCCCGCCCCCCCGCCCCCCCGGTTCCGCCTGAGCCGGGTGGGCTGAGCCCGGGCTGCCGATTAAAGCGCCGCCCGCCGCTTTCCCCGCACCTCCCCCCGTCTCCCCGCCCCCTTCCCGAGTAGCGGGACCGGCCTTGATCTGGGGCACCCCCGCGTCTGTCCGCCCCGTCCCGGCGCGCCGTGGCCCCCTGCCCTCCCGCGTCCCCACCCCGCCAGCGCGCTCCGTCCCGAGCCCATTGTACCCCGGGCGGGCGCGGACTCGGGCCGGGCGGCGGTGGGGGAGCGGGCCCGTGCGCCCCGCCAGGGTCCCGGCCGGCCCTCCCCCCGCCCTCTCGCGGGCGCCCTGCCCCCCGCGGCGACCCCCAGCCGTGCCCCTTCCTGGGGGGGGCGAGCCCGAGTCCGCGCGAGCCAGGCGGGAGGAGGCGGCTGCCGACGGCCCGGCCCGCCGATCGTTTTTATTATCGAGATTATTATTAAAAGGGGGCGGGGACCCTAGGATGCGGGGAAGAGGGCTAGAGACACAGCTATTTTTATTAAACAGATTATTCCTGAAATAATAATAATACGCACAAGATGGCTGAAGGTGGCTGTGATGAGTGTTGGGGTTGGGGGGTGGTTTCTTCCTTTTTTTTTTTTTTTTTTTTTTTTGATCTGAGGATAAAGCTCTGAAGCGACAGCCGCTGCGGAGACCCTGCCCGGAGCGCCCTCCCCTCCCTCGAGGAGCCGCGGGCGGACGGACGGACGGACCCACGGACGGAGCGACGGGCGAGCCCGCCCCGGACGCGTCGCCCGGCAGCCGGGGGCCGCGGGCGCTCCCTCGCCGCTCCACCGACTTCTTCCAATTCTCATCTTTTTTTTTTTTTTTTTGGAAAGGCCCGGGGTGGGTGGAGCAGAGGTGGAGAGAAATCAGGACTTGGCATTTTTTCCCCTCTCTCTCTCCTAATTTGCTGGAGGCCGCCGGCCCTCCCCTTGGAGAGGGGGGCACCACCGAAAAAGAAAAAAGAAAAAAAAGAGGGGGAGAGAGAGAGAGAGAGAGAGAGAGAGAGAGAGAGAGAGAGAGAGAGGGCGCGAGAGAGAGAGAGGGCTGCAGGACCCTCGAGCGCGCGCCCGGACCCCGGCCGCCGCCGGGAGCCCAAGATGGCTGGGCGCTGAGCCGCCGCGAGCGGCCCGGCTGGCTCGCCCGGGCGGCCCGACCGCAGCCCAGCCTCCAGGCCGGCGCGGAGGCCGAGAAGAAAAGAGTGGGGGAGGGCGCGAGGGCGGCGGGGGAGGGGGCCGCGAGCCGAGCCTCCGCGCCGCGCCGCTGAGATTCCTTCCAGAGCGAGCCGCCCGGCCTCCTCGCGGACGGCGCGGGTCGCGGGGCCGCCCGCCCCTTCTGTCGCCTTTTTCCACTTCCCTCCCTCCCCCTTCCGCGTCTCTTCGTGAGGGGAGGAGGAAGGCCGAGGCGGGCGGGCGGGCGTCTCCGGCCGCGCACGGGAATTTCATCTGAATGACCGCCCCGGCGCGCGCGCCGCGCCCCGGAGTCGGCCCGCCCGCGCCCCGCGCCGCGCCCCCCGGGCGGCCCCGCGCCCCCGGCCCGGCCCCGATGCCCGCCGCGGGGCGGCGCGCGGGACCCCGGCCCTAGCGGCGGCGCCTCGTCTATGGAACTTGGGCCCCGGCGCGGCCCGCCGCCTCCCGCCGGGCGCTCGGGAGGAGGAGTAGACGCCGCCGGCGGCGCGCGCGGCGCGGGGACCCGGGCGCCCTCCCCGGGGGCCGGGCGCGCGGAAGGCGCCGGCGACTGAGCGGCGGGCGGGCGGGCCGGCGGGGCCGGGCTCCGCGGGCTGGGGAGTTGGGGAGGCCGGCCGGACGCCCCCTGCCCGCCGCCGCCATGGCAGAGAATTGGAAGAACTGCTTCGAGGAGGAGCTCATCTGCCCCATCTGTCTGCACGTCTTCGTGGAGCCCGTGCAGCTGCCCTGCAAACACAACTTCTGCCGGGGCTGCATCGGCGAGGCGTGGGCTAAGGACAGCGGCCTGGTGCGCTGCCCGGAGTGCAACCAGGCCTACAACCAGAAGCCGGGCCTGGAGAAGAACCTGAAGCTCACCAACATCGTGGAGAAGTTCAACGCCCTGCACGTGGAGAAGCCGCCGGCGGCGCTGCACTGCGTGTTCTGCCGCCGCGGCCCCCCGCTGCCCGCGCAGAAGGTCTGCCTGCGCTGCGAGGCGCCCTGCTGCCAGTCCCACGTGCAGACGCACCTGCAGCAGCCCTCCACCGCCCGCGGGCACCTCCTGGTGGAGGCGGACGACGTGCGGGCCTGGAGCTGCCCGCAGCACAACGCCTACCGCCTCTACCACTGCGAGGCCGAGCAGGTGGCCGTGTGCCAGTACTGCTGCTACTACAGCGGCGCGCATCAGGGACACTCGGTGTGCGACGTGGAGATTCGGAGGAATGAGATCCGGGCAAGTACCCTGCACACACACACACACACACACACGCGCGCGCGCGCACACGCACACACACACACTCCCGCCTGGGAACCACCCATCCCGACAGGCTCTCGTGACATCGGGCTGGAGGCCCCTTCCCAAACTCTTCTCTGAAAGTTTGCGGGCAAGGTCTGAGTGAGGAAGAAAAGTCCAGGTCGCTGCTTGGATACATTCCCGCACCTGTGCGCCCGGGGCTCATCTCGGGAGTCCTTTATGGAATCGGGAGTGGGGTGGGGCTGTCAGAAGTAGAGTTTGGGTGTTGCTTTTCTGTTTTGCGCAGCTCCCTTCCCCAGCGTCGTTTCTGTGCGCCCTACGGGAAGTCATCGAGGCAGTGACCCCGGTTCTGCTTCTCCAGCTGCTGTTTATGTAATGAGTGTCCTGGTGCCGCCGCTGTGGCCGACACGATCCCTGATGCTGGCAAACCAATGAGGAAGTAAACAAAAGCAGCCATGTTAGTTTTAGGCTCGATTGGAAACACGTTCGGGGGGTGGGGGCTCCCGGAGGGAGAGCAGAACTCGGGGTGCCTCTCTGGGCAAGGCCTGGACGGCTGGAGGGTCTCCGCCCTGCGGTTTAGTCCCCGTGGCCGGCTCCCCGTGTGTGAGAAGGTGCCCCGTGTGTTGCCGGCGCCTGCATGAACAAACCTTAAAGTATGTGCCTTCCTCGCCTGGAGCCCTCTCCTCCCAGCCCAGCCCTCTCCTTCGCACAGCCCTCCCACGTTTGCGGAGGGGAGGTGGAAGACGGAAAAAGAATCCTGTGGGTTTAAGGTTGAGCCGCCTTGAAATCTGGTTTCAGGCAGCTGGCTCCCTTGGGCTGCGGCTGGGTGATTACGGAACCGCACCCCCTCTCATTGTATACACCCTGCAGCCGCGGCCAATGTCAAAACTGCCCTCCCCCTCGGGCCTCTGGGCCTGGTTTGGGAACTGGACTGAGGCAATACTTCCGTCCCCTTCCGTGGAGGGGACTCCTCCTAGGTCCCTCCCTGGTCCCCTGGCTCTCCGGGTTGAGTCACACCAGAAGGAAGGGGCTGGCCTAAGAACGACCGAACCCTTTTAGAAGCCCCAGCTTGGGGCCTGGGTGTGATATCACTTTGGTTGGACTGGGAGTGTTTCTGGGTGGGGGCCCCTGGAGGCTAGTTGAGGCCAATGGGGAGCTGGGGTATGAGGAAGCTCTGAGCTGGGCATGTTTGTAGATGGGGGCTGTTTCCTGGGGGGGGGCAGTCAGAATGAGTCACTGTTTAGCAATTACAAAACATACATATACAACCGACAAAAGGCTGGAGGGCCACCGCAGGCTGAGGGCGGGGCTAACAAATAAGATTTGCTGTATAATTAGTTTGCCGTCGGATGGGCTAGCTCTGGGGTTTTGTGCCAGGCTGGGCCTCCGGTTTCTTAAAGGAAGTGTGGGGGATGGAGAACGCAGCCACTCCCTACCCCCCACTAGGGTTGAAAAAGGCCAGGGCCTGGGGGAAGTGCAGGAGCCAGAGGAGCCCCGAGGTCCTCCCACCCACCAACCGCATTTGGGGGCAGGCACAGCCCACACTCTCCCCAGTATTGGGAAGCTGCTGCTATTAATAAAGATGGCAGGGCTGGGGGAGGAGGCTGGGAAAGTGCAGAGGCTGGAGGAAGGAGGGCCGTCCAGTTCTCTGTCCTGGGACTGGCAGTGGAAAGTGAGAGGAGGGGAAAGGAGAGGTGGCTGAGAGGCAAGGGGACCGGTCGCACCCTGGGTGTTGAGGGCGCAGATGTGTGCCTGCACCCACAGAATGCTCCTAGTGAGTGTGAGTGCTAGGGATGTCTTGAGCTGGGCTGGGGAGAAAACTTAATTATGCCTGACTTGGGAGTGGGAGGGCGTCCTTTGGCTTGTGTCCTATTTGCCTCAGATGGACCAGCCTGTAGCCTGGGGGGTCGTGGGGGTGCCACTTGCAAGCATGTGTGTATCTTGGGATTTCTGCCAGCAGGCCCCTGATTTGAAGGACCAGCTAGATGGGAGCAGGCACTGAACTTTGTCAGCAGCATGAGCATACATTCCTCTCTCTCCCCCCCCCCTCTCTCTGTCTCTCTCTCTCTCTCTCACACACACACACACACACACACGTTCTTGTGCCTGGTGTGGACAGGCTCAGTAGTAGTGGGTTTCATCAGGGCCAGATGTGCGACTCTGCTCCCAGCATCTGTGAGTCCATCCTCCTCTAGGCTCTCCCCTCCCAACTCCATTCTCTCTGTGCCCCCAGGGCACCAGGGTTGGAGACCCTTCAATAGCCCAGTGTCACTCAAATGTGAGTTTGACTTATTGAATATGGAGGAAGAGGAACCCTACCCTCTGGGGAGGGGGTGAACCAGGGGAAACCAAATGGAAGAACTCCCTTCCCAGGCCCTGGTGGACTGAAGGGCCTTTGCCTCAGCCCTTTTTCCTTGCTGGAGGGAGTTTGTCTTAAAGGGCCTTTGCTGGTGCTGTAGATGAGGATAAAAGGGTTCTCCAGGATATAGGAGCACAGAAACATGGCACATGCTTTTGTGTGTGTGCGGTACTGGGGATTAAACCCAGGGGCATTCTACTCCTGAGCAATACCTATTTTATTTTTTATTTGTATTTTGAAACAGTCTTGCTAGGTAGGTGAGAGTCACGTTGCTGAGGCTGTCCTTGAACCTACAATCCTTGTCTCAGCCTCCTAAGTACAGGGATTACAGGCATGTGCCACCACGTCCGGCTTATTTTTTTTGATTTTGAAACAGGGTCTCATTAAGTTGCAGAGGGCCTTGATAAGTTGCTGAGGCTGGCCATGAACCTGTGACCCTCCTGTCGCAGCCTCCCAGCTTAGGTTCTGCTTCTTGTTCTTCCTCCCCTGCCCTCCCAGGGAGACTGCTGACATGCCAGATCAATTGGCTAGAACTAGGAACCCCCTCCTGGGTGGCCCCACCCTCAAATACTCACGCCTACTTGTGCATTCCTGGGGAGGCGCAGCGAGGGGGCTGAGGGTCAGCACTGTGCAGGTCAGGTGGTTGCCCCACGCTGCCCTTGGGAATCTAGGGGCCTGGATTCCCTCTGGATGGGCCTCAAGACTGTTCCCTGGGACATGCCTAGACCCTCAGTATATTTTCCCATGAGGCTATAGAGGCCTAAGAGCCCAAGATTGGGAGATCCAGGTGGGCTCAGGCCTGGACGCCCTGAGTAGACAAGCCCCCTTCCATTCCAGGTTCAGTAACCAGGAACTGGTGGGAGTTGGGAGCATCCTTCACACCTCCCTCAGGAGAAGGCCTACATGTGCGCGAGGGGCCTGGCAGGGGTGCTCGTGTATGTGCGTGTGTAGTTGAGGTGTGCTGGACATTCACCGTTTGCTTGTGTGTCATCCCTAGGACCCCAGATCAAGGCTGGGAATGTTGCCAGGCCTCTGTGCCTTGCATTTCCCCAGGTGGCAAGTTGAGAGGAGGTTTTCTCTGGGGAAGGGATCTCACTGCTTGGGCCAGTTGGGTTTGCAGCTGCCTGGTGCCAGGGCACTCTGCCTGCAGTGTTTGTGCAGGGGATGTATTGGGACCCTCGGGAGGGAGTCCTGGGTCTCTGCCTTGTGTGTTCACCACTGGGTGGGCTCTGGAGTGAGGGCTGAGGGCTCAGCTCTGCTGGGGCCGGGCTGCAGCCTGACTCCAGCTGTGCAGACTGCACGCCTGGCCTGAGGGTCTTAAACGGAGGGGAGGCAGAGGCCTAGTGTGTGTCCCTCTGAGTGTGAATGTGGCAAGTGGGGTACGCAGGGACCATCCTGAGACTTTGTGGAAGGAGGCCTGCTTGCCCTTCCTCCCAGACCCCTAAGAGGAGCCTCAGGCAGAGGCCCAGCCCCCTACCTCTACCCAGATCTGATCCTGCTGACACAGCGGGGCGCCTGTCATACTCGCCCTATTGATTACTCTGTCTCCTGCAGCTCTGAGTGGCTGTTTCCACGTCTGCAGGTGTTTGTGTATGTGTGTGTGCTTGTTTGCATGCTTATCTGGGGTATATATTTCACATGTAACTGATTTTTTGTATCTCATATGGGTATTGCTAAGAAGAAAAAAGGTGCATGGCTGACTTAATTATGCAATTGTTTCCTGTGTGGCTCCGTCAGGAAGGTGTGCACCTATATGTGTGTGTGCACACATGTGCGTACACGTGCACACATGTGTGAAAGTGCATGGAGTGTCCGAGTGCCACGCTGGCTGTCTCTCCTGCTGCATGTTGAAGGTGCATGCCTTACTGTTGTGGGCATGACTGCTGGTGTGAGAGCTTCCTCAGGTGACAGGGTGGCCGCAGGTCTGCCAGGGGCTTGGTACTTTCTCACGCAGTACTGGTGTTGGGGAAGGAAGAGAAAGATGGATTCACCAGAGGGTGCACCATTGCCCGTGGCAGGTGCCGGAGGTAGGAGCCTGGTGGATCCTGCAGTGTGGTGCTGGGGGACGTCTGGGTGGGCATAGGAAGCCCGGCTTGGGCCCCTGCCCTGGGCCGAGCGGGCCGGCCTGGCCAGCCTCATCCTGGCTCTGGGAAAGCCTTCCTCCCTGGCTGGCCTGGCATTCAAACCCAGACAAAGGGGGGCTTTCTCTCTTGCCTCTTTGTTCTGCTGCCCCAGAGCGCTGCTCTCTGCATGGCAAAAGCTAATTCCACTCTGCAGCTGGGAAGCCCTCTGCCTGCGTCTGCCGGGGCTTGCCGCTTGCCCCTGAGGTGCCTTCTCTCCTTGCTGGGGCTCCTGCCTGCCACCCCTTCTCTCTCCGGGTCTGTGGTTTCCCCAGCCTGGGAGCTCACACTGCAGCCTGAGTGCGAGGGGGCTGAGGACGGGCAGAGGCTTTTCTGAGAGAGGGGACCAGGGCTGAGGTGAGGCGTGGAGGAGGGCTTGGCTGCGGGGAAGAAGTTAGGATGGGGCAGCCCTGAGCAGGAAGACCATTCGCAACCGACTCCCCTGTCTGCCTGCCTCTGCCAGCCCTCACCCTTCCCTCCTGACCTTGCCTTTCTTTAAGGTTGACTTGAGGCTTTATTATTATTATTTATTAACTTTTATGCAGCCATAGTCCCCACACCTCACCCATCTGCCTAGTCTAGTCTGGCAGCAAAAGTTCCAGCAGGGCTGGTCGGGGCCACAGCAGGGGGGCTGGGGGTGCCCCTGACGTGGTGGGGAAGGGAACCCCAAGGAGCAGCTCAAGGCAGAGGCCACTGGGGACAGGTCTGAGGAACAGGTGACCAAATGCCCTGCTGCCTCTGTCCTCACAGGCTCAGGACGGGGCGGGTGAGCAGATCCCACAGTGGCCCCCTCCTGAGCTCCTGAGGCCTCTTCCAGTGCTTCTGGACATAGCTCCTGCGTGTTCCTGCCCCACACGCTTGTGAGCGTGCTGCAGTCCGCTGGCTCACAGTGGGCTGGGTGCAGTTTGTGAAGCATCCCCATATTAAGAGGCCTTGCTCTGAACGGAGCAGGGGAATCCGGTCCCACCCCAGCTGTGGGGTTTTCTTTTCCAGGTGGGATCAGGGCTTCCCCAGGAGGCTGGTGGGCATTGAAAAGGAGGCTGGGGGAATCCGGTCCCACCCCAGCTGTGGGGTTTTCTTTTCCAGGTGGGATCAGGGCTTCCCCAGGAGGCTGGTGGGCATTGAAAAGGAGGCTGCTGGGTCGGGCGGGAGAGGCCTTGCTTCCTCCGCAGCAGCCTTGCCCTCCAGCCTCTGGCCAGCCTGATCCTGTGCTTCTCTAGCATTGGGGTGGGGTAAAGAAACAGCAGCGGAGGTTTCCTCATTCCTCCCAGGGCTGGACGAAGCAGTGCCTCCCCACCTTCTCCCAGGCATCCACCGCAGGACTGAGCCATCTCAGGCCAGTGTCCTCCATTCTCCCAACGGACTATGAGGTGGGACAGAAGAAGTGAGACCCATCCGCCTGCCAGGGAGTGTGGCCACTGTTTTTGCTGGGCCTGGGCTGGGCTCCCCTCCTCCTGAGACCCTGGCACTAAGGAAAGGCATTCCCTGCCCCCCAGCAGTAGAAGTACTGCCAGGGAGAGACTCTCTGGACTGCCTAGGAGAAGAAGGAAGGCTGGAGTTGCTCCCTCGCTGGGAACTCCTGGGGGACGAGGAGGGGGCTCCCTCTGGCCTGCAGGCTAGAAGGGACAGCCCCATTTCTGTCCTCCAAGGGAACTGAGCTGGGAACCTGGGGCAGCCTCTTTCCTACCCCTCACTTGAGTCTCAGCCCAGTACCTCCTGATCTGTAGTTTGGCAGGGAGACCACTATGCACGTGGGGGTCTGGGCTTCAGATGACCTGGGCACCGATGCAACAGGAGTGGCGAGGACTCAGAGGTGCACCTGGGGGAGTCTTGCCTCCCTGGTGAGGGTCCAGGGCAGCCTGCAGGCAAGCATTTGAGGCCTGAGGTTTCTGCAGGAGTGTCCTAGCCACCTTGCCTTTAGGGCAGGCCCAGCTTTCAGTATGCAAGGAGGGGAGGTCAGATTCAGATGTTTGCGAACAGGGACTATCCAGGGCCCACGTGGCCATGTGTGCTGGTGTGTGGAGAAGGTCCTGCTGGAAGGGCGAGGTCTCCTGGGCCCAGTCTTTTTTTTTTTTTAAAGTACTGGGGATTGAACTGAACCCAGGAGCATTCTACCGCTAAGCTACACCTCCAGCCCTAGTTTTTATTCTTTAAATTGTAAAGAACCTCACTAAGTAGCTGAGTCTGGCTGCGAACCTGTGGTCCTCCTGTCTCAACCTCCCAAGTCTTGGGTTTTCAAGTGTGTGCCACCATGCCTGGCTGTGGGCCCATTCTTGGAGGTCCTGTGCTGGGCTATTAGGAGGTAGAGCTGGCTGGGGAGGGCTGTAGGCTTCTCCAGATCAGAGCAAGAGCCTTCCTCCGCCTCTCCTGCCCCGTGTCCTGGTTTCTAGGATGGCTGCTACACGAGTGGGATCTGGCTGAAGCCATTTGAGGACGGGGAGTCCGAGGGGTTGCTGGCAGCTTGTCTTTGGGAAGCCAGTTGGGTGTGGCCGGGGTCATGGGGTGCAACTCCAGGGTCACTCAGAGGGTGATTACAAAGCTGCTTTGAGGGCTTAATCTGTATGCAGAACCTCTGCGTTTACTCAGGAAGCTTTTGCCTCTGTTGGGTGCTCAGGCCTTCATGAGACCTGGCTACAAAGGGAAAGAGAAAAAGCAGCAAAGCCCTGGTGGTTTTTGTTTTTGGTGATAATGGAGATTGAACCCAATTATTATTTTAAGCTGGACATGGTGGTGCACGATTGTAATACCAGTACTTAGGAGTCTCAGCTACTTAGGCCTTCCACAACTTAGATCCTGTTTCAAAAAAAAAAAAAAAAAAAAAGAATAAAATAGGGCTGAGGGTATAGCTCCGAAGTAGAATGCTTCTGGATTCAATCCCCAGTACCACACACACAAAAAGACAGGGTCTTCCTAACTTACTGTGTGCTGACCTTAGATTTCTGATCCTCCTGTCTCAGCCTCCTGAGTACTGGGATTATGAAGCTTTGGATCTTGTAGAGAGATCAGGCCACAGTTTTTGAGACACAGAAAGCTCCTGAATAAAGCTGTCATACAGAACTTTGATAATGGCAATATTCTGGATCTATAGTATCCAATTCTGGCTACATGTAGCTACTGATCACTTAATAATGAGGCTAATGTGACTGAGGAACGGATACTTTTAGTTCGGTTTCTTTTTCCTTTCTTTTCTTTTTTTTTTTTTTTTTTTTTTTTTTTTTTTTGCAGTCCTGAGGATGGAACCCAGGGGCATTGTACCTCCAAGCTACACCCCCAGCCCTGTTTTTTATTCTTTATTTTGAAACCCGGTCTCACTGAGTTGCAAAGGGCCTCACTAAGTAGCTGAGGCTGTCTACGAACCGCGATCCTCCTGTCTCAGTCTCCCGAATGCTGGTGTTACAAGTGTGCACCACGACGCCCGGCTCTAAATTACTTTTTCATTAACAAATTGCCACATGTGACTCATGGCTACTCTACTGGGCAGCACAGCTAGGGGGGAGGGCAGAATGTGGCTGCCCTCCACATACCCAGAACAGGTAGGAACCTGCACAGACCTGGAGCAGGGGTCATGGAAAGTTTCCCAGAATTGGGCCTTGAAGGATGGACAAGGGAGGAGAGAGGCGCTGAGGGAGCAGAAAAATACCAAGAGTGCAGGAGTCAAAACACTGGAGCGTTGGGGAGGGACTTCAGCCTGACTGCTGAAAGAGTCAGGTGTCAGAGAGCCTTCATTGCTTTGCTAAAGTATTTGAAAGGAGGGAGTCCTTGAGGGTTCATGAGCAAGGGAGAGGTGTATCAGGTGAGGGAAGAGCCCCTGACGGTGGGGCGGTGGGGATGGGCAGGGCTAGGAGAGAGGGATCATAGGGATTAAGAGCTGAGATTTGGTGCCAAACACCTGTCATCCCAGTACTGGGGAGACTAAGACTGGACTCTAGATGCAAGACAACCTCAACAATGTAGCCAGAATCTCAGGAACCTAGAGAAGACCCAGTTTCAAAATAAATAAAATAGAGCCAGGGGTGTAGCTCAGCGGTAGAATGCCCCTGAATTCAATCCCCAACACACACACACACCAAAAACAAAACAAAACCAGAGAGAGAGTGTGTGTGTGTGTGTACACACTGAGAAAAGCAGCTTTATCTGGTCACTTCCAGCAGACTAACTTTGGTCTTAGGAAAGCCAGAGTCTCCTTTCTGCCTGGGTCTGGAGTGGCTGGCTCTGGCTGTAAGCCCTCTGGTGTAAGGCACATAGCATGTCTTAGGAGATCTTTGGACTGGGCCAAAGGACCTGTGTGAACTTGGAAGGTTATTTGGCCCTCTGCATCTCAGGGTACTCGCCTGTAAGATGGTGATCGCAGATTCCAAAGAAAGGCAGCCTGGCTTGAATCAGAACAGACCCTGCCCCCAGATCACCTAGGCTGGGGCCACTTACTGGCTCTGTGACTCTGGACAAATGACTTAACCTCTCTTGGGCTCAGTTTCCTCTCCTGTGAAATGAGGCTCATAATAGTCCTTATCTTGCAGCATTGATGGGATGATTAGGTAAGTCTATACAGGAGAAGTGCAGAGAAGAGAGGCGGGCCCCAGCTTCCCCTTGCTGGGGGCGGGCTGGCTGGACACAGCTTTCAGTAAACCCTGGGGCTTCATGGGGCCAGAGAGACTGGCTGGCAGAGGCTTTAGTCCACGTGGGTCATGGGACCGCTAGGTTGCCTCTGTTGTATAGGGGGAAGGATGTTTCCAGGCCACCCTGGGTCAGAGTTGCAGCAACAGCCCCCTCTGATCCCTTCCCCCCTGATTGTCCCTGCAGAAGATGTTGATGAAGCAACAGGATCGGCTGGAGGAGCGCGAGCAGGACATTGAAGACCAGCTGTACAAGCTCGAGTCAGACAAGCGCCTGGTGGAGGTAGGAGCCTGAGCCTGGGGTGGCAGGGCTCAGGGCCTCGGGCGAGTCTGTTGGGTGACCCTCTGGCCGAGCCTTACTGGCTCGGGGGTGGCTGGCACGGAGCCCCAACAGGAGCCCTGGCGCTCACCTGCCGCCCGCCCTCGTCTGCCCTGCAGGAGAAAATGGGCCAGTTGAAGGAGGAAGTGAGGCTGCAGTACGAGAAGCTGCACCAGCTGCTGGACGAGGACCTGCGGCAGACGGTGGAGGTGCTGGACAAGGCCCAGGCCAAGTTCTGCAGCGAGAACGCGGCGCAGGCGCTGCACCTGGGGGAGCGCATGCAAGAGGCCAAGAAGCTGCTGGGCTCCCTGCAGCTGCTCTTTGATAAGACAGAGGACGTCAGCTTCATGAAGGTGTGCTGGATGGTGGGCCCGGGGAGCTCCCTCCCCTCGCCCTTCCTTGGGGTGCTCAGGTGCCCCGGCTTTGGAGCCAGCTGCCCGGGTTCGAATCCACTCACCTGTCTTCCTAGCTCTGTGACCTTGGCAAACCACCAGTGTGACTTGTACCTTGTCCCCTCGCCTGTAAACTTGGGCTCCACACACAGCTCTCCTATCCTCTATCTACTGTCCCTAATTTTAAAATTCCCTGAAGACTAGCAGAAACAAATGTTGGGAAGATCAGGGCCTTTCTGAATCTCACTTGGTCTGAGAATTCAAACATTTTGCTGCAGAAGTATGGATGGATTCGGTTGTGGTTTCCTGCTGGGGTAATGGGTAATATATGCTACAGGTATCATTTTTCTCTTCTAAAATCCAAAACATTCCAAATTCCAAAACATCTGGCCCAGCACATGCAAGGTCAAGGGCCTGTGGCATCCACCTCCCAGGTAGCTGTGTGGATGAATTGACAGATGGCGCGGAAGGTGCTCGGGTGGTGTGGGTCACATGGCACGCGCTGTCAGTGCAGCTCTCCTTGTTTACAAAGATGGACCTTCCCTGCGCCACAGCGTCAGCCCTGCTTGAGGAGGGGAGGTAGGGCAGCTTTGGCTTGTCCTTTCCATTCACCCACCCTTTTCTCTCCCCGCAGAACACCAAGTCTGTGAAAATCCTAATGGACAGGTGAGCGGGTGGCCCCACCCTCACGCTGGGAGGGGGCGGGCCAGGCCCACGGGGGAGGTGGGGCGGGCTCACCCACGATACCTCCTCACAGCAGACGCCCCGTCCACTGCCCCCAGGACCCAGACCTGCACGGGCAGCAGCCTCTCCCCCCCTAAGATCGGCCACCTGAACTCCAAGCTCTTCCTGAACGAGGTGGCCAAGAAGGAGAAGCAGCTGCGGAAGATGCTAGAAGGTGAGGGTAGGGTCCTTCATCACTGGGAGAGCTCTTGGGGCTGGGCCAAGTGCCAGACACTGTCACAGCTGGCGCAGCCGAGTTAGACCTTTCTTCACCTGCTGGCTTTGCCTGCTGGCCGTGGGACCCTGGGCACGTGACATTACCTCCCTCTGCTTCAGTTTCGTCGGTGGGAAAATGCGGATGACTGTCTCTACCTCCTAGTGGAGGACGATCACCCACAAAGGTGTCACGTTGGTCCTGTGGACCTGGGGGGCCAGGTTGCTCGGGCTGAGATGGGGAAGTTTGCCAACTTGCCAACTTTTGCCCCAACTCTTTGCAGGCCCTTTCAGCACGCCGGTGCCCTTCCTGCAGAGCGTCCCCCTGTACCCCTGCGGCGTGAGCAGCTCCGGGGCAGAAAAACGCAAGCACTCGACGGCCTTCCCTGAGGCTGGCTTCCTAGAGCCGTCGTCGGGCCCGGTGGGCGGCCAGTACGGGGCCGGCGCGGCCGGCGGCGAGGGCCAGTCTGGGCAGCCCCTGGGGCCCTGCAGCTCCACGCAGCACTTGGTGGCTCTGCCGGGTGGCGCCCAGCCGGTGCACTCGAGCCCCGTGTTCCCCCCGTCGCAGTATCCCAACGGCTCTGCCGCCCAGCAGCCCATGCTCCCCCAGTACGGCGGTCGCAAGATCCTCGTCTGCTCCGTGGACAACTGTTACTGTTCTTCCGTGGCCAACCATGGCGGCCACCAGCCCTACCCCCGCTCCGGCCACTTCCCCTGGACAGTGCCCTCCCAGGAGTACTCGCACCCGCTCCCGCCCACGCCCTCCGTGCCCCAGTCCCTTCCTGGCCTGGCAGTCAGAGACTGGCTCGACGCCTCCCAGCAGCCTGGCCACCAGGATTTCTACAGGGTGTATGGGCAGCCGTCCACCAAACACTATGTGACGAGCTAACCCGCGCGGGCAGCGGGCGCTGGGGACCCTTCCCCCAGCCCCGGGGCTCAGGCATCCAGAGACCTGCCCTCCCCGTCCTCTCCTCCCTCCTTTCCCTGCTCCATACCCCCAGATCTTTTCCTTTTGGATTTTGTTTTGTTTGGGGCTTTTTTTTTTTTTTTTTTTATGAATCTCCTGGATGCGGAGGTGACATTGGGAGCTGGCCTGGCCAGGGCCACAGGTGGCCCTGGAGTTGGGAAAGTGTCTGTCTCAGGGTGCTGAGCTGGCGCGCTCTCTCTCTTCTCTCTCTCTCCCTCTCTTGCTCTCGCTCTCGCTCCTTTTTTCTTTCACTCCTCTTTACACCCCCACGGCTGGAAGAAGCCTCAGTTTCCCCTCAAGCTTTGGGGGGTGTCCAGCCTTCCTCACTTGCCCCTGGAGGAAGGCCCAGTGCCTGCTGGCCTGTTTCTCCTCCTCCTCATTTTTCTTTTGGGCAGTTTGATCACTGATCGAGTAAGGAATGACGTATAGATTGTGGGACTTTGGTTTGGTTTTAATTTTTTTTTTAAGCCAAGAATGATTTCTCTTGCTCCCCCCTCACCATCTTCCCAGATGGCGTGCAAAGGCCACTTCTCAAGCAGCTTTTGGCACCTTCAGCCTCGTGTGGAATCTTCTAAAGACAGGAGCCCCGTGTCCAGGAAAGGGGGAAAGGAACTTTGCCAATGATAGTGACCACAGCAAAAGCAAATAATAATATTAATAATAATAAAGAGAAATAAATAATAAAATAAAAACCAATAGCACAGCCCTTGTTGAGGTCAGTGGAGGAGGAGGAGGAGGGGCTCCCTAGCTGGGTCCTTGCCTGGGTTTTGACACAGCAACTTCCTGTAGTGAGCACTTTGTATGAATTGTGGACTTCCTGTTCTCAGGGGCAGGTATTTATTCTGTAATCTGTCTAGAGCACACACCGGAATCCCACCTTCTAATAAACATGATGGCGCAGTCCTGCTCCTCCCTGCCTCGGCTCTGACCTGTCCCCCAGGCGTCAGGAGGGGCTCCCAGGGCAAAGGCTCCCTCCGGGGTTACTCTTCCAGCCCTAGGAGCAGGTAGTTCCTCCCTGACTACGCCTGCTCTTGACCTTGGGTTCAGTTGACAAATATTTGCTGGAGGCCGCCCAAGCCCGCCCCATGCTACCTGGCCCTGGCATCTCTGAGGTTCTTCAGTGTGCTTTAGCTAGGACAGGTGAAGGAGAAGCACCTTTCCATGAGCCTTGAGAAGTTTACCTCCTACGGTCTACAAATATTGGGCATAGACTGTGTGCCAGGCACTGTGCAGGACCTCAGGCTGAGAGACAAAACAGACTCTGGCTGCTTGGAATGTAACTAGGCCTGAACCCTGACAGGGAAAGGAACCACTGGGTTCCAAAGTCTTAAGTGTGCCAGTGTGGTAGTGCTTGCTTGTTATCCCAGTCCTTGGGAGGCTGAGACAGCAAGTAGTGAGACTCTCAACCTAGTGAGACCCTGCTTCAAAATAAAACGATAGGGCTGGTGGTGTATCTGAGAGGAAGAATGTCTCAGAGTTCAATCCCTAGTATCACAAGTCTCAACTTTGTTCTGGGGCCTTGGTGGATTATTCAGGCCCTACTTACTCACTGGGAATCTCTGAGCCCAGGAATGTGTTTTTCTGACTCCTAGTGACTAGTGCACCCTGGAGTTTGAGAGAGATTTCCGGGAGAGGCTGACCAGAGTTCTGGCTGCTGTGTGTCACACCCCTAGGGGAGAGGGGTCTGGGATACACCTGTGGAGGGCCTGATTTTTTTTTTTTTCTATTTTTGCAGTACTGGGGATAGAACCCAAGGGTGTTCTACCTCTGAGCTACATCCCCAGCCCTATTTTTTATTCTTTATTTTAAAACAGGGTCGCACTGAGCTGCAAAGAACCTCACTAAGCAGCTGAGGCTGTCCACGAACCACATTCCTCCTGTCTCAGCCTCCCAAATGCTGGGATTAGAAGTGTGCACCGTGGTGGGTGTGGTGGCGCACGCTTGTAATCCCCGCGCTTGGGAGTCAGAGACGGGAGGATCACGCAGGTTCGAAGCCAGCCGCGTGCACTGGCTTAAGAGACCCTGTTTCCAAATAAAAAATATGAAAATATGTCTGGGAGTGTAGCCCAGAGGTAGAAGGGCTTCCAGGAACCCCAGTACCACCAAAAAAAAAAGAGTATGCACCACCACGCCTGGCTGGAGGGCCTAATTTCTAAAAAGGCCCTCCAATTAGTTGCCTGATATTTTGCATGGATCTCCTCTTTGTTTTGTTTTGTCTTTGTTTTGTTTTGGATAGAACCAAGGATGTCGTACCTCCAGCTCTCCCATCATTTCTCTTTTTTGGGGGGGCGGGTGGTACTAGGGGTGGAATCCAGGGGCATTCTACTTCCTAGAGGCGCTCCCAGCCCTGTTTGTTTGCTTTTTTTTTTTACTTTTTTTTTTTTTTGGCCGATACTGGGAATGAAACCCAGGGGCATTCTACCTCCAAGTGACACCCCTAGCCCTAATTTTTTTTTAATTTTATTTTGAAACAGGGTCTCACTGTGTTGCAGAGTAGCTGAGGCTGTCTGTGAACCATGGTCCTCCTGTCTCCGCCTCCCAAGCGCGGGGATTACAAGCGTGCGCCACCACGCCCGGCTTCTTTTACTTTTTGAAACAGGGTTTTAATAAGCTGCTGACGTTGACCTCAAACCTACAATCCTGCTCAGCCTCCCAAGTGTTGGGATTATAGGCCTTTGGACCATGTACAACCTTTTTGTTTTTATTTTTATTTTTTGCAGTACCCGGGATGGAACCCAGGGGCATTCTACCTCTGAGCTACACCTCCAGTCCTAATTGTTATTTTTTGAAACAGGGTCTCACTGAGTTGCGAAGGGCCTTACTAAACTAAGTAGCTGAGGCTGTCTGCGAACCGAACCGCGATCCTCTGGTCTCTGCCTCCCGAATGTTGGGATTACAAGCTTGTGCCACCACGCCCAGCTATATAAATATATTTAAATAGGTCTCACTAAGTTGCTGAGGCTCACCTTGAGCCTGTGATCCTCCTGCCTCAGCCTCCCAAGTACTGGGACTACAGGCGTGCTCCAGGGCACCAGCTTGGAACTCTTATTAAAGTGAGCCCGCTCCCGCCTTGCATCCAGTAGGAGGCACGGCCTTTGCTGGCGTCTAGTTCTCTCTCCACTTGTCTGGGTGGAATTGGGAAGCTTAGAACAGCCTGTAATTTAAGCCCCTTGCTGGTGGTCTAAGCTTTGCTGACCCCTACATCCCTCTCAGGAAAAAAAGGCCCAGGTAGAAACAAGTAATTGGGCTATGCCTCTGGCTTGCTTGCTGCACTGGCCAGATTAAAGCAGAGGCTCAGTCCTAAGGCCCCGCCGTCCTGCCCTGCAGGAGTAGGTGACTGGATAGCGAGGTTGGACCCCTGCTTCATTGCTCCCTTCCCCCGTCTGGCAGGGAGCCGGAGTGGGAGCCCTGGGAGCCCTGGGGCCTTCCTTCTCTCTGTGCCTGCACCTGTTTGGGGCTGAGGGGAAGGGCAGATGGCTGAAGGGTGCCCGGGGGCAGGTGCTGGTGGACAGGCAGACTCCACTCACATCTGCTCCTGTCTCACTGTCCCTTTCTCCAGTTTGTCAGGAGCCCTGGGACATTCCCTATGCCAAGAGTTGGGAGCCAAGACAGAAAGCTGCCCAATTTCCTTCCCACTTGGCCTAGTTTTGTTTGGGCTGATGGGAGGGGGCCTTCCTCCAGGCACATCAATCCACTGAGATATGGAGGGGACATTCTGGTGGGTGTGGGACCGAGCCCCAGCACCTCCCAGCTTTGAAGCCTACCCCAGACAATCACACAGCTGTAGACCCTGCCCCCGGCTCGGGCAGCCAGGGCACAGAGACGCTAACCCGCCCAGCTGTCCCCAGCTACCCAGCTGTCCCTGGCTTTGTAGCAGCAGCTGTCACCCACCTCCTCAGGGGCAGAGGAGGCCCGGACACAGGCCCACTCAGGAAGGTGGCTAAGGGGCCACCCCACGCTGACCTGGAGGGCCTGGCAGAGGGCTTGGGTGCCCACAGGTGCTCACCCTGCAGCACCCCAGCTGCCAGGCCTGTGTCCCCAGCCTTTCCCTGAGGCCGCCACCTCCCCTTTCCGGGAAGGGCTGCACACCACCTCTCCCCACTGCGCAGACCGGGGGCGGCAGCTCCTGTGGCCCAGATGTGCAGAGCGAGAAGAGGCCACCTCCGGGGGCTTTCCTCCACCCCACCCCGCCAGCCTGGCTCTTTCATGTTGGGGCCCTCCCCAGGCTCAGCCCCAAGCCAGCAGCTGGGCAGCTCCCACCCCCTGCCGCAGCCTCTCTCCCAGCTGTCTTTGGGGTGGGGCCGGGCAGCTGGGGAACAGCTGCAAGGCTGGGGGGATCCCCCTTGCAACTGCCGGAAACAGTCTCCCCGCCCAGGAGGGGTGCAAGGGGCCTGAAGGGGTGGAAGACAAGCCTGGAGGGCAGCCGGCACCTCTGCCCCTCTCCCAGGGCCTCTGACCCGGAAGATCCAGCTAAAAGCCCCCTCCCAGCTTCAAAGGGCACCGTGGGGTCTGGAATGCAGGGGTGGGGCGCCCCCATCACAGTCTCTGCTTAGTCAGCACCTCAGTCCCCTCTCTTCAAGCTGAGACCACACAGGGTCACCTCACTCTGGTTCTTCCCACGCCCTGTTCGCACCCACCCACCCACTCAGATCCTGTCCCTGTCCTACCCCACCTCAGACACCTTTCTGTCTCCCATCCGAGGGCGAGGGCGAGGGCGGGAGGGGGGGCAGCGATTAGCAACCTCAGCACCAAAGAGCCCCCTGGGGATGTCCCTGCCCACCCCTGCATCCTGTAAGTCCTGGGGAGCAGGCTGGGAGAGAGGGCTGAGGGTGGACTCTGCCTGTGAATAAAGGCAGGCAGGTCAACCTTTTTGGAGTCTGGGGTGAAGGGAGCTGGACCCATGATTCCTGGGTGTCGAGGCATCTTAACCTTGTGACGTGCCAGGCTGCCTGTGTGCGGTTGGAGAAGGCTTCCTCAGAAGTGCTGTGGGGGGGGGGGGGCTGGGGATTGAACCCAGAAGTCTACCTTCCAGCTACACCCCCAGCTCTATTTTATTTTATTTTTTAGCTTTATAACTTTTATTTGGCTTTCAGTGGTTAGTCCTCATCCACGTTGACTGTATGCAGATTTTTGAAGGTGGTAACGGGAACGTAGGTGACCACGGTGTGAAGTTTGTTGGGCGAGCCTTCATCCTCATTCCGCTTTCTGGACAATCGCACACGAATCCGACATGGAACGTGCCTGATTCCTTTGGCCCCGACGGCTTTGTTGAGCCTGGTATCAATGCGCACATCTGGAGTCCCCATCTCCTTCATGGCAAATTTCCGGATCTCTGAGTGCCCGAGGGGCACGCTTCTTGAAACCCACTCCGTGGATGCGCTTGTGAATACTGATGGTGCACTCGTGTGTCACCACCTCGTTGATGGCTGAACGGCCCTTCTTCTTGCCACCCTTTTTTTTTTTTTTTTTTTGGTGGTACTGGGGTTCCTGGAAGCCCTTCTACCTCTGGGCTACACTCCCAAACCTATTTTTTTACTTTTTATGTGGAAACAGGGTCTCTTAAGCCAGCAAGGCTGGCTCTGAACCAGCGCGATCCTCCTGTCTCCGCCTCCCAAGCACGGGGATTACAGGCGTGCGCCACCACGCCCGGCTTGCCACCCTTTTTTGCAGGAGCCATCTGCGGGGCTCAAGTTGGAAAGGACTCTATTTTATTTTTAATTAGCTAATTAATTTGTTTATTTATTGCTGTGCTAGGGATTGAACCTAGGGGCGTTCAACATCCGAGCTACACCCCCAGCCCTATTTTTTATTCTTTGTTTTGAAACAGGGTCTCACTAAGTTACAGAGGCCCTCACTAAGTAGCTGAGGCTGGTGTTGAGAACCTGCAGTCCTCCCGTCTCAGCCTCCTAAGTACTGGGATTACGGGCGTGTGCTACCATGCCTGGCTTTATTTTCTATTTTGAAATAGGTTCTTGCTGAGTTACTGAGGGCCTCACTAAGTTGCTGAGACAGTCTTTGAACCTGTGATCCTCCTGTCTCAGCCTCCCAAGTACTGAGATTACAGGTGTGCGCCACCACACCTGGCTCAAAGTGCTGTAGAAACTAGTTTCCAGACCCTGGGGTCCTGGTAATGATTCTAAAATCCTCTCTGAGCTGTGTTTCTTTAATGAGGTCAAGGAATAAAATTTGGGGTACTCTTAGATTGCTCCTGCCCTACACTGTGCAGAAATGCTGGAACCCAGGACCTGGGGTTCAGACTCTTCCAGGGCTAAGATTCCAGAATCTTCTTTGGATGCTGGGGGAGGGGGTGGGAAGCAAATCGGGGTGTGAGGTAGAAGCAGCCAAAGTGAAGGGTGAGCCGGGCGTGGTGGTGCACCCTTGTAATCCCAGCATTTGAGAGGCTGAGATCGGAGGATAGTGGTTCACGGACAGCCTCAGCTATTTAATGAGGCCCTTTGCAACTCAGTGAGACCTTGTTTCAAAATAAAGAATAAAAAATAATATAAATTTATTTTATAAAATAAAATAAAAAGGGCTGGAGGTATAGCTTGGAGGTAGAATGCCCCTGAGCTCCATCCCCAGTACCGCAAAAAAAAAAAAAAAAAAAAAACAAGTGAAGGGTGAGCCGGGCGTGGAGGCTCGGGCCAAGTCTGTCCATTTCCTCCTTCAGCTTCATGCTTTTTCACTCCCTTCAGCACACATCCAGAAGCCGTTCTTTTCCCTTCCAGGCCAGGATGTGTGGAGGCCCTGACGGAGTCTCCGGTGGCCGACAGCTTAGAGTCCCAGGATGCCCTTCCACTTGGCGCTCGCACGGTCAGTGCTCTGGTCTCCGCCATGTCACCCTTGGTATGTGGGAGTGAGTGCAGGACACCTGCAGGAGCCCAGGGCCGCTGCCTCAGCCAGAGCTCTGCCTGGAGGCCTTTGACTGCCTCCTCTACGGGAGATCAGTTTTCTTTAATTGTTCTGTAGTTAATTTCTCTCAACGGCAGCAGCACACTGTGATATTTATGACTTCTCCGTGCATTAGATCTTCAGTAATTGGGTCTTTCTTCAGAGAGAACCCATCTGCTCGGCGCCATAGTCTTCTTTTTCTTTGGTAGTGCTGGGGATCGAACCCAGGGCCTTGCACATGCTAGGCAAGTGCTCTATCCCTGAACTATATTCCCCGTCCTATCTCTTATTATTTACATTGAGGCAGGAAAGGGGAGATTCATGGGATCGTGTGCAGATTGTAGAGCGGGGGGTTAGAGGGAGCATAGATTATACCTCAAAAGTGCAGATCAGAAGTGGAGTATAAGCCGGGCGTGGTGGCGCACCCTTGTAATTAATCCCCGCGCTGGGAGGCTGAGACAGGAGGAGCGCACAGGTTCGAAGCCAGCCTCAGCTACTTAGTGAGGCTCTCAGCAACTTCGTGAGACCCTGTTTCCAAATAAAATTTTTAAAAAGGTCTGGGAGTATAGCCCGGAGGTAGAAAAGCCCCTGGGTTCCACCCCCAGTACCACAAAAAAGAGGAAAGAAAAGAAAAGAAAAGAAAAGAAAAGAAAAGAAAAGGAAAGGAAAGAAAGAAAGAAAGAAAGAAAGAAAGAAAGAAAGAAAGAAGTGGAGTATGAGCCTGGCATGGTAGCCCACGCTTGTATATACCAGCATTTGGAAGGCTGAGACAGGAGGATCACAGGTTCACGGCCAGCCTCAGCTACTTAATGAGGCCCCTCACAATTTAGTGCAGCCCTGTTTCAAACTAAAGAGTAAAGCCTGGCGTGGTTGCACACGCTTGTGATCTCAGCATTTGGGAGTCTGTGATGGGAGGGTGTTGCTTCACGGACAGCCTCACTTAGGCCCTTTGCAACTCAGTGAGACCCCAGTTTCAAAATAAAGAATTAAAAATAGGGCTGGGGGTGTAGCTTGGAGGTAGCATGCCTCTGTTCCATCCCCAGTACAGAGAGAGAGAGAGAGAGAGAGAGAGAGAGAGAGAGAGAGCAGCCAGATGTGGTGGCCTGTACCTGTAATCCCAACAGTGAGATGATTACTGGTAGTACCAGGTCTGGTGGAGGCCAGACAGCTTGCAGTTTTCAGGAGCTATCACAGGCCGGGAGTGGTGGACATGCCTGTAATCCAGCATTTGGGAAGCTGAGACAGGAGGATCCGGGTTCGCAGACAGCCTTGGCTACTTAGTGAGGCCCTCTGCAACTTAGTGAGACTCTATTTCAAAATAAAGAATAAGCCAGGCGTGGTGGCGCACACTTGTAATCCCTGAGTTTGGGAGGCTGAGACAGGAGGATCACACAGGTTCGAAGCCAGCCTCAGCTACTTAGTGAGGCTCTCAGCAACTTAGTAAGACCCTGTTTCCAAATAAAATATAAAATAGGTCTGGGCGTATAGACCAGATGTAGAAAGCCTCTGGGTTCCGACCAAAAATAAATAAATAAATAGCCAGGTATGGTGGCGCATGCTCATAATCCCAGCATTTGGGAGGCTGAGAATGAAGGATCGCAGGTTCACGGCCAGCCTCAGCTACTTAGTGAGGCCTCTGCAACTTAGTGAAACCCTGCTTCAAAATAAAGAATAAAAAAAAAAAAAAATAGGGCAGGGGGTGTAGCTCAGTGGTCAAATGCCCCTGGGTTCCATCCCCAGACCCGCACACACAAAAAAAAGAATAAAAAGTAGGGCTGGGGGTGTAGCCCGGAGGTAGAATGCCCTTGGGTTCCATCCCCAATAAATACCACAAAAATAAATAAATAAATAAATAAATAAAGCTCGAGGACAGGCTTAGGGAGACTCCTGGCAATTTAATGAAACTGTGTTTCAAAAAACAAAACAAAACAAAAGGGCTGGGAGTGTAGCTTCAAGGTAGAACGCCCCTGGGATCAATCCCCAGTACCAAGAGGGGAAAAAAGGAGTTATCACAGGTCACATTCCTTTGAGCATGCATTTTCCTCTTTCACTTAGTATTTTACCTAATTATGGTTTATATGTCAGGGACAGACTCACAAGTCCACCTAGGCTGTGAGTCCTGGGGGACGGAAAATAGTAGTCTTTTGTGTGTGTGTGTGTGTGTGTGTGTGTGTGTGTGTGTGTGTGTGTATGGTTCTGAAGATGGAACCTGGGGCTTTCTACTTCCAGGCTATACTCCCAGACCTATTTTATATTTTATTTGGAAACAGGGTCTCAGCAGGACATGGTGGCGCACGCTTGTAATCCCAGCTTTTGGAAGGCCAAAACAGGAGAACTGTAGTTCACGGCCAGCCTCAGCTACTTAATGAGGCCTTTGCAACTCAGTGAGACCCTATTTCAAAATAGAGAATTAAAAATAGGGCTAGGGGTGTAGCTTGGAGGTACAATGCCTCTGAGTTCCGCCCGCAGTACCTGAAAAAAAAAAGAAAAAGGAAACAGGGTCTCACTAAGTTGTTGAGAGCCTTACAAAGTCCCTAAGGCTGGCTTCAAATCTGCACAATCCTCCTGTCTCAGCCTCCCAAGTACTGAGATTACAAGTGTGCCACCTGGCTCCAGCCCTATTTTTTATTCTTTATTCTGAAACAGGGTCTAAGTTGCTGAGAGCCTCACTAAGTAGCTGAGGCTGGCCTCGAAACTTCGAGCCTCCCGAGTACTGGGATTACAAGCATGCGCCACCACGCTCAGCCCCAACTTTTTTCATTTCATTGTGTGTGTATGTGTGTGTGTGTGTGTGTGTGTGTGTGTGTGTGTGTGTGTTTTACTGGGGATTGAATCATGCTTGTTTTTTTTTTTTTTTTAGTTTCTATTTAGCTAGGCATGGCGGTACATGCTTGTAATCCCAGCACTTGGGAGTCTGAGACAGGAGGATCACAATTTTGAGGGCAGCTTCAGCAAGTAGTGAGACTCTCATTACCTAGAGAGACCTTGCTTCAAAATAAAAATAAAATAAGGCCAGGAAGTACAGCTCAGAGGTAGAATGCTCCTGGGTTCCATCTCCAATGCCACATACATAAATATTTTTGGTACTGAGGATTGAACCCAGGGGCATTCCATCTCCAAGCTACATCTCCCAGCCTTTTAATTTTATTTATTTATTTTTGTGGTACTGGGGATTGAATCCAGGAGCATTCTACTGCTGATCTATTCTCCCCCCTGCCCAATTTTTAAAATTTTTTGTTTTGAAACAGGGTCTCTCTAGGTTGGCAAGACTCTCACTGCTTGCTGAGGCTGTGCCCGAGCCTGCAATCCTCCTGTCTCAGCCTTCCAAGAACTGGGATTACAGGCATGTGCCGTCATGCACAGCTTTGTTTTTTTTTTAATTTTTTTTTTTTTTTTTTTTTTTTTTTTTTTGCTGGTCTGGGGATGGAACCCAGGGGCATTTGACCTCCGAGCTACACCCTCTGCCCTATTTTTTATTCTTTATTTGAAACCGGGTCTCACTGAGTTGCAGAGGGCCTCACTAAGTAGCTGAGGCTGTCCGCGAACCGGGATCCTCCAGGTCTCAGCCTCCCGAATGCTGGAATTACAAGCGTGCGCCACCACGCCTGGCTTGTTTTTTTTAATTTTGAAACAGGGTCTCACTAAGGTGCAAAGGACCTCGCTAAATTCCAGAGGCTGGCCTCCAACCTTCAATCCGCCTGCCTCAGCCTCCCAAGTACTTGAGTTACGGGTGTGTGCCACCACTCAGGGCCTCATTTTATTTTGAGACAGTTGCCTGGGTCGGCCTCTAACTTGAGATCCTCCTGTCTCAGACTCCTGAGTAGCTGGGATTTCAGGTGAGTTCCACCATGCCTGCCATTGAAATTTTTATGTGGGAAGGTGGCTGGGGAAGGCTTTCCTGGGAAGGTGACATTGAGCAGAAATGTGTAGAATGTGAGGGGCAGGACCTGGGGATACCGGGCACAAGTGCTCCGGGCAGAGGAAGCAAACAGACCTTAGGCCAAAGATGCTCATTGTAGGACAAGCCGGGGTAAGTGTGGCTGGAAAGGCTGCATGAGGACCGCAGAGCTGGTGCCCAGGGCCAGGGCCAGGACCGAAGGCCACCGGAAGTGCTTTGCCCTGGCTCAAGAGAGATTTGTAGATGGGCGTGGTGGTGTGCGCCTGTAATCTTAATACTTGGGAGGCTGAGACAGGAGGATCACAGGTTCAAGGCCAGCCTCGGCAATTTAGGGAGGCACTCAACAACTTAATGAGACCCTGTTTCAAAATAAAAAGTAAAGTAGGACTGGGGGTAGCTCAGCGGCAGGACAGCCATGGGTTTAATCCCCAGATCATATATAAAAAGTAAGGTTGGGGTCAGATCAGAGGAGCCTTGAAGGCCAGGATAAACATCCGGGGCTTGGGCAGTCCATGATGGCCGGGCTTCAGAAATGTCTGAGCAGGCAAGCTGTGTTTTAGCACCAGGGCCCAGGCCTTTAAGGGGGGGAGCAGACAGACAGCAGGGGACCTGGCCTCCAGGGAGGCAGGGGAGAGGTGCAAGCGGAAGATGTGGGGGTGCAGGGGGCTGGGGCCAAGGACTGGACCAGGCTTTCCCCTGGCCGGTGGGCCTGGAAGTCAGCAGCAGCGACGTGGAGGGAGCCGAGCTGCGGAGGGAGCGAGCGCCGGCAGCGAGAGGCCATTGTGTGTCCGCAATCAAGAGGCTTCAGAGGAAATCAAAAGCACCGACTGGGGAAATGATGTGTGCACACTCTCTCTCTCTCTCAAACGCACACACAAACTTCTGCCTCCAAAATGGGTCAAGTGAAGGCTGTGGGCGGGGCCTCGTGCCCACTCACCCTCCTGGCATAGGGTCCACGGCAGCTGCAGGGCGGGGTGGGACGTGAGGATAAATATACACCTCCCCTGCATGTGGATAATGCACACAGCTGCCCTGCCTGCTCAGCGTTCATTAGGACCAACTGTTCGGGAGCACTGCGGCGGGCGGGCGGGGTGATGTGCCCATTCACAGACGGTGGGGGCCGCCTGCAGCTGTGTGGATGCCTCCCCCTGCCTGGGTCAGCATCCCGGCTCCTGAGCGCCCTCCCTCCCTCCTTCTCCCCCCCAGCCCCCTCCTGCTCTGCCAGCGCCTGGGAGTAAGTCAGGGTGAGACTTAGGCTGAACCCCCACACTGTAGGAATGTGTGACAAGGGGGAAGGGAGTTGGGCTGGTTCAGGTCCCTTGGCCCCAAGATGGGCTACTGCTGTCAAACCAAAGCTCCTTATCCCCTTTCCAAAAGCCATCTGTGGCATCCAGGCAGGAAAACGGCTTTGGCCCTGTCATCTGGAAGCTCTAGATATTCGAAAGCTTCAGACCCTACCTATTCTGTGGCCCCAGACAGACTCCAAGGGGGTGAGGGACCTGGTTCTGCATGATCCTGACTTCTTGCAGCAAGGAAGGCCGGGGAAGGGAAGCTGCTGCCCCAAATACCTGGAGGGCCCTGAGACACCAGGAAGGGCCCCAGTGCTGGGACAGGCAGGGAGCAGCCAGCAGGCCGTGCGCTGTGCACTCTATACGAAGGTGCCCGAGACTGAGAGCTGTGGGGTGCCACCTCGCACCTGGTGGGGCATCCTCTCCCAGGTGGGTCAGGAGGAGGGAGCCCAGCTCACAGAACTCTCCAGCATCACTGGAGCCAGAGGCTGTGGGTGAGTGGAGCAGAATCTGTCCTGCAGCCGTCCTCTCCTCCCCACCACTCACCTAAGTAGGCTTCTGAGTGTGGCTTCAGGGACCTGGACCAGGGCTTGCTGAGTTCCGGGTAGGAAGGGAAGCAGGGAGCCCGCTAGAGCCCAAGTTACAGCAGCCTCCGGACCTCCCTCCTCCCCTCTCCTCTCCTCTCCTCTCCTCTCCTCCTCCTCCCCCTCCTCTCCTCCTCTCCTCTCCTCTTTCTCCCCTCCCCTCCTCTCCCTTTCTTCACTCCCCCTCTCTTCTGTGGTACTGGGGATGGGACCCGGGGGCATTCTACCTCTGAGCTACACCCCCAGCCCTATTTTTTTATTCTTTATTTTGAAACAGGGCCTCACTAAGTAGCTGAGGCTGACCACAACCTGCGATCCTCCTGTCTCAGGCTCCCCGACTCTTTTTTTTTTTTTTTTTGGTGGTGGTACTGGGGTTCCTGGAAACCCTTCTACATCCGGGCTACACTCCCAGACCTATTTTATATATATATTTTTATTTGGAAACAGGGTCTCCTAAGCCAGCACGGCTGGCTTCGAACCCGTGCGATCCTCCTGTCTCCACCTCCCAAGCGCGGGGATTACAAGCGTGCGCCACCACGCCCGGCAGTCCCCAACTCTTTTTATTTTTGTTTATTGTGGTCCTGGGGATTGAACCCAGAGGCATTCTACCTTCAAGCTACATCCCCAGCTCATTTTATTATTATTTTTGAAACAGGGTCTCCCTAAATTGCTGAGTCTCACTAAATTGTGAGGCTGGTCTTGAACCTGCAATACTCCTAAGTACTGGGATTACAGGCTTGTGCTAACATGCCTGACTGCTCATTTTATACTTATTTACTTATTTATTTATTTATTGCAGCAATGGGGATGGAACCCAGGGGCATTCTACCTCCAACTGACACCCCCAGCCTTACTTTTAAAATATTTATTTATTTATTTATTTATTTATTTATTTATTTATTTATGGGTCTGAGGATGGAACCCAGAGCCATTGGATCTCCGTGCCCTATTTTTTATTCTTTATTTTGAAACAGTGTCTCACTAAGTTGCCCAGGGCCTCACTAAGTGGCTGAGGCCGGTTTCAGCTTCCCGAATGCTGGGATTACAAGTGTGTGCCACCACTCCTGGCTTGCTTTTTTTATTTTGAAACAGGGATTCGCTATGTTGCGGAGGGCCTCACTAAATTGCCAAACTGTCCTCTAACCTGTGAACCTCCAGCCCCAGCCTTCCAAGTGCTGGGACTACAGGGGCGAAATACCTGGCTCTCCCAAGCCTCTCTTTTGTTGAAAGGCCTGGGTCCCCTCCACCCCCTCTGCTGGTGGCCTCCAGAGTAGCAACTGACTCCGGAGCCAGGGGAAGGCTGTGTGGCCCTGGGAAAGAGTGGCAAAAGGTACTGGGGAGGCTGAGGCAGGAGGATCGAAGGTTCAAGGCCAGCCTCAGCTACTTAGTGAGGCACCCCCTGCAAATTAGTGAGACCCTGTTTCAAAATAAAGAATAAAAAATAGGGCTGGGGGCGTAGCTCGGAGGTGGAATGCCCCTGGGTTCAGTCCCATGCCCTTGCACCCTCCCTGTGACTTGGAACCCCATTCTCCAGCGGCTCTCAGTCCTTGAAGTGCGTCAGGACACATAAGTGAGGAGAATGGGCTATGGAGCAGAGTCCCAGCCGAGCCACCTCCAGCTGCGCACTTCCCCGAAAGTGCCTGCACCTTTGGGGGCCTTGTTTACCTCCCCAGGAGCCAGAGAGAGAAAGGGCAGCTTAAAGGGTAGCGCTTGGCTTAGCTGAATGTTAACGCCACTCGGGAGCCCCGCAGGGCCGGCTTCAGGTGTACCCGCAAAGTTCCCTGCCCCCTCCCCGACTCCGCCGGCTCTCGGCAATTCTGTCATTAATATTTCATCTCGTTAGCAAAGGCTTTTGTCCCTGAGCCACCGCTCTTCACTCTGAGGAAAGAAACCTCTCCACGTTCCTTTGAACAGGAGGGCTGCTTCAGCGTCTTCTGAGAGCAGGCCTTACAAGTCAAACGGGGGAAGGGGCCTTGGGACCCAGCAGTGTCAGGCGCGGCTCCACTCCTGCCTTCCTCTCGTTCTTCCTGCACGATCTGGGGCAACTGACTCAAATTCTGTGGGCCCCCACCCCCAAACTGTGAATGATAATACAGTTAATAATGTCCTTGAAGGATTAAATCAGGTAGTAAGTAGCTAGTTCCTGGGACAAGTGGGTACCTCCTTCACAATGTTTTTTTCCAGACTTGACACTGTGGGGGTCTGGTTGTCGGCTGTAGCTCCACTTGTTCGTGTGTGTGGCCGGTTCTGGACACACACACACACACACACACACACACACACACACACACACCGCGCACCAGCAGACGCATCACGGGGAGCCGAGATCTCCCTCCTCCCTGCCCTGCTCCTGGTGGCTGCGGCATCTCTGTATTCCACAGTATTGGAAAAGGAAATTACAGAACAGATTGCAATTAAGGGGGATGAGGAGGGGGAGAGGCAGAGGCCCTAAAATGCAGCTTGACTGAGCACTAAACTGTGTTTTTGCCTGGAGCCAATCAGAAGCCTCTGACAAAAGCCTGTTCCCACTTAGAAATCTAATTGCAGGAGGTGTGTCTGGGGCGCCCGGAGCCTCCAAGAAGAGGGGGCTGCCGGCCCTCCCAGAAGTCACAGAGCCACAGGGGGCTTTGGGGCGGCCCGGAGCCCACAGTTTCTGTTTTTGTAAGAGCTACCGGTAATTTCGCATCTACTTTGCACTGTACATACGTCATCTCTGATCCTCTTGACAATTCCACGAGGCGATTATTACCTCATTTTACAGATACGAAACTGAGGCCCAGGACCCTACTAGAACACTACGAGGTCGGGACTGATGCGCTAGGCCTGCATGTTCTATTTACATTCTCTCTCTCTCTCCAATCGCCTTGCTGCTTGGGTCCCGTTTCACAGATGAAGAGACGCCACTCAGGGAGAGAATTTGCCCCAGATCACAGAGTTGATTTGCAGAGGAGCCAGGATCGAACCTGGGTCTCTCTGATTCCAGAAAGTAATCGTTTTTTGTTTATTTTTTGGTACTGAGAATTGAACCCAGGGACATTCTACCCAGATATGCCCCCTAGTTCTTTTTTATTTATCTTATTTTATTTAAAAAATTTTTGGTACTGGGGATTAAGCCCAGGGGCATTCTACCTCCCAGCTACACCCTCAGATCTGTTCATTTTTTATTTTGAAACAGTATCTCACTTAAATGACCGAGACTGGCTGGCCTTGAACCTGAAATCTTTGTCTTAGCTTCCCAAATACTAGGATTATAGGTCTGTGACACCAGGCCCAGCTTGAGAGAGAGAGAGAGAGAGAGAGAGAGAGAGAGAGAGAGAGAGAGAGAGAGTGTGTGTGTGTGTGTGTGTGTGTGGTGCTGGGGATGGAACCCAGGGGCATTCTACCTTCGAGCTACACCCCTAGCCCTATTTTTTAATTTTTTACTTTGAAACAGGGTCTCACTGAGTTCCAAAAGGCCTACATAGGACAGCCTCAGCTGTCCTCAAACTGCAATCCTCCTGTCTCAGCCTCCCAAAGGCTGGGAATACAAGCGTGTACCACCACAGCCAGCTCTATTATATTACATTATTTATTTATTTATTTATTTATTTAATTTTTCGATACAGCGGATGGAACCCAGGGGGCATTCTACCTCCAGCTACACACCCAGCCCTGTTTTTTATTCTTTATTTTGAAACAGGGTCTCACTGAGTTGCAAAGGGCCTCACTAAGTAGCTGAGGCTGTTCTTGAACTGCAATCCTCCTGTCTCAGCCTCCCAAATGCTGGGGTTACAAGTGTGCACCACCACGCCCGGGCTTGTTTTATTTTTTATTTTGAAACAGAGTTTTACTAAGTTGCTGAGGGCCTCACCAAATTGTTGAGGTTGACCTCAAACCTGCAATTTTCCTGTCTTAGCCTTAGATCCCAAGTACTGGGATTACAGGTGTGTACCACCATGCCTGGCTAAGATTTCTTGAGTATTATAACAGTGTCCCAAATATTGCATGAGGTATCTTTGAATTAAAAACTATTCATTGTTTATCTGAAATTCAAGCTGAACTGAGTGTCCTGTAATTTATCTGGCAGCTCCAGGCCTCCTTTTTCCTCCTGCCTCTGGCTCCATCTCCTTCTGCCAACAACTTGCCCTTTAAATGTGGGGCCCTTTGGGACCAGAAGTGCTGCGTCTCCAGGCTGCTGAAGGGGTGGACAAGCTTTAGCTCCAGGAGGAGAGCCCTGGGCCCTGCCAGCTCTGCCACTAATGATGATTTGGGGTGAGCCTTTCCCCTCCCTCTTTTTTGGGGGGACTAGGATTGAACCCAGGGGCATTCCACCTCCAAGCGACATCCCCATTCATATTATATTTTTTATTTTGAAACAGGGTCTAAGTTGCAGAGGGCTTCACTAAGTTGCTAAGGCTGGTGGTAAACCTGAGATCCTCCTGTCTCAGCCTCCCAAGTACTGGGATTACGGGTGTACCATGCCTGGCTGCCTTTCCCTCACTCCGAACCCTTTAACAAGATGACCCAGTATCCAGTACCAGGTATTTCCAAGTCTCCCTTTCTTTCTTTCTTTTGGTACTGAGGGTGGAACCCACGGGCTTTTCTACCTCCGGGCTATACTCCCAGACCTATTTTATACTTTATTTGGAAACCGGGTCTCACTAAGTTGCTGAGAGCCTCACTAAGTAGCTGAGGCTGGCTTCGAACCTATGTGATCCTCCCGTCTCAGCCTCCCAAGCGCGGGGATTACAAGCGTGCGCCACCACACCCGGCTCCTGCCCTTTCTTAAAGCTGTCCTTTCCCCTTTTCATGTCTGCAGGGCTGGGCCTATGACAGGACAACATAATCTGTGGTTGCTGCTGTGGGGACAGAGGGCACCAACACCTGGGAGGAACTTCCAGGAACAGCGCTGCTCAGAGGGGCACCTCTGCCGAGGGGAGGAGGGGAGGAGGCTGGACACAGACACGGAGGCTGCTGGGAAGTGGGCCGTTGGCTGTTTTCCTGTTGGAGGTGACAGCTGAGCCAGGTTTAGGCCCCACCTGCACTTAAGGGCCTTGGCAAATACCTTAACGAAGCCAGGCGTGGTGGCGTACTCTTGTAATCCCAGCATTTGGGAGGCTGAGCCTGGAGGATCGTGGTTCACGGACAGCCTCAGCTACTTATTGAGGCCCTTCGCAACTCAATGAGACCCAGTTTCAAAATAAAGAATAAAAAACTGGGCAGGGGGTGTAGCTCAGAGGTCAAACCCCTCTGGGTTGCATCCCCAGACCCCCCCCCCCGACAAAAAAAACTTTAACGAGGCAAAGGCCTCTGTTTCCTTTACCCATAGAGTGGGCCAGAGCCGCCCGTGCGTGGACGTGGCTGGGGACAGAAGGAGCATAACAAAGGGCTGTTGTTATTGCTGCTGATGGCGGCACTGACATCACACGCATCCCCCTGAAGACAGCCTCGTGGAGGGCTCACCTCTGCCAGGGCACAGCCACACGGCCCCCGGAGCTTCAGCGGAGAACACAACACATCCCAGGAGGCTTTCATTCCAGCTACATTTTATTTGCCACATTTTTGACAGACGTCTAAATTATACATTGAGTTTTCCACATGACCAAACACCAGGTCCCTTCCTTTGATTATCATTTTCAAAAGGGACTATAAAAAACGAACCTTTCGATGGATCATACTGAACCCTGAAACCACATGGAGCGCGGAGCTAAAAATAAAAGGAAGTAAGAGGTGGTCCCTGAGAAGGAAAGGAAAGAGAAATCAAAGCGCACTGCGCAGGGACGGAGGGACAAGTCCTGGCGAGGGTGACACCGCGTCGCCCTCCAGGCCAGGCTGCAGAAGGAGCGGCCGTGAGGGTGGGGCACAGAGCGCCACAAAAATAGCCACCACTTTAGTCCAGAGGGGAATAAAGAAATTCGTCAAAAACCAGGGGAGAGAGAAGCTGCGCCCAGGAGGGCGAGGAGGGAGGACAGGGCAGGACTCGCCTTTCTGCAGCTCGGGCTGCGGCCTTCTCGAGCCCTGGCACGGTGCTAACCACTGGCATAATCACTGACTTTCAGCTGTGCACCGACATGTTCCCCAGCTCAGCCCACATCAATGACACCCTTGTTTCCATAGTAACCAAGGGAGAACGAAGGGGAAAGGGTGCATTGCACTGGGCGCAGGGAATCCAGCCAAAAGCAGCCGCACGGGGTGGGTGGGGAGGAGGGGAGGACTCAGTTTTTCCCACAACTGGTTTGCGCACACATTACCAGAGGCCCAGGCCCTGCCTGCCCCGGGGCCCCAGCCCTCAACCCTGCACATTCAGAGGCAATCGGGCGCAGAGCAAAAGTTTTACCAGGGCTCATGGGGGCGAGTGGGGGAGGGGTGGCCCCTTTCTGGCTTCAGATTCTGTCTTCTGGCCATGGCTACCGGGGGCGAGGGGTGGCACTGGGGAAAGAAAAGGGAACTTTAAAAGCATGTTTTTGTTTTTGTTTTGTTTTTATTTACAAACAGCAGCTTTCAAACCCTGTGCTTCTGAGGCTCCTCTCACTGCCCAGGGTCTCTTTAGGGTTCAACAGGGCTCACGGGGAAGATGAAGGAAAGCAGGTGACATCTGTGATGCCTGTGTCTCTAGCCGGAAAGCAAATGCGAGCCATGACCAGAGCCGGCCGGGCAAGTGACTTCTGCCTGTGAGCTCAACCTGGGGAGGGCTCTTTAGAACAGTTCCCCCTGTTGGTGGTAAGAGACTAAAAATATCTTACAGACCATCTACTGCCAGTCAGAGTTCCCTATTGTAGTGTTCTCAAACTGTGGACCTCAAAGCAGGCATTCTGCCCTGCAGATTACAGCCCTGGTTCACTACATAGAGGAGAAGACCTTTGTTTTGGGAGGCAGGTACCGGGGACGGAACCCAGGGGCGGTCTACCTCTGAGCTACACTCCCAGCCCGATTTTACTTTTATTTTGAAACAGGGTCTCCTGGCTAAGTTGATGAATGTCTCCCTGCTTGCGGAGGTTGTCCTTGAACCTGCGATCCTCCTGTCTGGCCTCCCGGATTGTAAATGTGTTCTGCCACCACCCTCTACTGAAAAGACAATTTTCAAGGTCCAGCCTGGCAGAAAGACCATTTCCAATTCCTTATCATTTTGTTTTACTGCCTTTCAAAGGGAAGAGCGGAGCTTGGGTGAGCCGGAGAAGTCCAAGGAGGAGGTCCATGGTTAAAAGTCCCCCCCCACCTCCTTGTGTTGCAAGCTCTTACAGGTCTGTCCACAGCAACCCCAGGGCACCTTTCTCTGGCTGATTTTGTTAATGGCTTTCACCCCAGACAGCCTTTGAAACTGGCCAGGCTTCTGTCTCTCCTGCCTGACTCTTGTCCAGAAAGAGCTGAGCACTAAGGGCCAGGGGCTGCAGAGGCCCCTCTGCTCACATGCCTGGTGGCTTTGGGAAGGGCCACCTCCCAGGATGAGACGGCAGCTGGCCTCCCCGGACCCACCAGGCACTGGACAGTCTCTTATTCATTCTCTAGAAACCCCTGAGCTCAGCCCCAGAACAGAGTTTAATTCAGGAGCCGGTGCCGCTCTGGCCTGCTTTCCCGTGTTTGAAGCTGGGGCTTTTCTGAAAGCTCAGGGAAACAAGCTCCTTTTGCTACCACGCAGGGCAGGGGAAGGCCTCTGCCATTCCCCTCAATCAATCAACAGAGGACACATTTTGCTGGAGAGGCCGGGAGACCCGCAGCTGGGGTGCCTGGCTCCCCGGCTCCACCCGTGCCTTCACACCCCCACGTTCTTCCCGGCAGCAAACCTCTCCACCCAGGAGCCTCCCGCACCACCTGGTTGCCAGCACTGTAAAAATTGATCTCTCCTCCAAATCGATCTGCCTGGCTTTTCTCAGTGGAGCAGGTTCATGGCAAAGCTGCATTTATTTTTAAAATCTGATAGCAGCAGCCTATTGTGATCATTTAAACACAGGATTCTTTGAGCTTAGAAATCCCTTCTATAGGAGGGCTGCGAGAAGCCGGCTAATCTCAGAGTCGGCAGCTCGCTGCTCCACTGAACTGGAGAAAGCCTGTTTACGCTAGCCTGAGCCCTCCGTGTGAGGGCTTTTTAAGGACCTTGTAATTTTTCTGGAATTAACCCTCCCACCTCTCCTTACATTCCAGATGTCATTACAGTCAAAAGTCATAAGAATTTGCTTCCCTGTGTGGCTGGCTGGGGGGAGGGGAGGGCCTGGGCTATGTTTCTGTAGCGACTTGTTTGCAAGGAAAGATTTTTTTTTTTTTTCCTGTCCAAAGGGTGAAGATTACATACAGTCTCCAACCTGCATGACAACATGGTTTAATCATCTGCTACCCCTCCCCTCCCCCAGCAGCTTCCTGCTGGACAGACTGAAGCCCTGGCTCAGTTGGCGATGGGAGAAATCACTGACCAGCGCCAGCAAACACTGTCCGTGGTTTCCAACCACGGAGGGAGGGAACGAAGGGGCAGGTCAGAAAATAAATGAACTCAGCACAGTGGCCTCTTCCTCCTTTTTTTTTTTAAAGAAAGAAAAAAGCCCACTGGAATTGTCTAAACTGCAATGCAATCTCTTGCTCATTTAAAAGATCTCATTTTCTAATCATGTGCTTTGAGACATTTAATACTATTTCAATTATGCAGAGGAAATAATATAATTCCTTTATTTGAAAAACGATACTGAACCTCAGAGATCAGTTAAATCTACTGCTGGAATGGGGATTCTCCTTAAACTGTGTTGTTCCCGCTCTTCAAACAGCTGTAGCTGCACACAGATGGAAAAACATTTGGTCAGAAAGCAGCAATCAGTGTTTTTCAGGACTGGCCTCGGCTCCCGCGGCTCCCGCGTCTCCATTCGTCTAGATGTTATTTCTTCTTTGCGTTGACATTTTTGCAAACCCAGTTCATGCCATCCTGTGAGGAAACCGGTGGGAGAAAGACACTGTTACCTGCAAGGAAGGCCCCTCTGGCCCCAGCCTGGGAGGGGAGGGAAGAGGCTCCAGTCCTCCTCCTGGGGACCACCTGGGCAGGGGGCAGGGGCCTCCTGGGGAGGAGGAGGGAGGTCCCGGGAGCAGGAGGCCGATGGAGGGGAGTGCCCAGTCTCTGAACTTGAGATGGGTCCTCAGGAACTCCCTCTGAACAAATAAACACATCTGCCTGGACTGCGGCCTAAATGAGGAGCTATCAGGAAAGGTTCCAGCCATTTCTGGCGTTTTCTAAAAGCTGACCTTTGCTAGGGCATTAAATTCAATAAGCCACCCTTCTGGTGCCCAGTGTGTTTACAGTGTGACAGTGTACACTTGGGTTCAATTAAATTTCTTTTTGGAACAAAAAGCCCTTTGCAGTGGGTGTTCCTAGACACACATGGGGCAATGCGCATCTCTCCCTCCCCGGCACTAGGGATAGGCTTGAAGGGGGCTGGCCTGCTCCTCTCAGCTTTTAAGCTAGGAGCAGAGGGACCTGGAGAAGGTTCCCTTAAAGGCACAGTGCCCTTCAAAGTGTCCTCTCTTAGAAGGCTGAGGGACTGAGGTAAACCACACAATGCCTGCAGCCACCTGGCAGGACACAAGTCCTTGCAGATGCCAGGCCTGGCGGATGTGACCTCCTTTCTAACCCCTCTGGAGCATACCTGGACACCCCCTCTTACCCAGAGGCTTCCAGCCTTCAGAGGGGTGCAGGAGTTACCTCAGAAGTCCAGAGCAAGACCGGAGCCCCCCCCCCATCCCTCTCCCTGCATCTGGGTCCCACACATTTGGGCCTATCAGGCAGACAGGACGCCAGAGCCCGGTATTTCCTGAGGCCGTGGATTGTGCTGCTGAACCTGACGGCTGAGGCAGCTTACAGTAATAAATATCAGCTGACACCTCGGCCATTCGGAACATTAATCCCATAAACAATACATCACTGCAAAACAATCGCTCCTGGCTAATCTGACCATCACCTGCATTTACAGTGATTAAAACTCTGCCAGATGCCATCAGGGCACTTGGGCAGGAGAAGCAGATCATCTGAAGGAACCTCACGGCCTTTGCCAAGCCCAGGCTGGCTGTGGCCGGGCCGAGGTGAGGTGGAGAGCACCTGGCCGCCGGGCAGGTGCAGGAGTGCAGAGGTGGCGAGGGGGGGGCGCCGCCGCCTGCCCGATCACGCATGTCCAATTACAGCCGGGTCAGCTGTGCGCTCTGAAACGCCAAGGCCAATTTTAAGACCGTTTTATGAAAAAGATTAATTTAAAGAGAAGCATGTTTAATTTTAGTAGCTAATTGGCATCCAGGAAAAAAAAAAAAAAAAAAAAACCTATCACCTGCCAGGAGACAAAGATTTTACAAATACAAGAACGGAGAATATGAGATAACCATCTTCCCCTGCCGCCGAAGCTGAACAGCTCAGCACTTGTGCGCTGCCATCTCCAGCCACGCAAACACCCAAAGGTGCCGCCTCAGTCTCCCCTTCGCCCCTGAACCCCGCCGCGAGCCATCAGGCCGGCTCTGCCGAGAAGTCGAGGACGTTTGGTCTTCTTTCTTGTCTTGTGGTTGATGGAGGAGAGGGGTTTTCATGTATTATATGTAACCGAACATAAGTGCAGGCAAAGGGATAGGAAAATATTTACTCAGCTGCAGGGCCTGAGAGCAGAAGGTGGAGGGCGAGGCAGCCCTGCCCTGGGCGTCCGTGCGGCCTGCGTCCAGCCGAGGCCGGGGCCGCCGGCAGGGGGCGCTCGGGGCCGGGGCGCACACCTGCAGGAAGGGCCCCAGGCCGGCAGGGCTGCGGGCTGCGCGGGCACCTTTCTTCTACCCAGGGAGCCCGAGCTGGGGCTGGAGCTGTGGGCGAGGCGACAGTCAATGGTGACAATACCTCATAAATCAACTCGGGGCAAGCTTTGTCAAGCGGCCCGCTGGAAAGGAAAGATAATAGCGCGCCCAGGATCCCCGAGGGGGCGTCCGCGGGGCGATGCTGTGTGCACAGAAAGCCCACGGCTGACAATTTATATCTTTTAAATTAATCCTGGTAACAACCCTGTGAAGCAGGCGCTGTTGTGTCCATGTTAGAGGAGGGAATGGAGGCACCGGGGGCCTGGGCAGAGGCGCGCTGTGAGGCCGGGCGGCCATGCCTGCTCTCTGCAGGACGGCGCTCCTCCGAGGGCCAGGCGCCGGCGGAGGAAGGCAGTTTCCATCCTCAGGCTCCAGCCGAACAAGCCGAGGAGCCCAGCAGCAGGGCTGAGCGCCGCTCGGAGCGCCCAGGGGTCCTGACCGCGGAGGCGCAGGGCCCCCGGGCCGCTGCGCAGTGCCCGGGCCTTGAGCCCGGCGGATTCGCCAGCTGTGTGATCCTGGCACATCGACCTTGCCTAGGCCACCTCCTCTCCAGGGGGAACTAGAGTTATTTATTTTGTGGTACTGAAGATTGAACCCAGAGGCATTCCACCTCTGAGCTACACCCCAACCCCCCTTTTATTTTTTAATAGGATCTTGCTAGGTTGCTAAAGCCCCTTTTATTTTTTTGTTTTAATGGGATCTTGCTAGGTTGCTAAAGTATCTCCTTTTGTTGCTGAGGTTGTCCACAAACCTACAATGCTCCTGTTTCAGCTTCCCAAGTACTGGGATTACAGGCATGCCTGAGGGGAACTGCATTTAGCGACAACAGAATTGTAAGCAGAGGAATCTTCTTTTACTATTATTATTATTACTATTATTAATTTTATTGTTTTGTACTGGGGGCTGAACCAAAGGCATTCTACCTCTAAGCCTGAACCCCAGCTCTACTTTATTTTTATTATTTATTTATTTATTGCCGTAATGGGGATAGGACCCAGGGGCATTCTACCTCGGAGCTACATCCCCAGCCCTATTTTTTATTCTTTATTTTGAAACGGGGTCTCACTGAGTTGTAAAGGGCCTCACGAAGTAGCTGAGGCTGTCTTCAAACTGAGATCCTCCTGTCTCAGTCTCCCAAATGCTGGGATTACAAGCATGTACCACCACACCCGGCTTCCTGTTTCATTTTTATCTTTGAAATAGGTTCTCACTAATTTATCCTGCGCTGGCCTTGAACCTGTGATCCTCTTGTCTTAGCCTCTCAAGTACAGGGACTACAGGTGTGCGCCACCACGCCCAGCTCCACACCACTCACCTGCCTGCTTTCCTGGCAAAGCCTTGTTTGTGTATAACTGAGAAAAGGTGGATGCTTATTTGAAGGAGGTTGCTCTCTCCCCTGAAGAAGGAAATGAATCCATAGGTTTGCTTAACGGTTGAACCTTTATTGTTAAAAACTGGCTTGACCAATTTCCCGCACATTTGGTCTTCATTAGGGGTACTGGGAACTGAACCCAGGGCCCTCTACCACTTGAGCGACATCCCAGACATTCATTCATTCGCTTATTTATTTATTGTGGCATTGGGACTTAAACTCAGTCTTTTTTTATCTTTTCTTTCTTTTTTCTTTTCATGGTACTGGGGCTTGAACCCACAGGCATTCTATCTCTGAGCTACACCCCCCAGCCCTAATTTTTCTTTTTTTTTTTTGTGGTACTGGGGATAGAACCCAGGGGTCTTCTACTTATGGACTACATCCCCAAATCTATTATTATTATTATTATTATTATTATTGTTATCAGTACTGGGGATGGAACCCAGAGGCATTATACTTCTGAACAATACCCCAAGCCCTATTTTTTTTTTTTCTTGTGGTACTGGAGATGGAACTCAGGGGCCTTCTACTTCTGGGCTATACCCCCAGACTTATTTTATATTTTATTTATTTATTTATTTATTTTGGTGGTACTGGGGGTAGAACCCAGAGGCTTTGTACCTCCGGGTTATACTCCCAGACCTTTTTTATATTTTATTTGGAAACAGGGTCTCACTAAGTTGCTGAGAGCCTCACTAAGTAGCTGAGGCTGGCTTCGAACCCGTGTGATCCTCTTGTCTCTGCCTCCCAAGCACAGGGATTACAAGCGTGCGCCACCACGCCCGGCGTCCTGTTTTATATTTTATTTGGAAATGGGTTGTCACTAAGTTGTGGAGGGCCTCACTAAGCTGCTGAGGCTTGTTTTGAACCTATGATCCTCCTGTCTCAGCATCCCAAATACTGGGATAACAAGCGTATGCCACCATGTCTGGCCACCCCAGCCCTATTTTTTATTCTTTATTTTATTTTTTCAGAACTGGGGATTGAACCCAGGGGTATTCTACTTCTGAGCTACACCCCCAGCCATACTTTTTATTCTTTATTTTGAAACAAGGTCTCACTAAATTGCTGAGGGCCTCATCAAGTAGGTGAGGCTGGCCACAAATGTGTAATCCTCCTGTCTCAGCCTCTTATATACTGGGATTACAAGTGTGAACCACTACGCCCAACTTCCTATTTATATTTTTTATTTGGAAACAGGATCTTGCTTAGTTGCTGAGAGTCTAAGTTGCTGAGGCTGTTTGTGAACCACAAGTATCCTGTCTCAGCCTCTTAAATGCTGGGATCACAAGCATGTACCACCATGCCCAGCTCCCTATTTTTTTTTTTTATTTTGAAATAAGGTTTCACAGCTGGGTATAGTGGTGCACACTTGTAATCCCAGTACTTGGGAGGCTGAGACAGAAGAATCTGGGTTCACAGCCAGCCTCAGCTACTTAGTGAGGTCTTCTGCAACTTAGTGAGACCCTGTTTAAAAAACAAAGAATGTCGGGCGTGGTGGCACACATGCTTGTAATCCCTACGCTTGGGAGGCCGAGACAGGAGGACCGCGCAGGTTTGAAGCCAGCCTCTCTGGCTTAAGAGACCCTGTTTCCTAATAAAAATACAAAATAGGTCTGGGAGTATAGCCTGGAGGTAGAAGGGTTTCCAGGAACCCCAGTACCACCAATAAATAATAAATAAAAAAATAAAAAACAAAGAATAAAATATTGGGCTGGGGGTTCTCTCGGAGATTGAGGTAGAATGCTCCTGGGTTCATTTATTTTCATTTTCTAGCACCACGAGAAAAGAAAAGAAAAGAAAAGAAATAGTGTTTCACTAAATTGCTGAGGTTGGCTGGAAACCTGTAATCTTCCTGTTTCAGCCTCCCAAGTACTGGGATTACGGGTGTGTGCCACCAACTCAGATTATTTTTTTGTGTGTGGTACTGGGAATTGGACTTAGGGGTGCTCTGCCACTGAACTGTACTGCTAGCTCTGTTTTATTAATTAATTAATTTATTTATTTATTTTTGTGGTATTGAGGATGGAACCCAGGATCCTCCTACCTCTGAGCTACACCTCCAGACCTGTTTTACATTTTATTTGGGAATAGGTTCTCACTAACTTGCTGAGCGCCTCACTAAGCTGTGATCCTCCCGTCTCAGCCTCCCAAGTACTGGGATTACAAATGTGTCACGCCTGGCATTCTGTTTTATTTTGAGATAGGGTCTCGCTAAGTTTTCCAGGCTAGCCTTGATTTTGTGATCCCCCTGTCTCAGCCTCCTGAACTGCTAGGATTACAGGTGTGCCCCGCAGGGCCCAGCTGGGGACACAATTTGTCATAAACAGTCCCCCCTTTCTTCCTCCACTCCACCTTCTCCTGAATGATCTTGAGAAAACTGAATTTGAATTGATTAGCTTCAATTCAATAATTGCGGCTAAAGAGGGACACCGAACCGCAAATGCTGAGCTCTGTCTGCCCTCATAAGGAGGAGACGAATCTCTTCATGTCACAACAGCTTCCACGACGGCCACTGGGAGAGGTACAAGTTGCCACTTACCCCAAGGGGAGCCTGCGAACCCCAGATCCTATTACCAAGGATCAAGGTATGCTGATGCTGTTTTTTTTTTTTTTTTTTTGGTACTGGAGATTGAACCCAAAGGTGTTCTTACCTCCAAGCTATACTCACAGCCAGATCTTATTTCTTTTCTTTCTTTCTTTCCTTTTTTTTATTTTTTGTGGGTCTGGGGATGGAACCCAGGGCATTCGACCTCCGAGCTACACCCGTAGCCCTATTTTTTATTCTTTATTTTGAAACAGGGTCTCACTGAGTTGCAAAGGGCCTCACTAAGTAGCTGAGGCTGACTGTGAACCCTGATCCTCCTGTCTCAGCCTCCCAAACGCTGGGATTACAAGCATGCACCACCAGCCGGGCGTGGTGGCGCACGCTTGTAATCCCCGCGCTTGGGAGGCTGAGACAGGAGGATCACGCAGGTTCGAAGCCAGCCTCAGCTACTTAGTGAGGCTTTCAGCAACTTAGTGAGACCCTGTTTCCAAATAATATATAAAAAAGGTCTGGGAGTATAGCCTGGAGGTAGAAAGCCTCTGGGTTCCACCCCCAGTACCACCAAAATAAATAAATAAATAAATAAATAAATAAATAAATAAACTACAAGCATGCACCACCATGCCCGGCCAGATTTTATTTCTTATTTGGCAACAGGGTCCCACCAAGTTGTTGAGAGCCTCGCCAAGTTGCCTAGGTTGGCTTTGAACTGCTGTCCTTCTGTCTCAGCCTCCCAAGTACCAAGATTACAGGCGTGTGCTACCAGGCCTGGCCACGTGCTGCTGCTCTGATGCTCCGAGTGGTCTCTGGCTGCTTTTTCATTTGATCTCTGTCCGGTGCATCCATCACTACTGGGTGGCTGGGGGAGGAATGGCAGCCATGGTTGGATGGGCCTGGTTTTTAAAGCCATGCTGGCTGTGCAGTCGCCTCAGTAATTGCTTTAAGATGACGCCGAGCTCAGACCTTTGCTAAGCGATGTAGCCCGTCCCATTGTGGCATGAGGTCCCAGGGTCAGGAGCAGCTGGATGCCGCGTACATAAAATAGTGCTTGCTATTAATATTCCCTGGTGACAAGGGTAGTGCACGAGGGGGGTGGCAAAGTAGTATGTCCTGAGCTTTCCTGCCTCCCACCCTTCCTGTTCTTCCTCCTCCTTCTCCTTCTCTCTTTGGTTGGAGCTGGAGATTGAACACAAGGGCATTCTATTTTTTTTTTTTTTTTTGGTGGTACTGGGGATGGAACCCAGGGGCCTTCTATCTCTGGGCTGCATTCCCAGACCGATTTTATATTTTATATGGAAACAGGCAAGGTCTCTTAAGCCAGCTGAGGCTGGCTTCGAACCTGCGCGATCCTCCTGTCTCAGCCTCCCAAGCGTGGGGATTACAAGCGTACGCCACCATGCCCGGCCGATTTTTTATTCTTTATTTTGAGACAGGGTCTCACTAAGTTGCGGGGGGCCTCAGTAAGTAGCTGAGGCTGCCCTCAAACTGCGATCCCCCAGTCTCAGCCTCCCGAATGCTGGGATTACAAGCGTGCGTCACCACGCCTGGCTTATTCTTTTTTTTTTTTTTTTTTAAAACAGGGTCTCACTAAGTTGTGGAGATCTTCACTAAGTAGCTGAGCCTGTCTGTGAACCACGATCCTCTGGTCTCAGCCTCCCAAATGCTGGGATTACAAGCGTGCACCAGCACGCCCGACTGGCATTCTATTTCTGAGACATACCCCTAGCCCCATTATTTTTTTATTTTTTTATTTTTGCGGTACTGGGGATGGAACCCAGGGACATCCACCTCCAAGCTATACCCCCAGCCTTATTTATTTATTTATTTATTTATTTATTTATTTATTTATTTATTTATTTATTTATTTTGTGGTACCGGGGATGGAACCCAGGGCCATTCTACCTCTGAGCTACACTCCTGGTCCTATTTTTTTTTTTTTTTCCCGTTCTTTATTTTGAAAAAGCGTCTTCCGAGTTGCAAAGGGTCTCACTAAGTAGCTGAGACTGTCCGTGAATCCAGATCCTCCTGTCTTAGCCTCCCAAATGCTGGGATTACAAATGTGCACTACCATGCCTGGCTTATTTTATTCTTTATTTTGAAACAGGGTCTCATTAAGGTGCGGAGAGCCTCACTAAATTGCTGAAGCTGGCTATAAACCTGTGATCCTCCTATCTCGGCCTCCAAGTACTAGGATTACAAGCTTGCACTCTCAGGCTCCCAAGTCACATCTTTTGTTCTCTGTTTTCTAGATACCCATGGGAAAATGAAAGAATAAAAGAGTCTCGTGCTGACATCCTGGGGGAGGCCCTGGCAATCAGGCCCAGCCTCAAGGGCAGGGATGGGGTCTCCATGTTTATCAAGGAGTCTGGCTGAGGGAGTTTTAGGTTATCCCTCCCAGACATTTTTCATTTTCTCCTCTTTCTGCTGTCATCCACTTGACATAACTGGGTCTCCTCTGGACTATGGGCCTTCCGGCAGGACAGAGTTTCTAAGATTGATGTTCTCCTTCAGCGTCTTGTGCCCTTTACCTATTCTCTGTTTTTGACAGCTTTCCATGAAAATCTGCTTTAATTACATAATGGGCCGGCCACCTCCTTACCATCAGTCAGGCTAAGACCCGTTCCACACTCTCTTGATGCCGGCAAACGTCGGCTTCCACACCCCGGGCGGGGCTGTTGACCAGCACATGCTACCGCCCACCTTGTGAACACTGCAGGTGATTTGTCTTGAGACCATCAGGAGGAGCAAGACCCTGCAGTCCACCCCAGGAATCACCAGCTTCCGTAAAAGCCACTCAACTAATGAGGAGTGATAGACCTGCCCTACTTAGCCCTGCACCTACTAGCCGATACGGCTGTTCTTCCGACTTGCGCACTTCAGGGCCCTACGTTTTGTCAGTATGAGACAGGTCTCCCAGATGCAAGACACATGGGATTAAACACGCACGCACTGCAAACAGGGATGCTGTTTTCCCACACCTGCAACTCAAACAGAAATTCCAGGCCTTTTTATTTTTTTATGATGCTGGGGATGGAACCCAGGAGCATTCTACCTCCGAGCTACACTCCCAGCCTGGTTTTTTATTCTTTATTTTGAAACAGGGTCTCACTAAGTTGTGTGTGTGGGCTCACTAAGTTGCTGAGGCTGGCTTCAAACCCAAATCCTCCTGTCTCTGCCTCCCAAATTCTGGGATTATCAGCATGCGCCACCCCGCCTGTTTTTTTTTTTTTTTCTCTCCAATCTTTCTAAACTGGGTGTGGTGGCGCAACCTTGTAATCCCCACGCTTGGGAGGATTACACAGGTTCGAAGCCAGCCTCACCTACTTAGTGAGGCTGTCAGCAACAGTGAGACCCTGTTTCCAAATGAAATAAATAAAATATAAAATAGGTCTGGGAGTATAGCCCGGAGGTAGAAAGCCCCTGGGTTCCACCCCCACTACCACCAAAAAAAAAAATCTTCCTACATTTTCTCTCAAGGCCATCAGGGCCATGGTTCTAGATGCTACCTGGCTAGAGTCACCTGACCAGCCTACTAATCACTTTGGTAATTATTACTGAGCAGCTTCTGGGGAGGTGGAGCAGGGCGGGGAGGGTGAACTTGGAATTTAGAGCATTTTAATAATGATCACGCAGAATCTTTGTCTAAAAGTAGGCCCAAACAATTAGATCTTCTGAGCACTTTTTTGAGTGAATCCTTTTATTTTAAGGATATTTTAATCCTTAATTACTAGGAATCATTAAGGGCCTGCATTACAATGATGCAGTGCTGGGAAAAAATTCCACGTAAGTCATTCTTTTTTTTTTGTGTGTGTGTGGTGCTGGGATTGAACCCAGGGTTTTTTTTTTTTTTTTTTTTTTTTTTAACCTCCGAGCTACACTCCCAGCCCTATTTTTTATTCTTTCTTTTGAAACAGGGTCTCACTAAGTTGCAGAGGGCCTCACTAAGAAGCTGAAGCTTGCCACGAACCTCGATCCTCCTGTCTCAGCCTCCCAAATGCTGGAATTACAAGCTGAAGTCATTCTTTTTAAGGTGAAAACTAAGACACCAGCTTGGGTCAGAGGCACCACCCGAGGGAGGGACCTGGCCAGATAGGGCCTCACAGCAGAGAGAGTTTCCGCAGAAAAACTCTTTGACCTTTCTCTGGTCCCCAAAGGTTACCATTAAAGGACAATAGACAGCAGATTCCCTTCTTAATTAACATTTTTATTAAATAACCCATTTCAAATAATGGTTAAATTCTCTAAATTTATATCATTCTATTAGCCATAATATAATCTCATTAACCTTGAAATCCCAGTCTTAACTACCCAATTCTATCCACCATGGTACTAGCTACTAAACTAATTAAGTGACCTTCAAACTATTTCTCCTTTATACAAAATCATCATCATCATCATCATCATTATTATTTTTCTCCTAGTTCTTAACTGGATCTGTCTTGCTTTACTTACTGTGAACCTGGTGGCTAAAAGCTGCTGACTGGAGAAGAATTTTCCCACTGAAATCAATCTCACTTTTTTTTTTTTGGTACTGGGTACTGGGGATTGAACCCAGATGCATTCTACTTTTTTCCATCTCTAAGGCAGGCCAGAGAAACAAGTGTCTCACCGGACTCTACCTCTGCATCCTGCCCCACTCTGGCTGAGAGAAGATTTCAGAGCTAGCATCTACTTTGATGAGTATGCACACATGACACATGCACTGCTTTTCTTCCCTCCCTCCCTCCCTCCCTTCTTTCTTTCTTTCTTCCTTTCTTCCTTCCTTCCTTTCTTTCATTCTTGGTGCTGGGGATGGAACCCAGGGGCATTCTACCTCTGAGCTACACCTCCCAGCCCTATTTTTTAAATTCTTTATTTTGGAAACAGGGTCTAAGTTGCAGAAGGCCTCACTAAGTAGCTGAGGCTGGCCGCCGGTGCTGTGGATAGAACCTAGAGGCATTCTACCTCTGAGCTACACACCCAGCCTTCTCTCTCTCTCTCTCTCTCTCTCTCTCTCTCTCTCTCTCTCTCTCTCTTTTTTTTGCGGAACTAGAGGTTAAACCCAGGGGCATTCTACCTCTGAATTACACCCTAGTCCAATTTTTATTCTTTATTTTGAAACAGGATCTCACTAATTTTTGGAGGGCCTCACTAAGTAGCTGATCCTCCTATCTCAGCCTCCCAAGTACCAGGATTAAAAGTGTGCACCACCGTGCCCGGCTAGAAACAAGTTCTCACTAAGTTGCTTATGGCCTCTATAAATTACTGAGGCTGACCTCAAACCTGCGATCTTCCTGTCTCAGCTTCCCAAGTACTGGGATCACAGGTGTGTGCTACCATGCCAAGCTTAACCTCACCTTTACAGCCCCCAACCTCAGGCTATTCTCAACTTTCTAAATTTGTGTTCTGAACTATTCACAGAGGCAGATTCCCCTTGCCCGCATGGTTTACAGAAATACAAGAAAGCTGCTATGGGGCTGGAGGTGCAGCTCAGTGGTAGAGTGCTTGCCTAGCATGCACCAGACTCTGGGTTCCATCCCCAGCATCCCCTTCCCACACACATACAAAAGAAATTTGCCTCCTTCTCCTGGGATGTCTTCATCAAAGTGACCTCAGGCTTCATGAAAACCATCCTATACACAACTAAAGGGAAATGTGCTAAGCCAGACCTGATTTTTTTTAAAAAGTGGGTTGAAATTGGAAAAAGTTAAGTATTTTCATATTAGAAAACATTTTGGGTTGTAGCATACTAGTTGGACCAGTTTCCAAATTAGGCTAAAAACTTTGGTGAATTTGAAACATATATGTGTTTATGTGTGTGTGTGTGTATAGTATGTGTATGTGTGTATGAAACCCTCAGCAACTTAGTGAGACCCTATTTCAAACTAAAAAATAGGGCTGGGAGGCCGGGCGTGGTGGCGCATGCTTATAATCCCTGCGCTTGGTAGGTGGAGACAGGAGGATCGTGCTGGTTCAAGGCCAGCCTCACTGGCTTAAGAGACCCTGTTTCCAAATAAAAATATAAAATAGGTCTAGGAATGTAGCCTGGAGGTAAAAGGGCTTCCAGGAACCCCAGTACCATAAAAAAAATAAAATAAAATAAAGTAGGGCTGGGGTTGTAATTTGGAGGTAGAATGCCCCTTGGGTTCAATCTCCAGTATCAAAACCAATAAATTGAGGCTCGTGGGGAATACTGGGCTTCAGAGTAAGAAGCCATCCTTGGTGGCCCACTGCAGACTGTCAACAGATTTGAGGCTGCTTGGTAGAAAGTGTAAGAGCTGAACTGCTTATCATTCTTTTTTAAATTTTTATCCTTTTATTTATTTAATTTTATTTATATGTAGAACATATTGAAAATGGTATACATTTAGACTATGCTTGGTGCCCCCCCGTTCCCTTACCAATAGTGAGTGTCCAGGCCTCCATTATCTGGAGTCCCTCTGGTATCCCCAACGCTCCCTAGTTTGGCATATTAGAGAAAACGTATGTCCCTTCTCTTTCTGTGCTTGGCTGATCTCACTTAACTGCTTATCATTTTTGAAGGATATAGCCTCTTGGGTATCTGGCATATAACCATTTCCTTCCTTCTTTTCTTCCTTTTTTTTTTTTTTTTTTTTTTAATGGTACAGGGGATAGAACCCAGTGGTTTTCTTTCTACCTCCAAGCTAAACTCCCAGACCTATTTTATTTGGAAGCAGGCTGGCTTCGAACCTGTGCGATCCCCCTGTCTCAGCCTCCCAAGCGCTGGGATTACAAGTGTGGGCCACCATGCCCAGCTTCTTTTCTTTCTTTCTTTCTTTCTTTCTTTCTTTCTTTCTTTCTTTCTTTTTTTTTGTGGTACTGAATCCAGGGGCATTCTACTTCTGAGCTATACCTCCAGCAATTTTTATTTTTCTACTTTGAGAGTCTCACTAGGTTACTGAGAGTCTATGTTGCTGAGGCTGTCTTCATACTTGCGGTCCTCCTGTCTCAGCCTCCCAAGTGCTGGGATTACAGGCATGGCCACCTTGCCTGGCTGGGATATAACCATGTTCTGCCCTAAATTACTATTGCAGGAGGGGGAGCCTTCTCTGTTGGTCTGCAGTTTCTCCGTAAAGCATGGGGCTTTCATTCTGTAGAAGCCTCCTAGTGGCCAAGCAACCGATAGCAGGTACAGACCCCAGCCCAAAGCACTTGAAGGATAAGGAGCGTGTGGATCATTGATGGCCGTCACCTTGGTAGGACAGTTTTTCACATCCCTAATATTAGACACAACACAGGACCCAACCCAACCTAATCATGAGTGAACTGCAGAGTCAGGATCTAACTCTCGAGTCTTCCTGGCTGACCTCCGGCCCCACGGGGACACCTTGTTGGTGTGCGATGGTTTGTCTGCGGCTTTCTTGAAACACTTCATGACGTGATTGGTGGCTGACTAGAAAAAGACCAGCCTCTCCTCTCTGCCCTTCACATCCGCAAATGATTCACCTGCCAATCAAAGGCTATGTGTTTCCGGTCTTTTTCTATCTAGAGCAGCCCAACCAGCAAGACCGCCTTGGTTGGCCACCAAGTTGCCAGGGGACCGAGCCTGCCACCGTCTCACCTGAACGCCCTCTCCCGTGAGAGCTGAGCAGGACTGGATCTGCCAGACGCGATCGCGAATGGTGTGCAGGTTCAATCCTTCTGCGATCTCGGAGGCAGGCGCCGCCGTGAGCAGATCCTGCTTGTTTGCAAAGATGAGCACTGGGACACAACTGAGCTTTTCCTCCTCTAGTAATTCAGCTAGTTCCTGCATCATTTGGAGGAAAAAGAAGGGTGAAATCTATGATACTGAAGTTTACGCTTCTAGTTACAAAAACAAACCAGTTAAGCTGAACTAATAACTTTTTTTTGTTTGGTACTGTGGATTGAACTCAGCATTCTACACCCGAGCTCCACCCTCAGCCTATTTCTTTCTTTCTTTTCCTTTTCTTTTCCTTTCTTTCTTTCTTTCTTTCTCTCTTTCTTTCTTTCTTTCTTTTTCTTTTCTTTCTTTTTTTTGTGGGTCTGGGCATGGAACCCAGGGGCATTCGACCTCCGAGATACACCCCCTGCCCTATTTTTTATTCTTTTATTTTGAAACCGGGTCTCACTGAGTTGCAGAGGGCCTCACTAAGTAGCTGAGGCTGTCCGCGAACCGCAATCCTCCAGGTCTCAGCCTCCCGAATGCTGGGATTACAAGCGTGCACCACCATGCCCGGCCTCTTTCCTGGGGATTGAACCCAGGGACATTCTACCTCTGAGCTACACTCCAACCTGTTTTATTTTTTTATTTTGAAACAGGGTCTTACTAAGTAACTGAGGCTGGCTGAGAACCTTCTGTTTCAGCCTCCCAAGCACTGGGATTACTGGTGTACCACTATGGCGCAGCTTTCTTTTTGTTTTAAATTCTTTTTTTTTCTTTTAAATTTTTTTATTGGTGCATTATATTCATACATGTTTTAAATTCTTTTTTTTTTTTTTTTTTTTTGGTGGTACTAGGGTTCCTGGAAGCCCTTCTACCTCCGGGCTACACTCCCAGACCTATTTTTACATTTTTATTTGGAAACAGGGTCTCCTAAGCCAGCGCGCTCGGCTGGCTTCGAACCTGTGCGATCCTCCTGTCTCTGCCTCCCAAGCGCGGGGATTACAAGCGTGCGCCACCACGCCCGGCTACATGTTTTAAATTTTGAAACAGGGTCTCACTAAATTGCAGAGGCTAGCTTCCAACCTGAGATCCTCCTGTCTCAGCCTCCCAAGTACTGAGATTACAAGTGTGTGCCACCACATCCAGCCATTTTGGCTACTTTAAACACTTAGGTTTTCTTTTCTTTCTTTCTTTCTTTCTTTCTTTCTTTCTTTCTTTCTTTCTTTTTTTTTTTTGGTGGTACTGGGGTTCCTGGAAGCCCTTCTACCTCCGGGCTACACTCCCAGACCTATTTTTACATTTTTATTTGGAAACAGGGTCTCCTAAGCCAGCGCGCGCGGCTGGCTTCGAACCTGCATGATCCTCCTGTCTCTGCCTCCCAAGCGTGGGGATTACAAGCATGCACCACCACACCCGGCAAACACTTAGGTTTTCAAAGAGAACTGGGCGACTCTACAATAGAGCTCCCTCCCCGTCCTACTAATGGGCAGCACTGGTTCAACTGAGTGATGACCCAGAAATCATCGTGGTATGGAAGTAACCTGGGCCATCTCCAGGAGTCCGGAGAGTGTCCAACTTACTTGCCAAAAGAAAGAAACATAAATATGGGCACTTCTGCCTCTGAAGTCCACCGTGGTAGTTCACGGGTCAAGGCTCTGCAATGAGATCTAAATACACTTCTCCACAGAGGTCCATTCCGTGGAACCCTTGCTGCTCCTACGTGTGACTGTGCTCTGGGTAAAAAGATCTATGCCCGTTGCTTCTCTCTGTAACACTGTGCACCAGGCCAACATGTAATCATGCTGACACGTACCCTGCATTTGAAGTCATATTTGGGTTCACGGTTTATATTTTCTCCTGGCTTGAAAACAAAAGCAGCTTAGTTTTGGCTTGCAAGTCTTTCCATTCTTTTGAATTTGTTGAAGTTACCCCTGGGTCCCTCAAGTAGGTACTGAAAAATGCAAATAGCAATGATAAGTGCCTTAATTCTCTGGGTTTGTTTCTACATAGCCTGGGAAGGAACCTGAAAAGCTTTTGGGCAGCCTGCTAAGTGCCATTTGCTCCTATCTTGTATATTTAATTTGATTAAAGTTAAAAGGCTCTAATAAAAAATTGTTTAAAGCACAGTAGCACATGCTCGTGATCCCAGCACTTGGGAAGCTGAGACAGGGGGATTACAGGTTCTAGGTCAACAAGTGGTAACTAAGGGAGACCCTATTTCAAAATAAAAAATAAAACAGGGATAGGGTCATAGCTCAGAGGTATTAGAATGCCTAGGGTTCAATCCTCAGCCTCTCTGCTCCTCTGCATGTCTGTCTGTCTGTCTCTCTCTCTTACACACACACACACACACACACACACACACACACACACACACACAGTTTAAAGAACTCTCAACGAATGTCTTGTTAGACAGCTGGTATTTTTGCCTGCTTGCCAAAATGACCACTTTGTTTGAACTGTAAAGGTTAAACAAAAAATACCTCCCTTGTTCTTACATGTTTACAAGGTAGATTAATGCACGCCTAGTTATTTGGAAAATATCTCGACAGAAGCATTATTTACCTGCCCGGTTTCTTCAAATCTTTTTCTGTCTGCACTGTCGATTACATATATCTGCAAAGGAAGAGAAGAAGGTTACTTCAAAAAGCAGAAACAGAAAAAGACTGGGAAACTGTGTGTGTGCATGTGTGCGGGGGTACTGGGGATGGGACTGAGGGGCATTCTACCTCTGAGACACACCCTACACCTATTTTATTCTTTATCTTGAAACGGGGTCTCACTATGTTGCAGAGGGCCTCACAAATTGCTGAGGCTTGCCGTGAACCTACAATTCTCCTGTCTCAGCCTTCCAAGTACTAGGATTCAAAGCATGCACCACCATGCCCAGCTCAAGAGGGAACTTAGCATGAGGCCTTAAAGCTCTTCTGGTTTCTTCCCAGGCCATGTAGAAATGAACCCAGAAGAATAATTCGCTTATCGTTGCTATTTACAAAAGCAGTAAGTGATCTCCAATTAGTAGGTTTCAGCTTAGCATACCATACGGAAACTGGTAGGTAACCTCACCTCATCTATGAAAACAAAAGTAAATAATTAAGGATGCCCATAGAGCCAGGTGTGGTGGTGCACACCTATAATCCCAGTCCTTGGGAGGCTGAGACAGGAGGATCGCAGGTTCACAGCCAGCCTTAGCTACTTAGTGAGGCCCTCTGCAACTTAGGGAGACCCTCCCTTCCTCTCTGCAGGAGCCAGAGTTGCCTGAACTTCTACAAAGGAGAAACCTTTCCTCTGGGTCTTCTTACCACAAACCAGTGAGAATTTCAAAGCTTCTGCCAAAGAAGATGTGAATTGGTTTTGCTTACAGCATCACTCCGAGTGCTGTGGATTATAACCTTAGCAATACTTTATGACTTAAATTTGTGTGTGTGTGTGTGTGTGTGTGTGTGTGTGTGTATGATACCCTCAGCCCTATTTTTTATTTTTTTATTTTTTGTGGTGCTGGGGATTCAACCCAGGGGTATTCAACCTCTGAGCTACACCCCCAGACCAATTTTTTATTCTTTATTTTTGAAACAGGGTCTCACTGAATTGCAAAGGGCCTCATTAAGTAGTTGAGGCTGTCTGCGAACCTGCAATCCTCCTGTCTCAGCCTTCCAAATGCTGGGATTACAAGTGTGCACCACCACACCTGGCCTTTATTTTTTATTTTGAAACAGGGTCTCACTAGGTTTCTGAGAGCCTCACTGAATCTCTGAGGCTCTATTAGAATCTGCAGTCCTCCTGTCTCAGCCTCCCAATCCTAGGATTGCAAGCATGTGCCGCCACACCTTTTTTTTTTTTTTTTGCAGTACTGGGGATTAAATCCAGAGGCGTTCTACCTCCGAGCTACACCCCCAGACTTGTTTTTTATTCTTTATTATGAAACGGTCTCACTGAGTTGCAAAGGGCCTCACTAAGTAGTAGCTGAGGCTGTTCTCGAATCGTGATCATTCTGTCTCAGCCTCCCAAATGCTGGGATTACAACTGTGTGCCACCACGCCCAGCTCCATTTATTTATTTATTTATTTATTTATTTATTTATTTATTGCAGTACTGGGGGTGGAAACCAAGGGTGTTCTACCTCCGAGCTACCCCCCCCAGCACTATTTTTTATTCTTTATTTTGAAACAGGGTCTCACTGAGTTGCAAAGGGCCTAAGTAGCTGAGGCTGTCCACGAACCACGATCCTCCTATCTCAGCCTCCCAAATACTGGGATTACAAGCGTGTGCCACCATGCCCAGCTTTTATTTATTTATTTTTAAATTTTGAAACAGGGTCTCACTAGGTTGCTGAGGCTGATCTTGAACCTGCGATCCTCTTGTCTCAGTCTCCAGAGTACTGGGATTTCAGGCATGTGCCACCACAGCCAGCTACCTCCCTTCTATCATACTTCAAATCTTATTTCTTGGTCACTTACCCTAAATTAACGGAGTTGAAGTCAGATGTTCTCAGAGTTCTTTTTCCCTGAGAATAACTCCGGCACTGTTAGGAGCTGCCCTGGTTCTTTCAAAACACGAGAGAGCCACTCAGCGTGCTAACGTGAGGGTGGGTGGGCTTTCTGTAAGGAGTCAGCCGTCAGTACCTCAGGCTCTGTGGCCCACAGGATCTCATCCCAACATCTGGACGCTGCTGTTGCATGTGAGAAAGCAACCACGGCCACCACAGGGAACCCCAGATCAGATGCCTGTCGCTGTGTTCCCAAAGAACTTTACTTATGGGCACTGAAATTTGAATTTCATATAATTTTTACATGCCACAAAATATTCTTCTTTTGATTTTTTTCCCCCAAAAACTTAAAAATATAACCTGGGTGTGGTGGCACTCACCCGTAATCTCAGTACTTGTGAGGCTAAGACAGGAGAACTGCACGTCTGAGGCCACACTCAGTGACTTAGTGCGACGCTCAGCAATTTAGTGAGACTCTCTTTCCGAATAATAAGTAAAACAGGAGCCAGCATTCGGGAGGCTGAGACAGGAGGATCGCTGGTTCGTGGACAGCCTCAGCTACTTAGTGAGGCCCTTTGCAACTCAGTGAGACCCTGTTTCAAAATAAAGAATACAAAATAGGGCAGGGGGTGTAGCTCCGAGGTAGAATGCCCCTGGGTTCTATAAAAAAAAAAAAAAAAAAAAAAAGAATAGGGCTGGAAGTCTAAGCAAAATGCCCCTAGGTTCAACTACCAAAACAAAACAAAAAACCAAAACACACACACACACACACTCTCTCTCTCTCTCTCTCTCTCTCTCTCTCTCTCTCTCTCTCTCTCTCTCTCTCTCTGGCTCACAGGCTATATGTAAACAGGAGGCGGGCTGGATCAATCTGTCCAGCCCTTCTCTAAAGCAAGATTTTACCATGGCACTCTAGAGAAAATTGAAAAGACTTAACCAGGCAATAAAATGTGTCAAGCCTCTTCTAGCAGCATGGAGTCTAGTGTAATAGGTCTTTTTCAACCAACAATGGGAGCCTATTAAACACAGACAAACCAATAGAACCCAACCCCATTGCTGCTCCGGCTGCTCAGGAGCTGGCGGGCAGGGCTGAACCCCAGGCCTGAGACGCTAACCTGGGGACTCCGCCGCTTCTCACAGTTTGTCAGTCTGGCACTTGAAAATAATGACAGGTTAGCCGGGCGTGGTGGCGCACGCTTGTAATCCCCGCGCTTGGGAGGCTGAGACAGGAGGATCGCGCAGGCTCAAAGCCAGCCTCAGCTACTTAGTGAGGCTCTCAGCAACTTAGTGAGACCCTGTTTCCAAAGAAAATACAAAAAAGGTCTGGGAGTATAGCCTGGAGGTAGAAAGCCTCTGGGTTCCACCCCCAGTACCACCACCAAAAAAAAAGAGAAAAGAAAAGAATGACAGGTTGATGCTCAACCCAAAATATTATTTTGGCCTAGTTTGTAATGGACTTGAAGGAAGGGTTGCTCGGAAAAGATTTCTGCTGAATGGTACATTAATTGCTTGGCGTGCTTCGCTAAGGAAAATGTGGGGTCCAGGGTCGTACTGCAATACCTTGCAGTCTCCCCTCAAGGTGTTAGAGCTTTTAGTCTAACACCACCCTCACCAATAGACCACAAAGTTTCTGAGACTTCCGTAGGGAGCCTCACAGTCACTAACATCCTAATGTACTGCAATTCTTTGGGTATTTCTTTCAAAGTATTTTTTTTTTTTTTTTTTTTTTGCGGGTCTGGGGATGGAACCCAGGGGCATTCAACCTCCGAGCTACACCCCCTGCCCTATTTTTTATTCTTTATTTTGAAACCGGGTCTCACTGAGTTGCAGAAGGCCTCACTAAGTAGCTGAGGCTGTCCGCGAACCGTGATCCTCCGGTCTCAGCCTCCCAAATACTGGGATTACAAGCGTGCGCCACCACGCCCGGCTTCTTTCAAAGTATCTTAATCTAACAAATACAGAGATAGGAATATATTTTTTCTCAGACACCTGCTTTATCCCAAATCTGTTTTTTTGTTTGTTTTGTTTAATTTTTTGGTACTGGAGATTGAACCCAAGGGTGTTTTACTTCCAAGCTACACCCTTAACCCTAATTTATTTTTATTTTGGAACAGGATCTCACTAGATTGTTGAGAGTCTCACTACTTGCGGAGGCTATCCTTGAACCTGCCATCCTCCTGTCTCAGCCTCCCAAGTACTAGGATTACAAGCATATGCCACCATGCCCAGGTCCATGCTCTTCTTTCAAAAAATGAAAAAGGCCACGCATTGTGGTGCATGCTTGTAATCCGAGGACTTGAGAGGTTAAGACAGGAGATTCTCAGGTTTGAGGCCAGCCTCAGCTACTTAGTGAGGCCAACCGCAACTTAGCGAGACCTTTTTCCAAATAAGAAATAAAATAGGTCTGGGGCCGGGCATGGTGGCGCACACTTGTAATCCCAGCATTCGGGAGGCTGAGACCGGAGGATGGCGGTTTGCGGACAGCCTCAGCTACTTAGTGAGGCCTTCTGCAACTCAGTGAGACCCGGTTTCAAAATAAAGAATAAAAAATAGGGCAGGGGGTGTAGCTCGGAGGTTGAATGCCCCTGGGTTCCATCCCCAGACCCGAAAAAAAAAAATAGGTCTGGGGTAGAGCCCAGAGGTAGAGTGCCGCTGGATTTCATCCCTATTATCACACACACACACAAAAGAACAAAGAAAAAAAAAAGGAAGAAAGAAAAAAGAAAGAGAAAAAAAGGAAAAAGAAAAGGGAGTTAAGCATGGTGGTACAGTCTGTAAACTCAGTATTTGGGAGTCTGAGACAGGAGGATCACAGGTTTGAGGCCAGCCTTAGCAACTTATCAAGACTCTGTTTCAAAATAAAAGCAATAGAAAGGGGCTGAAGGTGTAGCTCAGAGGAACCATGCTCCCGGTTTCAATTTCCAGATCCAAAAAAAGAGAAGGGGAGGGGAGAAATTATACCTTAAAAATGTTTTATTTTTCAGTGTAGTTTTAGATTTACGGAACTGAATACATAGCACAGAGAATCAATCCCATAGTACCCCACCTCTACCCCCACCCAGAACAGTTTCCCCTGGCAATGTCTTACATTAGTATGGGGCACTGTTATAATTAATGAACCAATACTGATGTGCTAGGTTCACTGTTCATGCTTCAAAGCTCTGTGGATTTGGCACTGGGTGTAGCTCAGAGGCACAGCACTCTCCTAGCATGCACAAGGCATAATCCTCAGCACTAGGGAAGAGAAAAGAAGTCTGAGTTGGGCACGGTGGCGCACACCTGCAATCCCAGGACTCGGAAGTCTGAAACAAGAGGATTGCCAATTCGAGGCCAGCCTTGGCAATTTCATAGACTCATATCAAAATTAAATATAAAAAGGAGTAGGGATATAGATCAGTGGTAGAGTGGTCCTGGGTTCAATCTCCAGGACAAAAACAAAAAGCAAAGAACAAAAACACAAAACCAAGCCAAAAAACAAAACCTACAATTTTAATACTCCCTACTGCTTCTAGCTCAGTCCCCTAGAACTGTTCACGATGAGCCCGATCCCTTGGTCTTAAGGTAGTTCTGGAAGGACTGGAGACAGCCGCAAGCCTTCCCTTGGCTAGGGACGAGCCTGCAGGCCTTTTGGAGTTCCCTCCACCTGGCTCCAGGACTGCCGGGACTTGACTGCTGGATGCACTTGACTGGCCGACTCATGGGTGACATAGTCACTGGCTGGCTTTCTGACGTCCCTCTTCTATACAAATCACTGTGGTAATTTACATACTTTATTTTGCCTAGGTGGGTGTGGGCAGAACACTGTTACTGAGCGACAGCAAAACATCTTATCCGTTTGTATGGAGGCAAGTCTCCCACGTCATAGGAGGTAAGTCTCCCCGCGTCTAGGGGGGCATGTCTCCCCGCGTCCTAGGGGGGCACGTCTCCCCGCGTCCTAAGGGGGCACGTCTCCCCCATGGTCTGCAGCTTCCTGCTGCCTGTGCTCACTCCCAAGGGTTAGTGTCACAGCAATGTAATTACAAGAAAGAACAGGACAGTCAGGTGTGGCGGCACATGCCTACGATTCTAGATATCTGGGAGACTGAACAAGAAGGATCACAAGTTCAAGGCCAGCCTGGGCAACTTAGCCCCGATCTCAAGTGCAGTCAGTTGTAGAGCACCCCTAGGTTCGACCCCGTACATGAAAATATTTACAAGGTCAGTGTCCCTCACACATGGCAGGAGGGATCACACAGTAGCACGTCAGAAGGGGTACTTACAAGAATATCGGTATTTTCAAAATAATTCCTCCAGTAAGGTCTGATTTTTCTTTGTCCACCAATGTCCCATACATTCAGTTTAAACCCCTGTGATTGTACACTTTTGATGTTAAAACCCTGAAACAGAGACATAAATACCAAGTTTATTAGTTTTGACAAAGTTCCATTTAACTGTGCGTGTGTGCCCGCGTGAACGTGTACACGCGAGAACACTGGCTTGCACCAAGGGCGGGGACAGTCTAAGTACACGCTCTGCCACCGAGCTACAGCGAACACCCTAACAGCTGTGTGTGTGTGCGTGTGTGTGTGTGTGTGTGTGTGTTACTGGGGATTGAAGCCAGGAGTAGTCTACCTATAAGCTATACCTTCCAGCCCTATTTTATGTTTTATATTTTGAAAGAGGCTCTCACCCAGTTGCTGAAGCTGGCTATGAATCTGATCCTCTTGTCTCAGCCTCCTAAATTCTGGGGAGATAAGCGTGTGCCGCCACACCCAGCTCTAATAGCTCTTTTTTTTTTTTTTTTTTTTTTTTTTTGCAGTACTAGGGATTGAACCCAGGGTCATTCTCCCTCTGAGCTACACCCCCAGCCCTATTTTTTAAAATTATTTATTTTGAAACAGGGTCTACTGAGTTGTAGAGGGCCTAAATAGCTGAGGCTGGCCACGAGCCTGCAATCCTCCAGTCTCAGCCTTCCAAATGCTGGCTTCTAATAGTTTTTTTTTTTTTTTTTTTTTTTTTTTGGTGGTACTGGGGGTGGAACCCAGAGGCTTTCTACCTCTGGGCTATACTCCCAGACCCCCAGACCTATTTTATACTTTATTTGGAAACAGGGTCTTACTAAGTTGCTGAGAGCCTCAGTAAGTAGCTGAGGCTGGTTTTGAATCTGTGCAATTCCTCGTGTCTCAGCCTCCCAAGCGCGGGGATTACAAGTGTGTGCCACCATGCCTGGCTCTAATAGCTATTTTTAAAATTAATTCTGGCTGGGTGCAGCAGTGCATGCCTGTAATACCAGCTACTCAGGAGTCTGAGACAGGAGGATCACAAGTTTGAGACCAGCCTCAGTAATTTAGCAAGACCCTATCTCAAATAAAATAAAATAAAAAGGGATGGGGATGTAGTTTAGTGGGAGACTACTCTATATTCATTGCCTGGTACTGAAATAAATAAAAAACCCCTACCCTATTTTATTTATTATTATTTTTTTTCTTTTTCTTTTTTTTTTTTGTGGTACTGGGGGTGGAACCCAAAGGCTTTCTACCTCTGGGCTATACTCCCAGACCTATTTTTGGAAACAGGGTCTCACTAAGTTACTGAGAGCCTCACTAAGTAGTTGAGGCTGGCTTCGAACCTGTGTGATCCTCCTGTCTCAGCCTCCCAAGTGCGGGGATTACAAGCGTGCGCCACCACGCCCGGCTCCTACCCTATTTTAAAATAAAAAATAAGTAAAGATCGGAGGTAGAAAGCCCATGCCTTGGGTTCAATCCCCAGTGTCAAAAAAAAAAAAAAATGCCCAGTGTGGTGGAACATGCTTGTAATCCCAGCATCTCAGAGGCTGAGACCAGAGGATCATAGTTCTTGGACAGCCTCAGCTACTTAGTGAGGCCCTTTGCAACTCAGTGAGACCCTGTTTCAAAATAAAGAATAAAAAATGGGGCAGGGGGTGTAGCTCAGAGGTTGAATGCCTCTGAGTTCCATCCCCAGACCCGCCAAAAAAAGAAAAAAATTCAACTCCTCTGGATGTGATACTTCCCCCTGTACCACCCACATGTGATACTGGTAACACTTCCACGCCCCCTGGATGGTAAATTTAACAGACAAAAAACAAGCTGAATCTAAAGATAACTAAAAAGAACAAGTGCTGTGTTTAAAAAGAGAAAATAAGCTGGGCGTAGTGGTGCACGCTTGTAATCCCGGCGCTTGGGAGTCTGAGACAGGAGGATCACACAGGTTCGAAGCCAGCCTCAGCTACTTAGTGAGGCTCTCAGCAACTTAGTGAGAACCTGTTTCCAAATAAAGTATAAAATAGGTTTGGGGCATAGACTGGAGGTAGAAAAGCCCCTGGGTTCCACCCCCAGGACCACACACACACATACAAAAAAAGAGAGAGAGAGAGAGAGAGAAAGAAGGTGGGCACGGTGGCACATGCCTGTAATCTCAGTACTCAGGAGGCTGAGACAGGTTCGATCAACAATCTCAGTAATTTAACAAGACACTGTTTCAAAATAAAAAATAAAGCTGGGAGTGTAGCCCAGAGGTATTATGCCCCTGGGTTCCATCCCCAGCACCACACACACACACACACACACACACACACACACACACACAGGCATCTCTCTCTCTCTCTCTCTCTCGCTCTCTCTCTCTCTCTCTCTCTCTCTCTCTCTCTCTCTCTCTCTCTCTCTTTTTGTGGTACTGGGGATGATACCCAGGGCATTCTGCCTCCAAGGTACAAGCTACACCTCCAGCCTTATTTTTATTCTTTTTTTTTTTTTTTTTTGGTGGTACTGGGGTTCCTGGAAGCCCTTCTACCCCCGGCCTACATTCCCAGACCTATTTTATATTTTTGAAACAGGGTCTCTTACGCCTGCGCAGCTGGCTTTGAACCTGCGCGATCCTCCTGTCTCCGCCTCCCAAGCGTGGGGATCACAAGCGTGCGCCACCACGCCCGGCTCTTATTCTTTATTTTGAAACAGGGTCTCACTACGTAGCTGAGGCTGTCTGCAAAGCGTGATCTTCCTGTCTCAGCTTCCCAAATGGTGGGATTATAAACCTGCACCACCACACCCAGCCACAAAGGCATTTCTGATGAATTTGAAAACAAAGTATTCCTGTTTAGGATAGTTACTCAAGGTAGAACTTTGAAGGTGAGTAAATTAAGAAAGAGGCAGAAAGGCCGACTGGGAGTTAGTGTGGAAAGAAACTAATTAATAAGGCCTTTGGGGTTCAGAGAGAAAGTACTTCATGAGCAAGAATTAAAAATAAAAAAGGTTTGAGGCCAGTACATGGTAACATAGTAAGATCCTGCTTCAAAATAAAAAATAGCCGGGCGTGGTGGCGCACGCTTGTAATCCCCGCGCTTGGGAGGCTGAGACAGGAGGATCGCGTAGGTTCGAAGCCAGCCCCAGCTACTGAGTGAGGCTCTCAGCAACTTAGTGAGACCCTGTTTCCAAATAAAGTATAAAATAGAAAAACCCCTGGGTTCCACCCCAGTAACACCAAAAAACAAACAAACAAACAAACAAAAATAAAGCCAGGTACGGTGGTGCACACCTCTAATCCCAGCATTTGGCAGGCTGAGACAGGAGGATCACAGGCTTGTGGCCAGCCTCAGCTACTTAGTGAGGCCATGTGCAACTTAGAGGGACCCTGTTTCAAAATAAAGTGAAAAATAGGGCTAGGGTTGTAGTTCAGAGGTAGAATGCCCCTGGGTTCAATCCCCAGTACTGCCAAAAAATAAAATAAATAAATAAATAAATAAAAAGGTCTGGGGGTTGTAGTTCAGAGGTAGAATGCCCCTGGGTTCACTCTGCAGGCCCTGGGGACACCTCCATAAACATCGCCTCATCTGGCAGCTTGTCAGCTACAGTGTAGCACAGAGGGACAAGACATGGTGCCATTGGCACAGGACACCTGCCACCCAGTTCCACCAGGACAGTCACTAGGGGCTGGCAGGGAGGATACCAACTCCCACTCCTCTAAATGTCAATGACCAAATACATGGAAAGTTTAAGAACCTGAAAGGAAAATGGCTTAAGCTTAGTGTAAAAGGGTAGCTTCGTTGTGACTCACTAACAAAATGACCTTGGTGTACTTAAAATTCTACACTCGACAACGGTAGTAAACATCAAACCCGGTAATAACAAATCCTTTCTAGAATGAAGCAGAGAATAGAAAATAATAAATTCTAGAATTGAACACAGGAATGAACTGTCTTAAACTTCTCTAAGTCATGAAACCAGCAAGTCTACTAGAAAATGATTCTGAGGAAATAATAATGAATGGGTACATTTAGAGACGTGCGTTATTTATATATTATAACATATATAGCTAGGCATGGTGGCCCACGTCTGCAATCCCCAGTACTTAGGAGGCTGAGACAGGAAGATCGCAGGTTTGAGAACAGCCTCAGCAAGTAGTGACAGGCTCATCAAGCTAGCAAGACACTGTTTCAAAATAAAAATAAAAAATAGGAGGCTGGGCGTGGTGGCGCGTGCTTGTAATCCCAGCATTCGGGAGGCTGAGGCAGGAGGATCGCGGTTTACAGCCAGCCTCAGCTACTTAGTGAAGCCCTCTGCAACTCAGTGAGACCCTGTTTCAAAATAAAGAATAAAAAATAAAAAATAGGGCTAGGGTTGTAGCTCAGAGGTAGAATGTCCCTGGGTTCTATCCCTAGTACCATAAATAAATAAATAAATAAATAAATAAATAAATAAATAAAACAGGACTGGAGGCATAGCTCAGAGGTAGAAGGGCCCTGAGTTTAATCCTCAGTACCACAGATAAACAAAAAAGTGTATTTTGTATGACCTGCTTTTTATGTGAAACACACCATCATATGGACCATAATAAAAAACCAAACCACGTGAGTTTATTCCTAAGTGGTAAGAGTGGTTTTGCTTGACTAGGCATTATAAGGAATTTCTAGGTTATTCACTTTATTTATTTATATTTTCTAAGTTGACTATAGTGAACATCTATTATTTTTCCTAATGTTAAATAAAAATACAATAAGACTTTGTTTTTAAAAAATAAATATGAAACCCTGACAAGCTATAATAACACAGTCACCTACAACACATCAAACCGAGCTGAAGGTTAGAACTGGAACTCTGGGTTCATAACTTTAAGTTCATTTCTGTTTGCAGTCTGGAAGTCTTCATTTCACTACTCTTGAGAAATGCAGCCTATTGCTAATGCTAACCTAGCCCTTCTTTTTCTGGCAGAAATCCTGACACACTAATATGTGTTTTCAGCCCTGCTAGGCTAGGCTGCTGTAATTTGCTCCTCCTTGGGCTATACATTAAATTTGTTCAAGAGCTGTAAAATTGCTCATTTGGTAGCAGTTGAAATGACTTTTCTGCAAAGAGTTGTGAGTCACTAAGACTCACAGGCCATGAAGTACCCACAGCCACTCCGATCAGACACCAAGCTGGGCGCAGTGGCGCGTGCCTGTATCCTAGTTAAGACAGGAGGATCGCAGCTATGAGGCCAGCTTCAGCAACTTAGTGAGACCCTGCTCCCAAGCAAAAAATAAAATAGGTGTGAAGGTGTAGCTCGGGGATGGAATGCTCCTTTCTATTCCCAGCAATACACACAATCCATCCATCCATCCATCCATCCATCCATCCATCCATCCATAAAATAAAAAGGACTGAGTAGCTTGGAGATAGAACATTCCTGGGTCCAATCTATAGTGCTGAAAAACAAACAAATTAAACCTGACACCAATGCCTATCAATGTACAATGGAGGAAAATGCTAAATAACTCTGCTTTTATTAAAAAAAAAAAAAAACTCTGCCGGGCCGGGCATGGTGGCGCACACTTGTAATCCCAGCATTCGGGAGGCTGAGACTGGAGGATTGCGGTTCGCGGACAGCTTCAGCTACTTAGTGAGGCCCTCTGCGACTTAGTAAGACCCTGTTTCAATATAAAGAATAAAAAATAGGGCAGGGGGTGGTTCGTGGACAGTCTCAGCTACTAGTGAGACCCTCTGCACCTCAGCGAGACCCTGTTTCAAAAATAAAGAATAAAAAATAGGACTGGGGGTTATAGCTTGGAGGTAGAATGCCCTTGGGTTCCATTCCCAGTACCACACACACACACACACACACACACACATCATCATCATCATCATCATCATCATCATCATCATCATCATCATCTGACCAGCGTGCCTGAATCTCAGTACTTGGAAAGCTAAGACAGGAGAATCACAGGTTCGAGGCTAGCCTCAGGAAGTAGTGAGACTCATCAGCTTTGCAGGACCCTGTTTTCAAATAAAACTAAAATAGGGCTGGGAGTGTAGCTTATAGGTAGAGGTAGAATCCCCTTGGGTTCAACCCCCAGCAACACACACACACACACACACACACACAACCTATATTTTTAAGTCCACCCTGATCAACCTTCCTCATTCCTAAGGCCAAGCAAGCACAAGGCAAAGGATAAGAAATGGTGCTGCTCTCACCATGGCGGTGCAAAGGTCCCATTGGGAGGACCTCCAGGAGGCTTCTTTAGGTCTCATTCCGTGAGAAGGCTCGGCTTTTGGCCAGACCAGCAGAGAGAACCTGATGGGCTCAGTTGCTTTAAATTGTTTGAGTATTAGAGTTTTGTTTTGTTTTTGAGGGTCTGGGGATAGAACAAGTCCAGCTTCTTGTTTTTTATTTAAAAATTAAAAGCCAGGCGTGGTGGTGCACACTTGTAATCCCAGCATTCAGGGGGCCGAGACTGGAGGATTGGGGTTCATGGATAGCCTCAGCTACTCAGGCCCTCCGTAACTTAGTGAGACTCTGTTTCAAAATAAAGAATAAAAAAAATAGGGCAGGGGGTGTAGCTTGGAGGTCGAATGCCCCTGGGTTCCATCCCCACACCGGCAAAAATAAATAAATAAATAAATAAATAAATAAATAAATAAATAAAGCTGAGCCAGACGTGGTGGTGCACGCTTGTAATCCCAGCATTTGGAAGGCTGAAACCTGCAGGAGGATCGTGGCTCCTAGACACCCTTAGCTACTACTTAGTGAAGCCATCTGAAACTCAGTGAGACCCTTTCGAAATAAATGAATAAAAAATAGGGCTAGGGGTGTAGCTCTGAATTAGAATGCCCCTGGGTTCCATCCCCAGACCAGAAAAAAAAAAAAAAAAAAAAATTAAAGCTGAAGCTGGGCCTGATGGTACATGCCTGTAATCCCAGTATTTGGGGAGGCTGAGACAGGAAGATTGCAGGTTTGTGGCCAGCCTCAGCAACTTAGTGAGGCCCTCTGCAACTTAATCTGTTTCAAAATAAAAGAATAAGATAGGCTGAGAGTGTAGCTCAGAGGTAGAATGCCCCTGGGTTCAATCCTCAGTGCCATAGACAGAGAGGGGGAAAAGAGGGGGTCTTGCTAAATTGCAAAAGCTGGCCTCGAATCTGCAATTGTTCTGGGACATTCTAACTCCAAGCTATAACCCCAGATCTATTTTGTTTGGAAATAGGGTCTTGCTGGGTTGCTGAGAATCTCACTAAGTTGCTGAGGCTGGCCACAAACCCGCAATCCTCCTATCTCAGCCTTCCAAGTACTAAGATTATAAGAACACGCCACCATGCCCAGTTAGTTGCTTGAGCCCTTTTTAAATTTTATTTGGAGATAGGGTCTGGATAAATTGGCCAGGCTGTCCTAAGATGTGCAATCCTAGCACGCTCTAATCCCAATACTTGGGAGGCTGAGACAGGAGGATCTTTGGTTCACAGCCAGCCTTAGCAACTTAGTGAGGTCCTCTGTAACACAGTGAGACCCTGTTTCAAGACAAAAATAAAGTAGGGCAAGAGGTATGGCTTGGAGGTAGAATGCCCCTGGGTTCAACCCCTAGCACGGAAAACCAAACCAAACCCAAACTTGGCAATCCTCCTGCCTCGGCCTCCCCAGTAATTGAGGTTAGACGTATGCCATCGTGCCTGGCTGCACACGCGCCATTTAGTGGTCAAGTTCCGAGACAGGCTGTAGAGAGGCAGCAGCCTCCATCCCGTTTCACCTTCCCCACTACGGTCCCCGTTTCCCGCGTCTCTCGGTCCTGGGGCCAGGGCAGCGCTCACCTGAGTGGGTGTGATGTGACTGATGTCTTCAGACGCAAGCTGCTTCAGCAGGGTAGTCTTGCCAGCATTATCCAAGCCCAGGAGAAGGATTCTCACCTCCTGGTCCGGTGCTCTTTTCAATTTGCGCAAAATGGAGAGTAGGCCCTTAAACAATCGTGAAGGAGACAGATGACTTTGAGGGCACTGACTATGATATTACTGGCCATCAGAATGGCTTCTCCCTGAGAACGGCTCTGGGTTACGGAACACTTCCATTAGTGCTTTCCACTCTAATGCCGCTTATTCCACTTGTATCCTCCTCCCAAACTTGAGCAGACGAACAACAGCAAATCCAGCAACTCGGTGAGCAGCCGTCTTGCTCCTGCTATTCCTACGGACCCAGCTGAGCGGCCGCCTACAACTTCTCAAGTGCGACCCCCCCACCGCGGGTCTCAAGCCCTTCACACACCTGTGGACCAGAGCACCCCTCAGGTCAGACTGGGTAGTTGGTTTTTGTATTTTTCTTTTTTAGAATGTCTTTTTTGGGGGTGGATAAGGGCTATATAGCTCCTGTCTCCTACACGCCTGGCACTTCATAGATAGACACTAAACAGTAACTACTAAATTAAATAGGGTTATCCACTCAAGGCAGTATTTTTTCGTGTGTGTGTATGTGTGTGTGTGTGTGTGTGTGTGTGTGTGTGTTTCTGAGGATTGAGCCCAGGGGCATTCTACCTCTGAGGGACAATCCTAGCCTTTTTTTAAAAAAAATTTTTAATTATTATTATTATTTATTTATTTATTTGGTGGTACTGGGGGTGGAATCCAGAGGCTTTCTACCTCTGGGCTATACTCCCAGACCTATTTTATATTTTATTTGGAAACAGGGTCTCACTAAGTTGCCGAGAGCCTCACTAAGTAGCTGAGGCTGGCTCTGAACCTGTGCGATCCTCCTGTCTCAGCCTCCCAAGTACTGGGATTACAAGCGTGCGCCATCATGCCTGGCTTAAATTTTTTTTTTTTTTAAACAGGGTCTCACTAAATTGCGGAGGGCCTCACTAAGTAGCTGAGGCTGGCTGTGAACCCGCATCCTCCTGTTTCAGCCTCCCAAATGCTGAGATTGCAAGCGTGCGCCGCCACGCCCGGCTTAGCCATGTTGTTTTAAAGCTGAGAATTTAGGAAAAAATTTATGACAGTTATTTATTCTGTCCTACAGATTACAATCTTGGTCTAATGAGGCTACAAAAAGAATCAAAGGATCCTAGAGTTTAAAGGACATATAATCTAAACTGGGTGTGGTGGCACATGCTGCTTGGGAAGTTGAGAAGAAAAGACTGCGGACTTGAGGTCAGCCTCAGCAATTTAGTGAGACTCTGTCTCAAATTAAAAAAAAAAAAAAAAAAAAAAAGCTGGTGTGGTGGTGCATGCCTGTAATCCCAGTACTTAAAAGGCTATGACAGGAGGATTGTATGTTTGTTGACAACTTCAGCAAATAGTAAGACTCTCATCTATCTAATGAGACTTTGTTTCAAAATAAAAATAAAATAGGGGTGGGGATGTAGCTTGGAGGTAGAATGCTCTGGGGTTCAATCCCCAGTAGTAAGAAGGAAAAAAAAAAACCCCACAAAAAAACAAAATGAAAACAAAAATAGATTAAAAAAATAAAAAATATATAGGGCTGGGGTGTATCTCAGAGCTAGAACATTCCTGGGCTCAATCATCAGAATCACAATACACACAAAAGGGGTGTGTGTGTGTGTGTGTGTGTGTGTGTGTGTGTGTATGTTATTGGGGACTGAACCCAGGGGCATTCTATCTCTGAACTATACCCCCAGCTCTATTTTATTTTATTTTATTTTGGTGGTACTAGGGGTGGAAACCAGAGGCTTTCTACCTCCGGGCTATACTCCCAGACCTATTTTATACTTTGTTTGGAAACTGGGTCTAAGTTGCTGAGAGCCTCACTAAGTAGCTGAGGCTGGCCTTGAACCTGTGTGATCCTCCTGTCTCAGCCTCCCAAGTTCGGGGATTACAAGTGTGCGCCACCACGCCTGACCCTATTTTATTTTTATTTTTTGTGGTGCTGGGGATTGAATCCAGGAGCATTCTGTCTCAGAGGAGATACACCTCCAGCCCTACTTTTTATCCTTATTTTGAAACAGGGTCTCATTAAGTTGTGGAAGACCTCATAAGTAGCTAAGGCTGGCCTGAACCTGAGATCCTCCTGTCTCAGCCTCCCCAAGTACTGGAATTACAGGTGTGCACCACCATGTCCGGCTCAGAGTCTCTTAGAATTACATAAAACAAGTCATGTGTGGTGGCACAAAGCCTGTGATCCCAATATTTGGGAGACTGAGACTGGAGGCTAGCAGGTTCAAGGTAGCCTCAGTAACTCAAAGAGACTATGTTTCAAAATAAAAAATAGCTGGGTGGGTGTGGTGGTACACACATTCCAATACTTGGGAGGCTGAGACAGGAGGATTGTAAATTTGAGGCCTTCCTCAACAATATAGTAAGACCCTGCTTAAAATAATAATAATAATAATAATAAATAGGAGCTGGGCATGGTGGCGCTGGCTTATAATTTTGGGAGGCTGGGACAGGAGGATTGTGGTTTGAGGCCAGCCTCAGCTACTTAGTGAGGCCCTCTGCAACTTAGTGAAAGCCTGTTTCAAAAAAAAAAAAAAAGCCATGTGGTTGCGCAGCCTTATAATCCCTGCGCTTGGGAGGCTGAGACAGGAGAATCGCACGGGTTCAAAGCCAGCCTCAGCTACTTAGTGAGGCTCTCAGCAACTTAGTGAGATTCTGTTTTCAAATATAAAACACAAAATAGTTCTGGGAGTATAGCCCAGAGGTAGAAAAGGCCCTGGGTTCCACCCCCAGTACCACCAAAAAAATAAAATAAAATAAAATGGGGTTTGGGGTGGAGCTTAGAGGTAGAATGCCCCTAGATTTCATCACTAGTACCGCTAGATAGATAGATAGATAGATGATAGATAGATAGATGATAGATAGATAGATAGATAGATAGATGATATAGATAGATAGATAGATAGATAGATAGATAAGGCAGGGGATGTAGCTCGGAGGTAGAATGCCCCTGAGTTCATATCTCAGTATAAATAAGTGACTAAATAAATAAATAAATGGGTTGGGGGTAGCTTGGCAGTAGAATGCCCCTAGATTCAATCCTCAGTACCCTCCCCCCCCCAAATAAAATGTCCTGACATAGTGACACATGCTTGACACCCTAGTACTCGAGAGGCTGAGTCAGGAGGATCACAGGTTCACAGTCAGCCTCAGCAACTTAGCAAGAAGGCCCTTGGCAACTTAGTGAGACAGTTTTAGAATAAAAATTTAAAAATAGAGTTGTAGCTCAGAGGTAGAGTGTCCCTGGTTCAATCCCCAGTCACTCTCTCTCTCTCTCTCTCTCTCTCTCTCTCTCTCACACACACACACACACACACACACACACACACACACAAAATGGTTGTATTTGTTATTTGAATTGGACCAGGCAATGACTCAAACCAGTTGGTTTACTAAGACCAAGTAATACTTTTGTAAAATAATTCTCAACAGTGAGGTTTTGGGAAAATTATATACAAATATGCATAGTTATTAAAACTCCTGTCCTGCTTCAGAGATTTTGTTTACCACTTACTTCTAGCAGTTCCCCTGTGGTGACTTGCTGAGGACCACACTAACCTCTCTATGCCTCAAAAATTTCCAGCAGTAAAATGGAGAGTTTAGCCTAAGATAAAAAGATAAATTTTATGCCAAGTGATTTAGGAGAGGCTGAATAAATTTCAAACAAATAAACATTAACAAAAAGCAAAGCTTAGCCAAGCATGGTGGCACACTCTTGTAATCTCAGTACTTGGGAGGCTGAAACAGGAGGATCATGGTTTGGGGCAGCCTCAGCTACTTAGGCCCTCTACAATTTAGGGAGACCCTGTTTCAAAATAAAAAATAAAAGCCGGGCGTGGTGGCACAAGCTTGTAACCCCAGCATTTGGGAGGCTGAGACAGGAGGACTGCACAGGTTTGATGCCAGTCTCAGCTACTTAGTGAGGCCCTCTGCAACTCAATGAGACCCTGTTTCAAAGTAAAGAATAAAAAATAGGGCTGGGGGTGTAGCTCAGAGGTAGAATGCTCCTGGGTTCCATCCCCAGTGCTGCAAAAACAAAACAAAACAAAACAAAAACCCCCAAACAAAAAAACAACAACAACAAAAAACAATCTAGTGAGATATTGTTTAAAAATAAAACTTGGGCTGGAGGTGTAGCTCAGGGTACAATGCTCTTGGCTTCAATCTGCAGTCCCATGAAGAAAAAAACAACCAACCACACTTGGCCCTGCCGCATGCCTGGGGAGGCCGGAGCAATCCGACGGAGCCACAGGTTAGCACACCCACCCACGGAGGACGGAGGACGGGGATCACAGGATTACCCGGGTTTGCTAAACAGGGAAGAGGGTATTTATAGCTATCAGGGTTTTGCCTGAAAGGTCCACCGTAAGCTGCTTTAGGAGGCTGGATGAGAGAGCAGAGTGCGTCTATTCTACGGTTCCATCTGCATATGCCATACTTTGTTTTAAATGTCAAATAATGAGACAAGAATTAAAAGTTAAAAAGTTAAATAGTTGGTGCTGAGTTTTACATTATAAATACAATGAAATTAAATCTTTTTGGGTACCTCTGAGCTACACCCCCAGCCCTCATTTATTTTTATTTTGAAATAGGGTCAGCCAGACATGGTGGAGCACACTTGCAATCCCAGTGCTCCAGAGGCGGAGACAGGAGGATCTCAGGTTTGAGGCCAGCATCAGCTACTTGGTGAGACCCTCGGCAACTTAACAAGACCCTGTTTCAAAATAAAGCATAAATAAAAAATAAATAAAATAAATAAATAAAAATATAAATAAAAGCTGGGCGTGGTGGCACACTTTTGTAATCTCAGCATTTGGGAGGCTGAGAAGATTGCAGTTCGAGAACAGCCTCAGTTACTACTTAGTGAGGCCCTCTGCAACTCAGTGAGACCCTGTTTCCAAATAAAGAATAAAAAATAGTGCTGAGAACCCGGGCGTGGTGGCGCACGCTTGTAATCCCAGCATTCGGGAGGCTGAGACCGGAGGATCGCAGTTCGCGGACAGCCTCAGCTACTTAGTGAGGCCCTTTGCAACTCAGTGAGACCTGGTTTCAAAATAAAGAATAAAAAATAGGGCAGGGGGTGTAGCTCGAAGGTCAAATGCCCCTGGGTTCCACCCCGAGACCCGCAAAAAAAAAAAAAAAAAAAAAAAAAAAAATAGTGCTGAGGGTGTAGCTTGGAGGTAGAATGCCCCTGGGGTCCATCCCCAGTACCACAAAAAAAGAAAAAGGAAAAAGAAAAACAGGGCTGGGGTGAAGCTTGGCAGTAGAATGTCCCCGGGTTCAATCCCCAGTACCACAAAAACAAAAACAAAAACAAAAAAAAACAGGGTCTCACTACTTGCTGAAGCTGTCCTCAAACTGTGGCCCTCCGGTCTCAATCTTCCAAGTACTGGGATTACAGGTGTGTGCCACCACATACAGTGAAATTAATTTTTATTTATTTATTTTTTTTGGTACTGGGGATGGAACTCAGGGGCATTCTACCTCCAAGCTACACCCCAGCCCTATTTTTTATTCTTTATTTTGAAACAGGGTCTCACTGAGCTGCAGAGGGCCTCACTAAGTAGCTGAGGCTGTCCGCGAACCGCGATCCTCCGGTCTCAGCCTCCCAAAGGCTGGGATTACACGCGTGCGCCACCACGCCCAGCTGGTGAAATTTTTAAAGAATATTTTTGGCCCAAATATCCATTCATTGAATTATCATTGTGCCCAAAGCACAACAATGAGCAAACCAGCCAAGATCTTTATGTAGAACGGACACTTCCTCGATGTTAAGTAAGGGTAATATGTAACAACCACCGACATAGTGTTACCAACTTGTATACACATATGTTACCAACTTGTATACACGTATGTGTTACCAACTTGTATACACGTATGTGTTACCAACGTATGCGTATACAAGTTACCTGCACCCTGGCGGACAGAAGTGGTCTGACTCCTCCTCAAAACATTTAAAACAAACGTGTACAGGCAGATCCTGTGTAGATGTGCTATCAACTACAAACATTTCATTGGCCTCAAAATCAGCTTAAACTTGGCTCCTGGCAGAGGTGGGGTGCACTGACCTACATGAAACAAAGCAGGTCGCTCAGAGAGGCTGGCGCGGCGGAGGGCGAGGGGATGTGGGCTGCGCGGGGATGCCTGGGCGCGGCTAGAAGTTAAAAGTTAAACTACCAAGCCAGCCATCAAACATCCTAGCACAGAGCAGCTCCAATGGAACTGACTTCAACTTCTTTATTTATTTTTTATTTTTGGTGGTACTGGGGTTCCTGGAAGGCCTTCTACCTCCGGGCTACACTCCCAGACCTCTTTTTGTACTTTTTAATTTGGAAACAGGGTCTCCTAAGCCAGCGCGCGCACGTCTGGCTTCGAACCTGCGCGATCCTCCTGTCTCCGCCTCCCAAGCGCGGGGATTACAAGCGTGCGCCACCACGCCCGGCTGCTTCAACCTCTTCTTAGGCCCCCCTTTTGTTTTTGATGATATTAGGGATTGAACCCAGGGGCATTCTACCTCTGATCTACATCCCCAGCCCTTTTTATTATTTCTTTTGAAACAGGGTCTTGCTAAGTTGCTGAGGCTGGCCTGGAACCTGTAATCCTGTCTCAACCTCGAGTACTAGGTTCATAGGCATGTGCCCTGGCGCCAGGCTTAAGCAGGGTTTTTTTTTGTTTTTGTTTTGTTTTGTGGTACTAAGGATGGAGGTCAGGGGCTTTCTACCTCTGAGCTATACTCCCAGACCTATTTTATTCCTTATTAGGAAACAGGGTCTTGCTAAGTTACTGAGAGCCTCACTAAATTGCTGAGGCTGGCTTTGAACCTGGGATGCTCCTGTCTCAGCCTCCCAAGTACTGAGATTATGAGCATGTACCAGCAAACCTGGCTTGAAGTTGTTTTTTTATTTTTATTTTTAGCTGTACTGGGGATTGAACCCAGGAGCATTCTACCTCTGAGTTATACCTCCAGTCCTATTTTTTTTCCCATTTGTTATTTTGAAATAGGGTCTCACCAAGTTGCTGAGGGCCTCACAAAGTAGCTGAACCTCCTAAGTACTACGATAAGAAGTGTGTGCCACCAAGCCTGGCTAAGTAGGGTTTTTTTCCCCCTCAGAACTGGGGGTTGAACCCAGGGGCATTCTACTGCCATGCTACATCCCCAGCCCTATTGTTTTTTTTTAAATTCTTTATTTTGAAACAGGGTTCCACCAAGTTGAAGAAGCCTCACTAAGTAGCTGAGGCTGGCTGTGAACTTGCGATCTCCTGTCTCAGCCTCCCAAGTACTGGGATTACAAGTGTGCGCCACCACGCCTGCTGCTAAGTAGGTTTTAAATTTGTATGTTTCATTAATCACTTTCTGACCAGATAACAAACCCTATTGGGAATAACCATCAAATGTTGAACATGCTTCATAAACTACCACAAGTTCCCTAAGTGTAGAAAGTACTCCAGAAATAATTACTGAACTGAGTTACATATTAAATAACAGTAATTAGTTATGTGCCAAAGTTCCTGTCATCTTAGTAGTACATCAAGAACTTGGTGTCAAAAGGCAGGGGTAAAACCGCTGACCCAATGGGCAGAGAAACCCATAAAAAAAATCTGTTAGTCATAGCTGAAGGTTTTTGTGGGTTTTTTTTTTTTTTTTTTTTTTGGTGGTACTGGGGTTCCTGGAAGCCCTTCTACCTCCGGGCTACACTCCCAGACCCATTTTTATACTTTTATTTGGAAACACGTCTCTTAAGCCAGCGCGGCTGGCTTGGAACCTGCCCCATCCTCCTGTCTCCGCCTCCCAAGCACGGGGATTACAAGTGTGCGCCACCACACCCGGCTGAAGTTTTTTTGTTATTTTGGTTTTTATGGTGCTAGTGGTTGGACCCAGGAGCATTCTTCCTCTGAGCTATACCCTGAGCCCTATTTTATTTTCTATTTTGAAACAGAGATTCATTAAGTTGCTGAGGCTGGCCATGAACCTGTGATCCTCTTGTTTCAGACTCCAAGTACTGGGATTACAGGCGTGCACCACCACGCCTGGCTCATAGCTGGAGACTTTTAAAAGAAACAAAAGCCTAGCACTCAGTCTCAACTTCTACAGTTAACAGTGGGGACTCACGGGATGCCAGACGTGACACACTTAATCACACTACTGACCGGTTAAATTCAGTGTTCTACTTCCAGTTCTAAGAATAGCTCATACTTTTGGAGATAGGAAAAAAAAAATGTATTTGGGAAGCAAGATTAAAGAATCCAGAATACTTTGTCCTAATTTTCTATTGTTCATTTTAAGGAATAAAAAAAGCAGAATCTGTTTTGCCCATCAAATGCAGCGGTGGTACACGATAGTACTACATAGCCACTGTCACACTGCACTAAGTTTGCACCTGGAAACATGAGCAGTGGGTTAATATATTGTGGTCCGTAATTATAAATTAAACAATCAGGAAATTATACAGTCCACTTAATTGATAAACAAAACTGGGAAAAGTTAGCCAGCTCTCATGTTTCTCGTCTCTAATGATAAACCTCATTCTCTGATGGTTTGGCATGTGTCTTCCATTTCAATTCTGGTTATTTTCTGTGTAAATATTTATGTTTGTACTCATTTGTTGGGATAAACGTAGCCTTAAAATGGACAGCTCATGTAAAAAAAGATTAATAAAACACTTGTAAAAATCTGTTTAGCCTGAGGTTTAAAAAACTGCAAATGTAGCAAGTGTGAAATGTGATTGGCAACCTCAAGTCAAATAGTTCTACATTAACAATCTAACAAAGTTAAAAAAAATTGAATTTTTTTTCCTATCAAAATTTACTCATTGGATAATCTAACCAAAGGTATATGTATTTTTCCCTCCTAGACATTTATCTTTTTCTTCTTCTTCTCTCCTCTTCTTCTTCTTTTTTTTTCTTGTGGTACTTGGGATTGAACCCAGGGGCATTCTACCTCTGAGCTACACCTCCGGCCAGGTTTTTTTTATTCTTTATTTTGAAACAGGATCTGGCTAAATTGTAGAGGCCTCACTAAGTAGCTGAGGCTGGCCAGGAACATTCACTCCTTCTGTCTCAGCCTCCCAAGTACAGGGATTATAAGCCTGTGCCACCATGTCCAGCCTTTATTTTTATTTTTGAAATAGGGTCTCTCTAAATTCTGAGCTCCTTGCTAAGTTGCTGAGGCTTGCTTTGAACCTGTGATCCTCTTGTCTCAGCTTCCCAAAAGAGATTAAGTCACCACACCTACCATATTTTTCTTCTTAAAGCAATAGAACTGGTTCAACTTTTTTTTGGGGGGGGTGGTATGAGGATGTAATTTAGGGGAATTCTTCCTAGGAGCTACATCATATCCCCAGCCCTTTTCTGGGGGGGGGGGAGAGGTTTAAAACAGGGTCTTACTAAGTTGCTGAGGCTGCCCTTGAATCTTCGATCCTCCTGACTCAGCCTCCCAACTACTGAGACCACAGGTATGCATCACCACACCCAGCTTGTGGTATAACATATTTAAGTCAGAAGAGACTAGAGGGTAGGGTGGAGAAATCACGATACCTCGTTCTTTGCAGTTGGCTTACCTGTTCTAAATGTTTTAAGATCAATTTTTCTTCGGCTAGCTTTAAAATTGCGCGATTTCATTTTTACACTTTCCATCTAACTGCACAAAATTCAACAAGGAACTGAGTGTCAAGGGTCAAATCTGTCACACATCATCATCTGTCATTTGGAAAAGCTTTGACTACGACCGACAGAAAAGAGTTGTCTTCTATTGATGTCCGGTTTTCGTTTCCCATCCATTTTAGTTTGGAGAACCCGAGCCGGGATGAAGACTTTAGCTCATCACAAGCTAAAGGGGGTTGCAATAGGTTTCGAAGGAAATTCTAAGGCCCAGGTGGCTAATTCGCCTCTATCAACATGGATTAAGTAGGGGACAAAAAAATCGGTCAGCACTACCAACCAGAACTTGCTCTCTGAGAGCAGACGCGCGCGCGACTTGCAGACACGGAGGTGGCGTAAATCAGCCAGGCATCCTTTCCAAGCCGCGCCTCTTCGTGTCCTGGGACTTGCTCCCTCCTGGCCTCACCCAGGGCCCGCGCATCGCGAGGAAGAGGAGAGCTAAGCTACTGTCTCCCTGGGTACTGCCAGGGTGACCTCAAGGACAGCAGCGCCGGCCCTTCTGCCCACTTCTGGCCGGGCCTTAGGACCCCAGTGTCCTGAGGCGCAGGAAGCCCGAATCCCCTGGAAGATCTAAGCCTGCGAGCGGAGAACGCTCTCCCCGGCTCCTCGGATCCACCCTCATCCCAGTCCCCAGAGTAATGATGGAGCCCGGGCTCCACGTACCGGGCCAACCGCGCGCTCTGCAAGCCCCTTCCCCTGGCCTCGGACCCATCCCAAGCCCCGCCCTCCTCCCCAGGCCCAGGTCTCCCTCCAGGGCCCATCCTTGGGGCTTCCCGCCGCCCCCCGAAAACAATCCAGAATCCAGATCACAGGCTGAGCGCCATCCTACTCCCCCCTTCGCTCGAAGCGCCGTGCCCCGCCCTGGGCCTGGGAGGGGGGTGATCGGCCGGCTCCGGAGGGGCCGGGGCCCCCACACTCACCATCCTCCCGCCGAGTCCCTCCTCCTCCTCCTCCTCCTCCTCCTCCTCCTCCTCCTCCTCCGCCTCCTCCTCCTGCCTCCCCGTTACCAGGGGCAACTGCTGCGGCACCGCCCCCAACGTTCGCCGCACGCACAGCGGAGCTGCAGAGCCGCGGTGTGGGGCGGGGTCCAGCCCGGCTTTCCTCCAGTGCGCAAGCGCGCCCAAGTGCCCGCCCACCGCGCGGGCGGCGGCCGGGAGCGGCGGGAGGCCGGGGCTGGCTCGCAGCGACCCGGGAATGGTGCAAACTCGCCCACGTGGCTGGCGGGAACCCCCCCCGGCCTGTGATTGGTCGGGAAGGAGGGAGGTGGGCCGGGAGAGGGGGCGGTTCCCGATCCTGGCAAGCGGTGCGCCGGGCCAGGCTTCCAAGGCGGGCTGCATCTGGTGGCAGTTGTCTGGCGCATCCCTCCCGGCTCAGGTAAGGGGCCACCCGCCACATCTACCTGCGGTCTCCACTTCCCGGGGAGGGAGCTGGAGTTGTCCTGACTCTGCCCGGGCCGGGTTGCGGCGCAGTGCCGGCTGGATTGCACCTGCGAAATCCACGTGGCGTGGAATGGCCCAGGGACTCCTCCGCTCTTATCCCTTTTGCCTTCGGGGGGCTGGGGCGTTATGGGCTGCGCATCCCCGTGTCAGGGTCCGAGATGGGGGAGCCCCGCTGGCGGGGGGTCACCTGCAGCGAGTACTTCAAGTCCCCTTGTGGTCTGCAAGAGGCATATGGGACCCTGAGCCCCGAGGTGAGCTGACAGCAGGAGGGGCAGGCGTTTTGGGTTCCACTTGGTTTTGTTAAGGTACCTGGGACCGGAAGTACCGCCTGCTGCCTCTTTTAGGCGCGGAGGACCCAAAGAAGAGTTAGCGCGTACGTGCCAGGCCAGGTTCCAGACTCTGAAGACTCAGCGGTGGACAGCATCTGTCCTCGTGGAAACTGTGTTCTTTAGTGGAATGCTTTGTGGTGTGTGTGTGTGTGTGTGTGTGTGTGTGTGTGTGTGTGTGATGTTGAGGATTGAACCCAGGGACATTCTACCTCTGAGCTACAAGCCCGTTCCTATTTTTTATTTTGAAACAAGGTCTCACTAAGTTGCAGAGGGCCTAAGTAGCTGAGATTGGCTTCGAGCCTGTGATCCTGTCTCAGCCTCGTGGAATGCTTTTTCCGTGTGTGTGTTACTGGGGATGGAACCCAGGGGCATTCTACCTCTGAGCTACACCCACAGCCCTATTTTTTTTTTTCCTTTATTTTGAAACAGGGTCTCACTGAGTTGCAAAGGGCCTCACTAAGTAGCCCAGGCTGTCTGCGAACCTGCGATCCCCCTGTCTCAGCCCCCTGAGCCGCGCGTGCTACCATGCCCGGCTCGTGAAATGCTTTTTTTTTTTTTTTTTGCGTGTCTGGAGGTGGAACCCAGGGGCATTTGACCTCCGAGCTACACCGGCTGCCCTATTTTTTTTTTTCTCTATTTTGAAACCGGGTCTCACTGAGTTGCAGAGGGCCTCACTAAGTAGCTGAGGCTGTCTGCTGTTCGATCCTCCTGTTTCAGCCTCCCGAATGCTGGGATTATGAGCGTGCGCCACCGCGACCGGCTGTGAAATGCCCTTTGCATAAGATTTTATTTTGTTTTCACAGTCCTAGAATTTAGTAATTGTAGACACAGAGTTAGGAATTGAACTGACTTGTAAACACCCTTAACAGCATTGCTTGTAAACGCTATTGTCCAAGTAGGGGAAACAGAATGGTTTATATTTTGGTGTATACTGAAAACTTTTCTTTTCTTTTCTTTTCTTTTCTTTTCTTTTTAGTACTAGGGATGGAACCTAGGGGCATTCTACCTCTGGGCCCTATTTTATTAATTTTATTTTGAAACAGGGTCTCACTAAGTAGCTGAGGCTGGCCATAAAACTGTGATCCTCCTGTTTCAGCCTCCCAAATACTGGGATTACAAGTGTTCACCACCACTACTCCCAGCTACAGCTACTTAAACTTTTTTTTTTTTTTTTTGGTGGTACTGGGGTTCCTGGAAGCCCTTCTACCTCCGGGCTACACTCCCAGACCTCTTTTTACATTTTTTTTATATTTGGAAACAGGGTCTCCTAAGCCAGCACGCCCGGCTGGCTTCGAACCTGCGCGATCCTCCTGTCTCTGCCTCCCAAGCGTGGGGATTACAAGCGTGCGCCACCACGCCCGGCCTACTTAAACTTTTCTAAGAGCCTTTTCACCTAAGTCTGGGTTCAAATGATACATACACCTGAAAGTTTTCTGATGTGTGTGTTCCTGTTACCTGTGGGACTGAATCCTCTATGTCAAATACATAGAGCGTTGTCTGTCGCAAAGAAAGTGCTCGATAGCATTAATAGTTTCATCTAGTTTTAAGGGAGGTGTCCCTCTTCCTACCAGCGGGCTTTCCAGCCTCATTACAGTGGTTGGGACAAAGGCAGGGTTTCCCTGAATGGTATTCTTCTATACATTCAGCTCCAGTCTCTACATTTGGGAGGCTAAGATAGGAGGGTCACGGTTTGCGGACAGCCTCAGCTACTTAGTGAGGCCCTCTGCAACTCAGTGAGGCCCTCTGCAACTCAGTGATACCCTGTTTCAAAATAAAGAATAAAAAAACAGCCAGGCGTGGTGGCGCACGCTTATAATCCCAGCATTCGGGAGGCTGAAACTGGAGGATCGTGGTTAGCGGACAGCCTCAGCTACTTAGTGAGGCCCTCTGCAACTCAGTGAGACCCTGTTTCAAAATAAAGAATAAAAATAGGGCAGGGGGTGTGGCTCAGAGGTCAAATGCCCCTGGGTCCCATCCCTAGACCCACACAATAAATAAATAAATAAATAAATAAATAAATAAATAAATAGGACCGAAGGTGTAGCTCGGAGTTCCATACCAGAAAAAAAAAATTAAAACATCTGATCTGGCTGGGCATGGTGGTGCACGCTTGTAACCCCAGCATTTGGGAGGCAGAGACCTTTCCTGGACAGCCTCAGCTACTTAGCAAGGCCCTTCACAACTCAGTGAAAACCTGTTTCAAAAAACAAAAAAAAGTCAGCTGGGCGTGGTGGCGCACGCTTGTAATCCCAGTGCTTGAGAAGCTGAGACAGGAGGACCGCACAGGTTGGAAGCCAGCCTCAGCTACTGAGTGAGGCTCTCAGCAACTTAGTGAGACCCTGTTTCCAAATAAAGTATACAATAGGTCTGGGAGTATAGCTTGGAGGTAGAAAAGCTCCTGGATTCCACCCCCACCAAAAATAAATAAATAAAAATTTTAAAAGGCTATAAAAAATAGGACGGGGGTTGTAACTTGGAGGTAGAATGCCCCTGGGTTCCATCCCCAGTATTGCAAACAAAACAAAGAAAAGAAATCTGATCCTAGCCTGGTGGCACATATCTGTAATTCCAGTACTTGGGAGACTGGACGATCACAGGTTTGAGGCCAGCCTCAGCAACTTAGCAAGACCCTTAGCAAGTTAGCAAGACCCTGTTTTAAAATTAAAAAATAAAAAGGGTTGGAGCGTAGCTCTGGTAGACTGCTGCGGGTTCAGTCCTACCACCAAAAACAGTGACATCAACAAAAATTGAGTTGGGGGTGTAGCTTGAGAGTTACTGCCCCTGGTTCAGCCTCCAGTAGACACCCGCTCCCCAATTGTGCTCTTTACATATCTGTCAGATCTTTGGAGAGGAAACTCAGTACAGCACAATGGAAAAGGCTTCCAGACAGACTTCTCTTTCTAGGTGCCTGGGGTCCAACATCATGGTTGTCTTGGAGTCAAGGAGTGTCTGTAAGCATGTACCTGGGCCTGCTTGTTTAATTATTACCCTCATTCTCCTGCTGCTCCCGGCAACCTTGACACCAACCTCTGTTCTCTGGTCTTTGATCTCTGATCTCTGATCTCGGGCGGGCTCCAGCTCTCCCTCTGACTTGAGTACCCATTAGGGTGTGGGATTTCAGGTCGCTGTGTTGTTAGTGATGATGGCTTCCCTGGGGCTACAGACAGGGCCATCTTGAGCACTTTGCCTCAGGAGAGGGTACCTCACAAGGGGTGGAAAGCCCAGTCTCTGAGCTTGGATTCTATTTGCTGGAGAAAATGGGCTCTCTGGGAAGGATGAGTATTCAGAGGCGGTAGTAATCTATTTCATTTTTTCCATTTCTCTTTTTGGGGTGGTGTACTTGTTATTAACCCCGGGGGCAATCCACTCCTGAGCTACACCCCACCTAATTATGTTACAGATTGGGAGAATATGGTTTGTGGAAACTGTTCCCGGACACACTTTCCCCCAACCCATAACAAAACCCCAAACGACCAAAAACAGAAATAAACCGTGGGCCAAAAACAGAAATAAACCGCGGGTTCTCGTCCTAAGCTAAGAATAAATATGCATAGCTTGGACAGTTGCTAAAGATTTAAAGAAGTTTATTAGAAAGATAGAAATACAGAAAATAGAAATACAGCCCCATGCCAAAATGGCATGGGGGGGGTGACTTGAAATGAATACACCAAAGGGATTACACGAGGACCGGACTTTTTTATACCCATGACCTCCATCTTGTTTACATAATTCTGATGTAGTGAACGTCCCTGTAAGGTACCTCCCCTTACCCTGTAAGGTACCTCCCCCAGCAAGGTGTGGTGAGGTGTCTACTTTCATGAAGGTCGACCCCTCCTACCATCTTATTTAGCTTATCACGTAGATCTGTCTTTAGATAGAGAAAGGCCTAGTTCTCCTCTCCTACTGACCTGCTAATTACGTGTAGCTAAGTCAATCTAAGTTCCAATAGCTGTTTGCTTCCTGACCAAAGCCAAGCCTCTCTCCAGGTCTGCCACCATTTTGACACAATTATTTTTGAAATATATTAATCAGAGCTTTCTCAAATCTTCCTAGGCCATTCCCAGTACTGGCACAATTTTTATTTATTTATTTTTATTATTTATTATTATTAATAATATTATTATTTATTATTTTATTTATTATTTATTTATTTGTGGGTCTGGGAATGGAACATACTATGGGCATACTACCTCTGAGCTGCAACCCTCAGCCCTATTTTTTATTCTTTATTTTTGAAACAAGGTCCCACTGAGTTGCAAAGGGCCTAAGTAGCTGAGGCTGGCTGTGAACCGCCTCCCCAGTTCTGGGATTACAAGTGTGTGCCAATCTGCCTGGCATTTATGTTTAATTAATTAATTAACTTATTTATTTATGTATTTTTGGTGGTGCTGGGGGTGGAACCCAGAGGCTTTCTACCTCTGGGTTATACTCCCAGACCTATTTTATATTTTATTTGGAAACAGGGTCTCACTAAGTTGCTGAGAGCCTCACTAAGTAGCTGAGGCTGGCTTCGAACTGATAAGTAAAATAAAAAATTAAATGCGAGTAAAATAAAAATAAGTGAGTACGGCGGAGTGTGAAAAACACGAGAGAGGTCTGGTACACGTGGCATGTAAAGTTTTAATGGCACGGCTCTCCCGGGGATCAGGGCGAGGCACTGTGGGGCCCGCGCGCCTGTCCGAAGCTAGAGGACGCAGGCTCTCCTTTTAAAGGCATGCATCTCGCGAGATGGGGGTTTACTCGCGGGAATGCCCAATTCTCGCGGGGGTTTCAGCCCCTCCCTTGCCCTGCAGAGGTCATGTGACACAAAGTCACATGAGTGCAGGACCCAACTTAACATTCCGGCCTTTTGATGGTAGGGATAATGGATGACGATTGGACCCTCTAGCTTCTTCCTGCTGTCAAGGGGCGTCGTCAGGGGCCCCAGGCCGGGAGGAGTCGGGAGTTCAGTCCCCCAGAAGGGGGTGCAGGTGGGTGCATAGCTGCAGTGCGAATTGGAGGTTACCCTGGACAGCTTAGTGATGTGCGCTTGAGGAGGCTTGAACAGGCAAGGGCTATTAAAGAAAAAAACAAATCATGAGATTGAGCAGGCGACCAAAAAGGAGACTGGTTTACTCAGTACCTGGAGAGCTACCCTGAGCTGGCAAAGAGGATGGAGGTTGAGGGATCCAGGAGCCAGGCTGAGTAGGGCCAGCGGCGGGGCCTGGTCTGGAAAGGTGCTCCCCCTGTGTTGAGGCACCTGCGGCTCATCCTTTTCCAAGGGCACTGTTCCAGTGGCCCTCCTGGCCGCACACCGGGCACAGTCTGATTGGTGGGCGTGGCTTCGCCCCACTTCAGGCAGGCTCCTGGAGGTAGTTGTTGTTGCAGTCCTCCACACCTAGGTGGCGCTCCAGAGGGCTGAGCCGCCACCGCCAGCTGAAGGGCAGCTACCAGGGATCTGCTTTTTGGCAAAGTCGGAGTGTACGCTCCATTTCCGCCTATTTTTCTCTGGAATTAAAACTTAGATGCTATGTTAAGGTTCTGTCAGCTGTGACGGACCTATACTCACAAAGAGCGCGTCCCGGGGCTGGTGTCCGGCAAGAATGGCAACGCAGACTCCCCATGGGCAGAGGGTGTCGCCCCAGCCCCGGCCTGGCGTTTCCCACAGCACCTAGGGTGCGCCCATGCAGGCCGCCCAGCAAAATTGCAGTCTGGCGCAGGCCAAGATGGCGACTGTGACATTACCAGGCAGCGACTATGCGCCATCACAAAATGGCAGCTGGCGGGAAAATAAATGGCAGCTGATAGGGGAGAGCATTTGGAGGGATACCAGACTGCTTATAAAAGTTCCTAACTATTCCTGGGCCACCACAACCCATTTCCCAACTTGTATCAAGGCAGACAGGCTCTCAGGGCATCTGCTAGTATAAAGGTTCGACTTCCCATAATTGGTTCACGGGTGGAAACGAAGAACAGGAAATGGGCGTCCCCGATTTCCCTGCTCAATCGTTCGGAAACGGAGGTTAAGAGATAGGGAAGAACGTCTTCATTCCTTCTCAAAACCGGAGGATGACCTGGTCATCCGCAGGGTGGTCCCAGTGGACCAGGGGACAATGGGTCACCAAGCGCTTGGATTTTGGAGTCCCAGTGGACCGGAAGACCCAAGTCCGGAACCCGCTAACCAAGGGAAGGAGGCAGTTTACCGGAGTGAAGTGTTGCCAGCCAGTGCTGGCTGCAACAGAAGCGCTGAGAAGCTGCTGGGGGCGCGGTGGAGCTGGGGCGCGTGGATGCCAGTGGCTGGTGTGGACGGCACTGACGGCTGGCGCAGACAGGATCAAACGGTGGCACGCAGGCGGCATGGCTTGCCCAGTTTGCGGCGTGGAGACAAAATGGCTTCCAGGCATGCGGCAGTCGCTGAGGCTGGGCCCCGAGGAGCACCGCCAGTGAGCCTGGCTTGGGTGGGCGAAACGGAGCAGCAGCAGCGAGTAGAGCTACGCCTGGCGCGGGTGACTGTGGTGGACACCGAAGCCGGCTGTGCGCCGCCCAATGAGCCTGGCTCGGGGCGGGCGGGGCAAATCAGCCAGAGGTCCTGGCGGTGACTGGAGCGCCGAGCTGGAACGGCGGTTTTAGGAGGTCCAAGCGGCAGGCAGAGGTCCTGGCCCGTGCAGGAGGTCGGCAAGCAGAACAGGTGCCAGCATTACCCAAGGAGCCTGGCTCCGGGCGGGTGGAACTGGCAGCCTGGCGGCCGGCGGAGCCTGCACGCCCCGGCGGTGGTGGCTGCGGCCGCGGTGGCAGTGGAAGATGGCCTCCGGTGCTCCAGAAGAGAGCACATGGGGGGGAAAAGATGGCCACCGGCTCTCAGCAGAGCGCGGGGCCGAAAAGATGGCTGCGGGCTCTCAGCAGAGCGCGGGGCTGAAAAGATGGCCGCGAGCTCTCAGCAGAGCTCGGGGCTGGAAAGATGGCCACCGGCTCTCAGCAGAGCTCGGGGCCGAAAAGATGGCCGCGAGCTCTCAGCAGAGCTCGTGGCTGGAAAGATGGCCGCGAGCTCTCAGCAGAGCCCGGGGCGGGAAGAAGGCCACCGGCTCTCCTGGAGAGCGCAGGGCTGGGGAAGAAGGCTTACGGTCCGGGCAGGCACGGGGCGGCAGCGGCGGCAGTGGTGGGAACAACGCCTGCAAGCGGAGCGCTGGTGTGGGACCTCACAGTCGAGCTGCTGGTGGGTCGGAGAGTCCGGGGCTCAAAAAGAGAGTAAAAATAAAAAGAGAAAAAAGGAAAAAAACGAAAAAAAAAGAAAAAATGGGGAGGGACCCAAGAGTTCTCCCGGTTCGGCACCAAATGATAAGTAAAATAAAAAATTAAATGCGAGTAAAATAAAAATAAGTGAGTACGGCGGAGTGTGAAAAACACGAGAGAGGTCCGGTACACGTGGCATGTAAAGTTTTAATGGCACGGCTCTCCCGGGGATCAGGGCGAGGCACTGTGGGGCCCGCACGCCTGTCCAAAGCTAGAGGACGCGGGCTCTCCTTTTAAAGGCATGCATCTCGCGAGATGGGGGTTTACTCGCGGGAATGCCCAATTCTCACGGGGGTTTCAGCCCCTCCCTTGCCCTGCAGAGGTCATGTGACACAAAGTCACATGAGTGCAGGACCCAACTTAACACGAACCTGTGCGATCCTCCTGTCTCAGCCTCCCAAGCGCGGGGATTACAAGCATGCACCACCACGCCCGGCTATGTTTTATTTTTACACAGGGTCTCACTGAGTTGCTGAGGCTGGCCCTGAACCTGCAATCCTCCTGTCTCAGCCTCCCAAGTACTGGTGTTACATGAGTGTGCCATCATGTTCAGTTATTTATTATTTTTTAAATGGTTTTGCTAGTCGGCATTGTGGTGCACGGTTGTAATCCCAGCATTCAGGAGCCTGAGACAGGAGGATCGCGGTTCACGGACAGCCTCAGCTACTAGTGAGGCCCTCTGCAACTCAGTGAGACCCTGTTTCAAAATAGAGAATCAAAAATAGGGCTGAGGGTGTAGCTTGGAGGTCGAGTGCCCCTGAGTTCCATCCCCAGACCCACCCCCCCCCCCAAAAAAAAATGGTTTTGCTAAGTTACTGAGACTGGTCTTGAATCTGAGATCCTCCTGTCTCAGCCTCCTAAGTACTAGAATTACAGGTGTGCACACTGTGCTTGGCTCTTTTGTTGTTGTTGTTTTTGAGATGCTGTCTTGCTGTGTTGCCCAGACTGGTCTTAAACTCATGGGCTCAAGTGATGCTCCTACCTGAGCAGGCAGCTGTAACTACGCGTCTGAACCACCATATCCAATGACCTCCTTGTTGGTGTCCTGTTTCTCCCCTGCCCTCCTGTTCTCCTTGTCCTTCTCCTCTTACCCCTCCCCCTCCTCCTCCTTTTTGTTTTGCAGTACTCGGAATTGAGTCCAGAGGCACCATGCCACTGAGCTTTTTGAGTGTGTGTGTGTTTGTGTGTGTGTGTGTGTGTGTGTGTGTGTGTGTGTGCGTGCGCGCACATGCACTGGGGATTGAACCCAGGGGCATTCTACCTCTAAGCTACACTCTCAGCCCTATTTTATTTTTTTATATATTTATTTATTTTTTGCGGGTCTGGGAATGGAACCCAGGGGCATTTGACCTCTGAGCTACACCCCCTGCCCTATTTTTTATTTTTTATTTTGAAACCCGGTCTCACCGAATTGCAGAGGGACTCACTAAGTAGCTGAGGCTGTCCGCGAACCGTGATCCTCCAGGCCTCAGCCTCCCCAATGCTGGGATTACAAGCGTGCGCCACCACGCCCGGCTCCCAGCCCTATTTTATTCTTTATTTTGAAACAGGGTCTCACTGAGTTGCAGAGGGCCTCACAGTTGCTGAGGCTGGTTGGGAATCTGCCATCCTCCTGTCTCAGCCTTCCAAGTATTGGGATGACAAGCGTGCACCACCATGCCCAGCTGAGCTTTTGATTTTGAGACAGGGTGTTGCTAAATGCCGAGCCTGGCCTTGAACTTGCAGTCCTATTACCTCAGCCTCAGCCTCCTGAGTTGCTGGGAACACAGGTGTATACCAGGACACTGGGCCCTTTTTGTTTTCTTTAAAGAGAATATAAATAGGCTCTAGTGGATTGAGAACCTGTCTAGTGACTTGAGAATCACTTAGAACCTTATGATCATGGGAAGAAAAGGCAGAATTTATTTACTCAAAGACCATAAATGACAAGAAAACGAAAATCACAAAAGCCCAGCATGCAGCAGGGAAGGACTGGCTGTCCTGGGAATATAAAACCGAAGGACTTCAGTTTTTCTGCCTTTGGGGGATAGCAGGTGTGTATGTGGGACGTTCCAAGCCACTTGCATGACTATAATAATCCCAATTCTTGGGAAGCTGAGACAGGAGGAGCGCAGGCTCAAGGTTTGCCTTAGTAACTTAGTGAGACGCTCAGCAACTTGGTGAGACCCTGTTTCAAAACTGAAAAAAAAAAAAAATGGGCTGAAGGGTGTATCTCAGAATTAGAATACCCCTAGGTTTGATCCCCTGTATGAAATAAAAAATAAAATAGGCACCTGCTGGTCCTAGTGGTGCATGCCCGCAACCCCAGAAGGTAAAGCAGAAGGCTCATATGTTTGAGACCAGCATGGGCAATTAGTGAGACTCTATATCAGAATAATAAATAAAAGGGACTGGTGATGTAGTTCAGTGGTACAGTGCCCCTGGGCTCAAACCTGGTGCTGCCCAAACAAAAACCAAAAGAAAAGTGGAGCATGGTGGCACACATTTGTAATCGGTTCGCAGCCAGCCTTAGCTACTACTTACTAGGACCTTTGCAACTTAGTGAGACCCTGTTTCAAAATCAAGAGTACAAAGCCGGGTGTGGTGGCGCACGCTTGTAATCCCAGCATTCGGGAGGCTGAGACCTGAGGATCGTGGTTCACAGACAGCCTCAGCTACTTAGTGAGGCCCTCCGCAACTCAGTGAGACCCTGTTTCAAAATAAAGAATAAAAAATTGGGCAGGGGGTATAGCTCGGAGGTCAAATGCCTCGGAGTTCCATCCCCAGACCCGCAAAAAATAAATAAAAAATAAAGAGTACAAAATAGGGCAGGTGATGTATCCTGGAAAGAGAATGCCCCTGGGTTCCATCCCCAGTACTGAAAACACACACACACACACACACACACACACACACACACACACACACACACACAGAAAAACCAGGCTCTGTGCAGTTTCTATCCTGACCTCATTTTGAAAAGCAAAAGTTCTTGTACAGTTCAGCAGACAATTACCCCATCAGAATACCTCTTTTTTTTTTTTTAATTATTTTTTGTGGTACCAAGGATGAACCCAGAAGATAACAGGTACAAGCTGCACACCCTCACCTGATTTTATTTCTTACTTGGAAACAGGGTTGCTAGGTTGATGAGTGTCACTACTTGCTGAGGTTGTCCTCAAACCTGCCATGTCCAGCTAGGGTACCTCTATTATAAAAGGTAAAGAAGGGTGGGTGTGGTGGTGCATACCTGTAATCTCCTGTACCACAAAATAAATAAAAATAAAACAAAATAGATCTGGGGGTATAGCTCAGAGGCAGAACATACATGGGTTAGATCCCCAGTATGCATGTAATCTCCAGTACCACAAAATAAATAAAGTAAAATAGATCTGGGGGTATAGCTCAGAGGCAGAACGTATGTGGGTTTGATCACCAGTTCTACACACAGGACATTTCCCTGAGGCTAGGCCTGGTGAAGAACAGAGGGCCCATATTTCGCAATGGCTACTTTCCCTACCTCTCTGCTGGAGGTGCCAGGGAATACTATATACTAATACTATTTTATGGGTGAGCGCTCTCTCCCAGCAGACTCTGTGCTCCCAAGGACAGGCGCTGCCTTCTCCCTTTTCTGGTCTCCCACATAGCAAGCACAGAGCAGCAGGAAGCACCTATTGGGGTCCAGTTTGGAGGTCCAGTAGTTGACTGGGGCCGCGTGGCCGAGGAGGAGACGCTGGGAGCGGTAGTCTGCGGCCGCGGGGTGCTCAGGCTGACAGTCCTTTCTTCCTCTGTCCCCCAGTCTGTGGGTTTGTGTGTGAGCGCGATGGAGGCCGCCCCGTCAGGCTTTAACATCGATGCCCCGCGTTGGGACCAGCGCACTTTCCTGGGGCGGGTGAAGCATTTTTTTAACATCACCGACCCGCGCACTGTCTTCGTACCAGAGCAGGAGCTGGACTGGGCCAAAGTGACGGTGGAGAACAGCAGGTAAGCGGTCAAGGGAAGGGGCTGGCCGGGCGTGCTGGCACGTACCCAGAATCCCAATGCTTGGGAGGCTGAAACAGGAGGAGTGCAGGTTCAAGAGCCAGCCACAGCAACTTAGTGAGACCCTTTAAAAAAATAAATAAGGCTGGGGGTGTAGCTCAGAGGTGGAATGTCCCCGGGTTCAATCTCCAGTGTCACCAAGGGGGGGGGTGCTGGCGTGACATTGATGGGATCCTTTCCGGGAGGTAGAAATGGATGGGGAAAGACTAGACAGAGATCTCAGGACAAGGGGGAAGGAGGGGAGGGAGGCTGGGAGGAGCTGGTCAGGCCAGGTGGTAACTGGCGGTCGTCCTTGGGTGCCAGGAGGGGCGTCGTGCCCCCAGGGACCCAAGTGGAGCAGCTGCTGTATGCCAAGAAGTTGTACGACTCGGCCTTCCACCCCGACACCGGGGATAAGATGAACGTCATCGGGCGGATGTCCTTCCAGGTCCCGGGGGGCATGATCATCACAGGCTTCATGCTCCAGTTCTACAGGTGCGCCTGGGAGCGAGGCGGGGGATGCGCAGCTGCCTGGGCCTGCCGGGCAGGGAGCCGGCGGGCGGTGAGCGGTCCTTTTGACTCAGCATCGCTTAGCCCTCCTGGCGACCTTGCACATAGGTGCTGTTATCATTTCTCTTTTATAGCTGCAGTTCTAGGGAGGTTATGTCATTTGTCCACGTTAACCCCATCTGGAAGTGTGGGTGCCTGAGCCAGGGGTGGTGGCAGAAGCCTGCAATCCCAGTACTTGTGGAGTCTGAGACAGGAGGATGTTTGAGGACATCCTCAGCAAACAGACTCTTAGCAACCTAGCGAGATCCTGTTTTAAAACAAAAAATAAGTACTTGGCAGGCTGAGACAGGAGGATTGTAGACAGTAGGTTTGAAGCAAGCCTGACAACTTAGCAAGGCCCTCCATAACTTAGGGAAACCCTGTTTCCAAATAAGAAATAAAGTCAGGCTGGGAGTTTGGCTCAGAGGTAGAATGCTTCTGGGTTCAATCCCCAGTGCCATGTGTGCGTGCAAGTGCGCACACACACACAGAGTAAATAAATATAATAAAATAGGGCTAGGGTGTAGCTGGAAGGTAGAACATCCCTGGGTTCAAACACCAGTACCGAGCTGGGCATGGTGGCGCATGCTTATAATCCCAGTAGTTGGAAGGCTGAGACAGGAGGATCGCAGGTTTGTGGCCTGCCTCAGCTACTTGGTGAGGCCCTCCACAGCTTTGTGGGATCCTTTCAAAATAAAGAATTAAAAAATAGGGCTAGGGGTGTAACTTGGAGGTAGAATGCCCCTGGGTTCAATTCTAGTACCGAAAAAAAAAAAAAAAGAATGGGAACAGTGTAGAGAGCTGCAGACGATATGGTCGTCGGTGGACCCCTAACCCTCGCTTCTGCTGTGCCCTCGGCCTCTCCTGCCCCAGGACCATGCCGGCGGTGATCTTCTGGCAGTGGGTGAACCAGTCCTTCAACGCCTTGGTCAACTACACCAACAGGAACGCGGCCTCCCCCACCTCAGTCAGGTAGGAGACCTACCCCAGGCATCCTCTTGTGTCCCCGGGACGGCCCTTCTCAAGGGCCCCTGGGCTGCCACCCCCTCTAGGGGGCCAGCTCACTTTTTCCACGTTTTCAGAAGTATTTTCTCTGACTGATTGGGAAAATATCTTCTTCCTAGACCAATTCAAAGTATTCTCATTTATTCATTTAACTGATATTTCCTGAGTCCCATATTATGTGCCACATGGAATTCTAGGCGCTGGGAGCTGGGGATACTTTGATGAGTAAGACATTGTGGTTTCTGTGCTGGCAAAGTTTAAAGTTATTTAAGGAAATGAGCACAGGCTGGACGTGGTGGCACATGCATGTAATCCCAGTACTTGGGAGGCTGAGACAGGAGTTTTATGGCCAGCCTCAGCAATTTAGCGATACTTGCTGCAACCTAGCGAGACCCTGTTTCAAAACAAAAAAGTAAAAAAAGGTTGGGAGGTAGAATGCTCCTGGGTTCAATTCTAGTACCGAAAAAAAAAGAAAAAAAAAAAGAATGGGAACAGCAGAGAGAGCTACAGATGATATGGTCGTCGGTGGACCCCTAACCCTCGCTTCCGCTGTGCCCTCGGCCTCTCCTGCCCCAGGACCATGCCGGCGGTGATCTTCTGGCAGTGGGTGAACCAGGGGAAAAAAAAAAAAGAAAGAAAGTAAAGGAGCACAAGTCAGAGGTGGTAGCACATGCCTGTAATCCAAGCATTTGTGATGCTGAGAGGGATATCACAGGCTGGAGGCCAGCCTCAGCAACCTAGTGAGATCCTGTTTCAAAATTTAAAAAATGGCTGGGCGTGGTGGCGCATGCTTGTAATCCCAGCATTTGGGAGGCTGAGACGGGGGATCGCAGTTCGTGGCCAGCCTCAGCTACTTAGTGAAGTCTTTTGCAAGTCAGTGAGACCTGTTTCAAAATAAAGAATAAAAAAATTGGCCTGAGGGTGTAGCTCGGAGGTAGAATGCCCCTGGGTTCCATAAATAAATAAATAAATAAATGAAAGGAAGTAGCACTGATCTCAGATCGGGATTTCTGTCAGTAAGGATACAAACAGGGTGACAAGACAGCAAATAACAGAGGGTGTCTGAAGTCAGGCCGGTCAGGAAGTTCTCTCTGTTAATATGGTGTTGCAGCTGGGCGCGGTGGCTCATGCTTGTAATCCAGCATTCGGGAGGTGGAGACTGGAGGATTGTGTCCTTAGCTACTTAGCAAGGCACTTCACAATTCAGTGAGACCCTATTTCAAAAACAAAAGGTGCCGGGCGTGGTGACACACGCTTGTAATCCCTGCGCTTGGGAGGCGGAGACAGGAGGATTGCGTAGGTTCGAAGCCAGCCGCGCTGGCTTAAGAGACCCTGTTTCCAAATAAAAATATAAAGTAGGTCTGGGAGTGTAGCCCAGAGGTAGAAGGGTTTCCAGGAACCCCAGTACCACCAAAAAAAAAAAAAAATAGAGCTGGGAGTGTAGTGTAGCTTGGAGGTACAATGCCTCTGGATTCCATCCCTGGTACTGGGGGGGGAATATATATATATATATATATATATATATATATATATATATATATATATATATATATATATATATATATATATATGTATATGTATATATAGTGTTTCAGATGACTTCTGAATAAGGATTCAGCCATGTATGAGTCCAGGGAAGAGCTGGGCACAGGGGTGTATGCTTGTTATTCCAGGTACTCTGAGGCTGAGGCAGGAAGATTGCAAGTTCAAAACCCTGTCCCCAAATTAAATTAGGAAGGGCTAGAGGTATAGCTCAGTGGTTGGGTGCTTACCTAGCATGTGTGAGGCCCAGAATTCAGTCTCTTGTACTGCAGGAATGAGGAGAGAGAGAGAGAGAGAGAGAGAGAGAGAGAGAGAGAGAGAGAGAGAGAGAGAGAGAGAGAGAGAATGAGAATGAACAAGAACTCAGGGAAGAACTGAAAGAGCTGGGCCCATGTAAAGTACTGAATTTAGGCTGGGCGTGGTGTCACTGTGCTCGGGAGGCTGAGACAGCAAGACTGCAGGTCCCGGGCCAGCCTCAGCAACTTAGTGAGCGATGCTGTTTCAAAATAAAAAGGACTAGGGGTATAGTTCCGAAGTAGAATGTTGCTGCGTCCAATCCCTAGTACCAAGAAATTTTTAAAAAGTAGTAAAAGAAGGAAGGGGCCCGGGCATCGTGAGCGGGTAGATCACGTGGTGTGAAGCCACAGGACACCTGAGCTTTCCTCTACCGCCATCTCTCTCCTCTCTAGGCAAATGGCCCTTTCCTACTTCACAGCCACGACCACTGCAGTGGGCACCGCCGTGGGCATGAACCTGTTGACCAAGGTATGGTCTGGGCAGCTGTGGCCATGGTGGCCACCAGGGGGCAGCAGAGTCTTAGGGAAAATAGCAAGGCTGTTCTAGGTTGGTCCTTAATGGGCCTTTGCCAGAGCACTGGGTTCCCAGACTGGGTGTCTGGCTGTGTGGTGGTAGCGAAATGTAATCGTCTTCCTTTCTTTATGATCTTTAAGCCCTCTCCACTCACATCTTCCTGTAGCCTGAACAACTCCCATTGTTCCCTGCCCCTAACAGAGAGCACCAGCCTTGGTGGGCCGCTGGGTGCCCTTTGCTGCCGTGGCTGCAGCTAACTGTGTCAATATCCCAATGATGCGGCAGCAGTGAGTACAGGGGCCCTTTGCCTCCTACACACCTCGGGTCACCAGGGCCAAAGCAGGCTGGCTGCAAGGGGCTGAGGTGATGCAGAGAGGCTGCTAGGCTGAGCCTCGAGCGTCCCCAAGGAGGGTCCCCTGGGTGGTGGCTGCAGGAGTAGCAGTGGCCAGTGACTTAGGTGGTCAGTGTGTCCAGTGTTGTGGGAGTCTGTTTCGCCCATGGTGGTGGTGGGGAAGAGAATGGGGACCTGTGGGGTTTTATACTAGGCCTTCTCTTTTAAACTGCTGCTGCGTTTAGCTGTGAACTGTGCCTACTCCCAAAGCCTGGGGATAGCTTACCAAGTGAAGTGTGGGAGAGCCAGGCGTGTCGAGGTAGAACAGAAGCTGGGTGTGGTGGCACACGCCTGCAATCCCAGTATTTGGGGGGCTGAGACAGGAGGATCGCAGGTTCCAGGCCAGCCTCAGCTGGCCCTCAGAAACTTGAGTGAAATCTTGTCTTAAAAAAAAGAAAGGGCTGGGGGTGTAGCTTGGAGGTAGACTGCCTCTGGTTTCAATCTCTAGTGCCACAAAAAATAATAATAAAGGCTGGAGGTGTAGCTCAGTGGTGGAACATCAGTGGGTTTAATTTAAAAAAAGAACAGAACCAAGAAGGAGTAGAGAGTTATTTGAGTTATTTTCTAGACACCTAAATCTAAACTTTTTAGCAGAAAACATAAAGGAGAAACTCACAGCAGGGCGTGGTGACACATGCTTGTATTCCCAACGCTTGGGAGGCTGAGGCAGGAGGATCGCACAGGTTCGAAGCCAGCCTCAGCTACTGAGTGAGGTTCTCAGCAACTTAGTGAGACCCTGTTTCCAAATAAAGTATAAAATAGATCTGGGAGTATAGCCCAGAGGTAGAAAAGCCTCTGGGTTCCACCCCTAGTATCACAAAAACAAACAAACAAACAAAAAAACCTCACTGTGCCTCACAGTTTTTTGTTTTTTATTTTTCTTGTGGTTCTTGGATTAGAACCCAAGGCCTCACCTTTGCCAGGCAAGTGCTGTACTACAGAGCTGTACCCTTCACCCCAGCCCAATTTTTGTTCCTTGACTAGGGTCTGGAGGCTATTCATCCACTTCCGGTTTTGATGATATCTACATAAGACACTCGCAGCAGCACCTGGGATGGAACAAATACAGCACAAATATTTGCTAATATTGCTGCTATTGTCATCTTCAGTGTCTACAAGCAGCATTTTCTTGTGACTCCTAGCAAGTGGAGATGTGCTACAGTAGCTCTTATAGAAAGAACATTACAAGCCCACCTTGGTGGCGCAGGCTTGTAATTCCAGCACTTGGGAGGCTGAGACAGAAGGATCATGGTGCAGGTTCGAAGCCAGCCTCAGCTACTTAGTGAGGCTCTCAGCAACTTAGACCCTGTTTCCAAATAAAATATAAAATAGGTCTGGGAGTGTAGCCAAGAGGTAGAAAGCCCCTGGGTTCCACTCCCAATGCCAAAAGAAAGAAAGAAAGAAAGAAAGAAAGAAAGAGCGGGCACTACAGGATCTCCTGCACACACAGGGCTCCTTTCCTCTTTCCGTCTCCCATCCAGCGTAATCTCAGCTGATGAGTAAGTGCAGCCACTGACCTCGTCTCAGGTTGAGGGCTGTTGAGAGCTGGCCTGAGAACAGCCAGAGTAGCTGCTGGTGGAGGAGTGGTCACTCTGTCAGGTGCTGGGCTAAGCACGTGGCAGGCATTATCGCCCTTAATGGTCACCACGTCCTGTGAGGTGAGCGCCAGGATCATCCCCAGTTTGCCGATGAAAAAGAGCTGAGGCTCTAGAAGGTTAAGGACCATGCTCAAGGCTGCACATGTCTGCAGTTGAGGAGGCAGTATGTGGCCAGGGCCCGCTCTCAACTGCTGCCCTAGCTCAAGTGTGAGATGCCGCTCATGGGAGTGCAGAAGGAAGGTCAAAAGGCAGGTGGGAAGGTGCTTCGTGGCCAGGCATGGGGCACAGCCCTGCAAGCCCAGTTTTTGGGATGTTGAGAGAGGAGGATTCCAGGTTTGAAGATAGACTTGGCTGTGTAGCAAGACTCTTAGCAACTTAGTGGGAACCTGTCTCAAAATTTATAAAAGGGCTGAGGGTATAGCTCAGAGGTAGAATATCTCTGGGTTCGGTCCCCAGTACTTAAAAAAAAAAAAAGGTTTCTAGAGCTTGAGTGCCCTGGCTTGGTCACGGTGTGTCCCATCCCTGGCAGGCTTGCGGTACTCCCTTCCCAAGTTCAGCAACTCCTGTTTATGTTTAGGGAACTCATCCAGGGCATCTGTGTGAAGGACAAGAATCAGAATGAGCTTGGGCATTCTCAGGTGAGCAGAGGCCTCCCTTGGGGTGGGAGGGAAGAATTCCTTCTCAGACGCCATCTCCTTAGTGAGCAGAGTGGACTATTTACCTTTATGGGAGAAGAAGGCTTGTCCTTGACTCCATCCTCATCTCCCATCGGGTTTTCCCTACATTTCTCTGCTTGGGATGACCTGTTAGGTCCTTCCCTCTCATTCCTGGTTCAGAAGCCAGCTTAGACTTGGCCATGACCCTGACCCAGGCCTCCAGTGCAGCCTGTGGACCCTGGAGAATTCATTTTTGACCGTGTAATCTTTTCTGCCCTCAGAGAGCTGCAGCCATAGGCATCACCCAAGTGGTAATTTCCCGGATCATCATGGCAGCTCCTGGCATGAGTAAGATGAGAAATTCCTCCCATTCTGGGGGACCCCGAAATACATGGTAGAGGCCTTGGCTGCACTCTGGTTGCGGGTGGGAGGTGGTACCCCAGCCTCTACAGCCATGTTTCCCAAACTGTTTGCATGAGTTTTGAAAGCCTAGGAGGCTGGGCGTGATGGTGCACACCTGTAATCTCAGCACTTGGGAGGCTGAGACAGGGGGATAGCAGGTTCAAAGACAACATTAGCAAGTAGTGAGACTCTCATCAACCTAGCGAGACCCTGTTTCAAAGAAAACGAAAATAGGGATGGGGGTATAGTTCAGAGGTAAAATGCCCCTGGGCTGAATCCCCAGTACCACAAAAAAAAAAAAAAAAAAAAAAAAAAAAAAAAGGCTGGGGAGAAGCCCGTGAGTTCCTAGAACATCAGCTAATGAGAGACTTGGGGAGAGAGCTATTTCCCTTCTACTAGTCGTCATTGAGGCCAGTGCTTATGTGCTGGGGGTGCTAGGGAGATGGTGATAGAGAGAATAGATACCCTGCCTGGGGATTTCTTCCAGCAGGGGCATATTGCAGAGTAAAATACAAAATTATGTTTGCATGAGTCTTCAAAGATAGCTTTTAATCTCGAGGGGGACACTTGGCCTGGCAGCACCTGTCCTGCAGTGACAGGCTTGCTCATGAAGCGCTGGGGAAGCATGTTTTTGCTGGGACCTGGAGGAAAGGGCTTGGGATGGCCAGGCCTATGCAGTCTCTGTTCCTCCCAGTGAGGAGTCGTTTTTGGAGCTTCTGGAGAAAGAGCGCAGAAACCTAACCGCAGAAAGAGGTCCTAGGGAGCGTCTCCTAATCCTCCCCTCCGCTTCTCCCGTGGTCTCTTCCAGTCTTGCTGCCGATCATCATGGAAAGGCTGGAGAAGCTGCATTTCATGAAGGTAATGGGGTCGGCTTTTGCTTTTGCCCCTCCCAGAGTCCCTGGCCACACCTGTGCTTGGGGCCTGCGCTCCTCCCTCCCTCCCTCTAGCTAGCGCTCCATCATCATCTGCCCTGCCCGCCTTCCACTTAGACAGCAGGGCTGCTTCCTGACCTTGGAAATCGCCCCTTCTCTCCCTCAGGCCAGCAGGTCCCAGGCTCCAGCTCCCCTTGGTCCCTGGCAGGGTGGGCATGGTGTTCGCCTTCAGGCATCTAAACCCCACTGGCTCTCCTTTGTTTTTGTGCAGAAAGTCAAGGTGCTGCATGCCCCCTTGCAGGTCCTGCTGTGTGGGTGCTTGTGAGTATGGCTTCTGGATGGTTGTGGTTCTTTGGTGGCCGGGATACCCCAGACCTGTCTGTTTGTATAGCCCATGTTGGAGAACATGCGCCCTCTGGCCTGACCTTGCCTTACCTGGTATGGTGGTGCACACACGTAATACGAGTACTTGGGAGGCTGAGACAGGAGGATCTCAGGTTCAAACACAGCCTCAGCAGTTAGTAAGACTGTCAGCAACCAGTGAGACCCTGTTTCAAAACAAAACAAACAAAGAAACAAACAAAAAAACGGGTTTGGTGGTGCACGCTTGTAATCCCAGTACTTGGGAGGCTGAGACAGGAATATCTCAGGTTTGAGGACAGCCTCAGCAACTTAGTGAGACCCTGTTTCCAAATAAAAAATAAAATAGGGCTGGGAGTATAGTCCAAAGGTAGAATGTCCCTGGGTTCCACCTCCAGCACACACACACTAAAATAAAATAAAAAGAGCCGGGTGTAGTTCAGAGGTAGAATGTCCCTGGGTTCAATCCCCAGAACTAAAAAAGAAGTGACCGAGCCAGGATACTTACGGTCCAGCTGCAGACCTCTTGCCCCGTGTCAGAGGGCAGCCGGCTGCGCAGGCTGGGTGCGCACATCTGCACGGGAGGTAGAGTGCTTTTCCCAGGGTCTCCCCTCTGGCCTCCAACTTAAAGAAGTTTTAGTAAAGAGCCGTGGGCCATAAGGGACGGCTGTGGCTGAGGTTGTCGTGTGTCCTAGCCACGTACAGGAGGAAAGTGGCACAAGTCATGTCAGCATTCTTTATGAGCCTGCCATTGACCGGATGTGTAGCATGAGTCACGCTTTCAGGGCCACCGGGAGAATGACGGCGGCCCTCCGTTCCAGCCTGGCTTGTGATTTGGGGTCTGCTGCTCACACACTCTTGTTACACCATCTGCTTTAACATGGCTTAGAGGTGGGGGTGAGGAGTGAAGGGACACCGATATCCTCCCCATGCCAGGATGAGTTTCTTCATGCTCAGAAACTGGAGAAAGATTGGAGAAGGGAGAGGACCGTGGAGCCGGCTGGGAGACAGGCCGAGTGCCTGGGTGTCTTCCCCCTCCGTGGGGGCTCGGGGTGGGGCTCGGGCAGGGCTGTGGGGAAATGTCCCCTAACGCTTTGGCTTCTCTTTTCTTACAGCCTCCTCTTCATGGTGCCAGTGGCATGTGGGCTCTTCCCGCAGAAATGGTACTGGCCATGTGTTGCCCACTTGGTTTTACTGAATGACCCGCCACCTTTCCTGTGACCTGCCTTGCAGTTCCAAGGACAAGTGCCATCAGCTTAAACTCTGGGCCTCTTAGCCCTGGGTGAATGGCAAACCAGACAGATCTCCAAGGGATGGAGAAGCCAGGAGGGGGAGTGGGCTGCTCTGGCTCCGTGGAGCAAGGGCTCGGTAAAGAGATGGTGGGTCAACCAGACTCCTTCCTGCTGGCTGGGTTATTAGGAAGCTCCCTTGTGGCCAGATCTGAGCTTTAAAATTGAATGAGGTACTTCTTCTAGTTCATGTTTTCCTAGAGGGTTGATGAGTGGACCTCTCTGCTTCCGTTGAGTGTTCTAGAAGGGGGTATCAGATGGGGAGGGGGAGAGGGAAGATGGCTGGCTGGCTCCAGGAGACAGGTGTAGCTGTGCCAGGAAGGCGCTGTTCTCCCCTCCCGCTGTACCACCCTGGTTCAGTGGTCGTCTGCTAGACGCCTCCTGTGCGCTGAGCACTGTGTGTGATTTTTTGTTTTTTGTTTGTCTTTTTGGAATCGGGGATTGAAGCCAGAGTACTGCAACTGCAAAGCAGGCATTTTGCCACTGAGCTACACCCCGGCCCCGCACTGTGCGTCTAATCTCGTCGAAAAGACAGTAGTTTAGACCTAGAACTTTAGTCCCGGGAGAGGGAAGCTGGGCCCGAGCAGAGGTAAAAGTCACACGTTGTGGTGTACAGAGGCCTGTAATTATTCTGGCTGGGAAATAGAGAGGAGCTTCTTGGAGGTGACATGTACGTTGGTCTTTTCGGGGCTCCTTTGCCTCTTGTCCCAGGCTCCTAACCCCCTTCTGTTTTTTTTTCCAGTGAGTTGCCAGTTTCCTACCTGGAACCAGAGCTCCAAGACGCAATCAAGACCAAGTATGGAGAGCGTGTGACTTATGTCTGCTTCAATAAGGGCCTCTAAGTGCCCACTCCGCAGGGCCAGTCTGCACACACACCACCAGGTCCTCCTAAGCAACCTGCACCCGCATTCCTCTTTGCCAAAAGGCCTGAAAGCCAGGCTGGCCTGGGGGCAGGAGGGACGGGAGGCTGGGGGTGCCTCATGCTACCCAGCACCTAGGGGTTTACTAGACTCTGGAGGATGAACAGGAAAAGGGCTGGGGATGTGGCAGAGTCCTTGCCTAGCATGCATGAGGCCCTGGGTTTTATCCCTAGAACTGCAAAAAAAAAAAAAGGCATACAGTAAGGACCAAAGGCTTCTATTTTCTTCCTCCTTAGAAACCAAAAGCTGAGGCTTTCTGGGGAGAAGTTGCAGGTGCCTGGTGCAAACAAGCAAATCATTTAGACAAATTAGGAAACTTATAGGATTCTGTTCCAGCTAGGGTTGGGGAAAAGCTCCTGGTTCCTCCTTCCCCAAGCAATAGGATGCAGGAAGTGTGTAGCACATGGCCATTTAACCGACGTGAACCTGGGTGCCCATTCTATTCTATTGGGGTGAAAGCGGTCTGGGTCTGCTTTCAGATGGGGCTCCTCTCCATTTTCCCCCCTTCTCTCCATTGTGTCCTGGCTAGAAAACTTCCTCAGGAGTGCTGCGAAGCCGGGATTCCTCAGGCCCCAGGAGTTCTTAGTGCTGACACAGGACGCTGAAGCAGCAGTGTCACCTGGCACCCCAAGCCCGGTCAACACTGACTTTCTTTTGTCTTAAAATTATGTCTGGCTGGGCATGGTGTCACATACCTGTAATTCCAGAACTTGGAAGGCTGAGATAGGAGTCTCACAGGTTTGAGGCTAGCCTTACAACTTACTGAGGCTCTCTGCAACTTCGTGAGTGAGACCCTGTTTCAAAATAAAATTAAAAAAAAAAAGAAAATAGGGTCGGGGATGTAGCTGGGTAGTAGAATGCCTCTGGGTTCAATCCCGGTAACACACACACACATACACACACCAGTCATGTCTGGATCTAGGGATTTTCTCTACAGTGATGAAGAAAATAAGTCTCTTTTCTCGTTGCCTCATTTGTCTCCTTTAAAAGATAAATGTCCAAGCCGGGCGTGGTGGCGCACGTTTGTAATCCCAGCATTTGTGAGACTGAGACCGGAGGATCGCGGTTCGCGGCCAGCCTCAGCTACTTAGTGAGGCTCTTTGCAACTCAGTGAGACCCTGTTTCAAAATAAAGAATAAAAAATAGGGCAGGGGCTGTAGCTCAGAGGTCGAATGTCCCTGGGTTCCATCCCCAGACCCACAAAAAAAAAAAAAAGAAAAGAAAAAAGAGACAATCCCTGAACGATGAGTGGAAAGGGTGTATCTAGGCTTGAAGCACACATTTCAGTGGGTAGTTTCCTGGCTGCCTCCCTTCCTTGGCCCATTAGGTTAAACACCAGAGAAAAAGAAAGATTGCTGTATACTGAATAGGAAAGAGAAGCTTTATTTGGAACCTCTAGGAGGAAATCGACCAGGACCAAAAAGCCTTAAGACAGGACACGGCAAAGCATGGCCACGCCCCTTCCCAGCCATGCTGCCAACAGGGTTTCTGTAGCTCCTTGCCAGGGCTGTCCTGGCATACCTGGGGTCGGTGTGTGTGTAAGTTTTGTCTGGTAGGATTTGCGGACTCTTCAAAGGCTGTCACTGTGAGTTGAGTAAATTACTTAAAAAAGCTTGAAAAACTGCAAACTAAGCTAATAAATTCTGGATGGAAAGCAGGATCGGTTCTTACTTGTGTCTTGGCGTGTCAGAGGACATCATGACTTTAGGGGAACCTGTCCGAAGCCTGAATCCAGCTGCCTCTGTGGGGAATGCCAGAGGTCTCCAGAATGGACGTCCTGTTTCCCTAAAGCTGGAGTAGACAAGCCATCAGTGGCTCAGGGGGCTGAATCTGCCTGCAATGGGTTATTGTTTTGTGTTGGTAGTGGGCATTCTACCTCTGAGTCACACCTCAACCCCCCCCCCCCTTTGGGCACTGGGGATTGAACCCAGGGGCATTCAACCTCTGAGCTACGCTACCAGCCCTATTTTATTTTTAGTTTGAAACAGGGTCTCACTAGGTTGATAAGACTCACTACTTGCTGAGGCTGATCTTGAACCTTCAATCCTGATCCTCTTGTTTCAGCCTCCCAAGTACTGGGATTATAAGCATGTGCCACCACGCCCAGCTAAAAGCTTTTTTCTGTTCTTTTTTTTTTTTTTTTTTTTGTGGTACTGGAGATGGAACCCAGGGGTTTTCTACCTCCAGACTACATTCTCAGACCTATTTTATATTTTATTAAGAAACAAGGTCTCAGTAGGTTGCTGAGAGCCTCTCTAAGTAGCTGAGGCTCCTTTTGAGCCCACGTGATCCTCCCGTCTCAGCCTCCCAAGTACTGGGATTACAAGCATTTACCACCACACCTGGCATTTATTTTTTTGAAGTAGAATCTTGATAGGTTGGCTGAGTCTCACTAAATTGCTGAGGCTGGTCTCAAACCTGTGACCCTCCTGTTCAGCCTCCCAAGTTCTGGGATTACAGGTATGCTCACCACACCCAGCTGCTGTCAGTTTTTCTGCACCTAGGAGCTAAGAAAAGAAAGAAAGAAAGAGGATTGCGGTTCTGGACAGCCTCAGCTACTTAGTGCAGCTCTCTGCAATTTAGACCTTGTTTCAAAAATAAAAGAATTTGGGAGGCTGAGACAGGAGGATCATGGTTCGCGGACAGCCTTAGCAGAGTAGTGAGACTCAGAAACCTAGCAAGATACTGTTTCAAAATAAAAAGGGCTGAAGGTATAGCTTGGAAGCAGAATGCCCCTGGGTTCAATCCCCAGCACCACACACATATACACAACCAATATGTAATAGCTACCCTATATCCGTGGCATGCATAGCCTAAAATATTTACTATCTGGCCCTTACACAAAGTCTTCTATCCCCTGGAGCTCTTAAGAACACACATCAGAGTCATCTGGAGAGCTACAGCCTGTTGTAAAAACAGGTTGTTGTAGGGCCTCTCTCCCAAATGTCCGGCTCCACAGGTCTGTGGTAAAGCCTGAGAAAATGTGCATTTCTAGTACAGTCACAAAATTGGGAGAATACTTCTGTTACATCCCAAAGAAACCCCAGGCCAGCCACACATGGTGGTGAAGGCCTGTAATTCCAGCTACTTGAGAGGCTGAGATGGGGGTTGCAGGTTCCAGGTCAGCTTGCACTAACCTCGTGAGACCCTATTTCAAAATAAAACTGGGACCTCGTGAGACCCTATTTCAAAATAAAACTGGGGGTGTAACTCAGAGGTAGAGATAGTATAGAGCCTATTATGTATGTATGTGTGTGTATGTATGTATATGGTACTTGGAATTGAAGCCAGATGCATTCTCCCTCTGAGCTAAGCTACACCCACCAGACCTATTTTATTCTATTTATTTATTTATTTATTTTTGTGGTACTGGGGATTGAACCCAGGGGCATTCCACTTCCGAATTACACCCCCAGACCTTTTTTGTTTTGTTTTGTAACAGGGTCTCACTAGGTAGCTGACAGTCTCACTAAGTTGCTGAGCCTGGACTCAAGCCTACAATCCTCCTGTTTCAGCCTCCCAAGTACTGGGATTGCAGGCGTGCACCATCACGCCCAGCTATGGTCACTCATTTGGCAGTCTAGAGTATGTGGTGGCAACAGCGTTGAAGGACACTTTATTTGATCTATTTTTATTTTTCAAAGTGCTGGAGATGGAGCCCAGGGCCTTGTGCATGTTAGGCCAGTTCTCTACTGCTGAGCCTCGCCCCAGCCCAGGGGCATTTTCAATTGGATCTCAGCTGATTTTGTAACATCTCTATCTTTGATTTGGCTCCTGTAGGATGTTGGAAAGTAGCTGAATGACTCAAAGGCCTTGGTGTATACTGTTGCAGTGACACACACCTGTAGTCCCAGTGCCTAGGAGGCTGAGACAGGAGGATCACAGATAGGAGGTTGGCCTGAACAATTTAGTGAAACTCTCACCAACCTAGCAAGACCTTGCTTCAAAATAAAAAATAAGTCAGGCGTGGTGGCGCACGCTTGTAATCCCAGCATTCGGGAGGCTGAGACCAGAGGATCCTGGTTCACGGACAGCCTCAGCTACTTAGTGAGGCCCTCTGCAACTTGGTGAGACCCTGTTTCAAAATAAAGAATAAAAAATTGGACAGGGGGTGTAGCTCAGAGGTCAAATGCCCCTCTCAGGGTTCTATCCCCAGATCTGCAAAAAAAAAATAAAAATAAAAATATGGGGGGTGTAGATTGAAGGTAGAATGCTTCTGGGTTCAATCCTCAGTATCAAGAAGAAAAAAAAAAAATTAGCCAGGCGTGGTGGCACGTGCTTGTTATCCTAGTACTTGGGAGGCTGAGACAGGAGGATCACAGGTTCATGGCCAGCCTCAGCTAATTGTTGAGGCCCTGCACAACTTAGATGCTGTTTCAAAATAAAGAATAAAGCTGAGTGTGGTGGCACACACTTGTAATCCTAGTGTTACGGTTTGGGAGAATATGGTTTGGGGAAACTGTTCCCCGGGAACCCCTGAGAGGGTCCCGGACACACTTTCCCCCAACCCATAACAAAACCCAAAACAACCCAAACACAGAAAAAAACCGTGGGTTCTTGTCCTAAGCTAAGAATAAATATGCATAGCTTGGACAGTTGCTGAAGATTTAAAGAAGTTTATTTAAAAGATAGAAATACAGAAAATAGAAATATAGAAAACAGTTACAGCCCCATGCCAAAATGGCATGAGGGGGGGAGGGTGGCCCAGGCCAACTCACACTCCCCAGATACAGCATGTGGACTGGAATTTTTATACCCATGACCTCCATCTTGTTTGCGTAATTCTGATGTAGTGAACGTCCCTGTAAGGTACCTCCCCTTACCCTGTAAGGTACCTCCCCCAGCAAGGTGTGGCAAGGTGTCTTCTTTCATGAAGGGCAAGGTCAAACCTGTTCTATCCTCCCTAGATCATCATGTAGATCTGTCTTTAGGTAAAGGCCTAGTTCTCCTCTCTTAAGGTCTGTCTTTAGATAGAGACAGGCCTAGTTCTCCTCTCCTATGGAATGGTTAATTACTTTGAGCTAGGTTAATTTACATTGGAATAGTTGCCTGCTTTTAGGCAGAAACCAAGTCCTTGCACAGGTTTGCCACTCACCCAATTTTTGAAATATATTAATAATCATAGCTTTCTCAAATCTTCCTAGGCCATTCCCAATACTGGTACACCTAGTACTTGGGAGGCTGAGACAGGAGGATCGCAAGGTTCGAAGCCAGCCTCAACTAGTTAGTGAGGTTCTCAGCAACTTAGTGATTCCCTGTTTCCAAATAAAAAAGAAAATAGGTCTGGGAGTACAGCCTGGAGGTAAAAAGCCCCTGGGTTCTATCCCCAGTACCAAAGGGAAAAAAAAAAAGAATAAAGAGTAAAAGAAAGAATTAAACAATAGGGCTGAGAGTATAGTTTAGAGGTAGAATACCCCTGGGTTCAAAAAACAGGGTCTGCTGGGTTCTGAGTGTCCTGTCTACATTGCTGAGGCTATCCTAGAATTGTTCAGAGGTAGAAAGCCCCAGGTTTAATCTCCACTACCTCTGAGCTACACCCCAGCTCTATTTTTTTTTTTTTTTTTGGTGGTACTGGGGTTCCTGGAAGCCCTTCTACCTCCAGGCTACACTTCCAGACCTATTTTCCATTTTTATTTTGGAAACAGGGTCTCCTAAGCCAGCACGCGGCTGGCTTCGAACCTGCGCTATCCTCCTGTCTCTGCCTCCCAAGCGCGGGGATTACAAGCGTGCACCACCACGCCCAGCCTTCTCTATTTTTTATTCTTTATTTTGAAACAGGGTCTCACTGAGTTGCAAAGGGCCTCACTAAGTAGAAGCTGAGGCGGTCTTCGAACCGCGATCCTCCAGTCTCAGCCTCCCAAAAGCCTGAGCCACCACACCCGACTCTAATTGTCTATATGAAACCAAGAGAAACTTCCTATGGTCTAAACTGAGACAGCATGTAAACTCATTGGCAGGCTTTTGAGAGAAAATTGGCTGCTCCAGGCAGCTTGATTCTTTTCCGTGAGTGTAGGTACGCATGCATGTATGTATATATTTGGTGCTGGGGACTGAGCCCAGGGCCTTGCGTATGCTAAGCATGTTCAATTACTTTACCGATATTGATTGAGCTCATGGTCAAGCCCTGTACAGGATATTGTAGAGACTTAAAAAGAAGGAAAAGGCCAGGCGTGGTGGTGGTGGCGCACGCTTGTAATCACAGCATATGGGAGGCTGGGACGGCGATAGCGGTTCGAGCACAGCCTCAGCTACTTAGTGAGGCCCTTTGTGACTCAGTGAGACCCTGCTTCAAAATAGAGAATAAAAAATAGGAATGGGGGTGTAGCTCAGAGGTAGAATGCCATTGGGTTCTATTACGGTTTGAATGGTGGGGGTTCTTATTCAACTAAGGTTGGTTGAATAGAAAAATTAACGGGCAGCTCAGTGCAGCTTTAACAAATTTAGGAAATAGAGCGGTAGGAAATAGAGAAGAGAAGGAAAAGGCAGCCTGCTGATCCTCATGCTGGAGAGCCCGAAAAGGAACTCTGGCCCCTTTTGGGGACGCCGACCTTTAAATAGATTTTGTATTGGTAACTTTCTCATCAGCGTTACCAAGGCAATGGGCTAGTTACTTATGCCTTAGCCAGGTGGTGCCTCTTGTCTCCGGACAGTGCACCTACTAAGTGCAAGGGTCAAGAGTCTACCTGGCTCTTGTCTCTATTGTACTGGGGAGTATTAGTGGCTCATCAACTAGGGTGCTTTGAAGCCGCACACAGAGTTTACCTTTCCTATGCCCAGGCCGGATCACAGAGGAGAGGAGGTAAACAGAGGCACCGGTTGCCTCTATTGTACTTTTAGAGCTAAAGGCTTCAGTTTTCTCTAAGGCTTTTACTATAGGTTAATCCTTAGAATGAAGGACAAAGACAGGGAGGAACTCTGCATTGTAATCGCTGCAGCCCCTCCCTGCCTAGGCTCTGACTGTATTTTACACTTTGGAAACTATCAAAGCAATTTTCCAATACCGGCACATTGATACATTCGGATCCCTCTTCCCAATACTGGTACAGGTTCCATCCCCAGTATGGCAACCAATCAGTCAATAAAATTAAATAAAAAGAAGGAAAAGGAGGAGGTCTCGGTATGCTGTACAAGCTGCAAATCGGACAGGTAGATATTACAGATTCTGTACACTGTATGGTTGATGAGAATCCAGAAGAAACAAGAGTGAAGGCTAGAAATTTGTAGACCAGGAACTGTATGTGTGATGTGTAAGGAGTTATTGGGTTTAGTCCTAGTGGAATGTATGAGAAAATGTAGTGGTTGGAGGTGAGATAAAAAGAACGTAGTTGGAGACCAGGTTATAGAGAGGACCATATTGAGAAGCTTGTATATCCTGTAAAAGTTGAAGATTCTTTTTTTTGGGGGGGGAGGTACTGAGGATTGACTCCAGAGGCATTCTACTTCCAAGCTACACTCAGTCTGATTTTATTTATTTACTTACTTATTTTGTGGTACTGGGGATGGAACCCACAGGCATTCTATCTCCGAGCAACACCCCCAGCCCTACTTTTTGTTTTTTTATTTTGAAACAGGGTCTCAATGAGTTGCAAAGGACCTCACTAAATAGCTGAGGTTGGCTGTGAACCCTGATCCTCCTGTCTCAGCCTCCCAAATGCTGGGATTACAAGTGTGCACCACCACGCCTGGCCTGATTTTGTTTTCTATTTGGAAACAGGGTCTCATTAGGTTTCTGAGAGCCTAGCTAATTTCTGAGGCTGGCTTTGAACCAGTGATCCTCTTGGTCAGCCTACCAAGTACTGAGATTATAGGCGTGGGCCACCAAGCCCCACAGAAATTGAAAAAATTTAAAAGGAGAAGTTGTCACATAATGTTTGTTTTATGTGGTACAGCATCATTGCTGTGGTGCGTGTGGAAGGAATTTGAAAAAGAAGAATTGGCTACTATATAGAGCATTGGGAGGCCATTTTTATTTAGCCAGAAGATAAGAGCATGGATTAAAGCAATGACAGGTGGATTTCAGAGCTATCTCCGAGATAGAATCATCAGAATTGTGTACCTAAAACTTGAGGACCAAAGCACTAAGCTTCAGGTGAAGGTGCTAATAGAATTTCAAATGGACCTTAGGTGCTGCTTGTGTAGTTAGAGACTGGAGAGGGAACCTGGTCATGGGGGCTGTGTTTCAAAACAGAGAACATCGGTTTTCTAGATTGCAATTATTTTTATCTTTTGGAGAGTCCAGTTACTTTCGGAAATAATTTCTCTTTTAAATCACTCTTTAGCCGGTCGTGGTGGCGCACGCTTGTAATCTCCGCGCTTGGGAGGCAGAGACAGGAGGATCGCGCAGGTTTGAAGCCAGCTGCGCTGGCTTAGGAGACCCTGTTTCCAAAAGTAAAAATAGGTCTGGGAGTGTAGCCAGGAGGTGGAAGGGTTTCCAGGAACCCCAGTACCACTGAAAAACAAACAAACAAACGACAAACAAAAAACAAACAAACAAACAAAAAAACACTCTTTAAACTGGGCGTGGTGGCGCACGCTTTGTAATCCCAGCGCTTGGGAGCCTGAGACGGTAGGATGGCACAGGTTCAAAGCCAGCCTCAGCTACTTAGTGAGGCTCTCGGCAACTTAGTGAGACCCTGTTTCCAAATAAAGTATAAAAAAAAGGTCCGGAGGTAGAAAAGTCCCTGGATTCCACCCTCAGTACCGCAAAAAAAAAGAAGAAGAAGAAAAACGCTCTTTAGATCACCAAATTCTTTTTTGCTTAACTGTGGAAACCTACTACTTCCGCCACATTCAAAATGGCTGCGCACAAAATCAACTTTTCAATACATCTTTTGGATACCATCCCCCATGTGGCTATTTCCGCCACTCTCTGCGGGGCGGAACGCGTCTTCCAGCACGTCCCAGCACTCAAGATGGCCCGGTTTCCTCCTACTTTTCATTGGCTTAATCGGTCCGCTCTTCCTTGAGAGGGGCGGGTCTTGTGTTTGATCGACAGCTCTCTTGATCAATGGGCGAAGGGCAGAAGCCAATGAGGCTCTGGAACTGGAGACCCTCCCCCGTGCCTGGGAGGGTATTTTGCCTGGGGCGGGGTGAAGCAGAGCCGGAAGCTGGAGGGGAGAGTGAAACAGGAAAAGAAGGGAAGAAGGAAGAAAAGGGAAGAGAGGGAGGAGGAGGGAGGTGGCGGCGCCGTGGCGGAGGAGCAGGAGCAGGAGGGGGATGGAGAGGGGAAGGCTCCTGGGTGGCATGGCGCTCCTGCTCCTCCAGGCGCTGCCCAGCCCCCTGTCAGCCAGGGCTGAACCCCCGCAGGTAAGCGGGTGGGGGCGTCCGGGCCAGACTGGGGGCCTGAGGGTCGTCGAGGCCTAGTTGGAGGGATCTGAAAGAGTGTTGTTTCTGAGAGTTGAGGGGTCCCGAGAGGGCTGCCCGTGCCTGGCGTGGGTAGAAGCTAAGGGGGCGTCGGTGCCTAGCTGAGGGACACCTGTGACGGTTTTGGTGTCAGGGAGGTGGCAGAGGTGTGCTAGGCGTGCTGAGGTGGGTATTGGTGCCACGCTGGGGGATGAGGGCTTATTCATGTCCCCCTCGCCCACCATGAAGCAAGTGTCTGAGGCAGTGAGGTTGTGTGCCTGCCTGTGCATGTAGGGGTGCACAGGTTACTAAGATGGCCTGAGAGGGAATTTATTTCAAGCTGGGCAAGAGAAAGTTCGGAGAGCATCTTGGCTCCATTTTTAATGGTGGAAGGCATGGAACCTTGGTGCCTGTTGGAGACAAGATTCTTAGAAGGCAGGTGGGAGCCCCTCGGGAGGAGGGCACACTGGGCTGTAAGGAGCCCTTTCCTTAGGCCGGCTGGCCTGGGAGAGCAGTCACTGATGCTGATCTGCGCCAGCCCAGGGCGTTGAGTAAAGGCTGGTTCTGATGCCAACATGGGCAGCAAATGGAACACCCCAGCTTTTCTTGCTGGGTGGCTTGCTCTCTCCAGGCAGAGAAGTGTGCTTGTGCCGATTCCAGCTCCTGCTGGCATTTCGAAACCCTAATGTGAGCGTTACTCTTGGTGCCAGGTTGGGTGGGGTGCAGTAGGGGGAATCACCCCTCCTCCAAATTTGGCAAGGCTTTGCCATTTTATTTTCTCTGCTTTCTGTTTCCTTCCCTGTCTTTTTAAGAAAGGCATTCACTCAGAGACAAATAACACAATGACAAAGGCAATACGGTTTAGCACTTGAATTTCATGTTGTGATCAAGAGCAGAGTGCCAGCAAAAGCAGTTATCTTATTCCCGAGGAGTTTAAGGGCTGCCTTTTTACATATGTGTTTTGTTTGCCCATTGGTATCTTCTGTTTAAAAAAAAATTAATTCTCTAAGCAAGTTGAAATTCACGTAACAAAATCAATGTTAAAGTGAACAATTCAGTGGTGTTTAGTACAATCACAGTGTTGTGCAACCACCATTCTCTATCTAGTTCCAAAACATTTTCATCACCCAAAGAAAACCCTGGCCCCATTAACCAGTTACTCCCTGTTCCTCCTTCCCCCCGCCCCTGGCAACCACCAATCTTTCTCTTTCTCTATGGATTTACCTAATCTGGATATTTTATATAAATGGAATCCTATAATATGCAGTCTTTTGTGTTTGGCTTTTTTCATCTAGTGTGATGTCTACAAGGCTCATCCACATTGTAGCATGTACCAGTATTTCATTCCTTTATATGGCTGAATAATATTCCATTGTTTGCATATACCACAGTTGTTTATCATTGAAGTGTCTAATTTTTCTTCAAAATTTATCTATGAGCTGTAATCCTAGTACTTGGGAGGCTGAGATAGGAGGATTGCAGGTTCACCCCTAGCCTCAGCAATTTAGCGAGGCTCTCAGCAACCTAGTGAGACCCTGTTTCCAAATAAGAAATAAAATTGGAAGTCAGGCGTGGTGGCGCACGCTTGTAAGCCCAGCATTCTGGAGGCTGAGACAGGAGGATTGTGGTTTGGGGCCAGCGTCGGCTGCTTAGTGAGGCCCTTTGCAACTCAGTGAGACCCTGTTTCAAAGTAAAGAATAAAAAACAGGGCTGGGAGTGTAGCTCAGAGGTAGAATGCCTCTGGGTTCCTTCCTCAGTACTACAAAAACAAAACAAAACAAAAAAAGAAATAAAATTTGTGTGGGGATGTAACTTGGAGGTAGAATGCCTCTGGATTCAATTTGCTGTACTACATAAATTAATAAATAAATAAATCTATGTATACTGGAAGTAATGTGTAAAATGGAGGTAATTTTCTGGCCCAATGTATAACCTGTTCTAGGGTAGAGATCCTTCAGTTTTAGTCTGTGTTGGGATTTGTTTTCCCAGTTAAAATCATAAACTGGTAGGAGATATACATTTTCTTTGTCTAGTAAAAAAAAGTTTTAATTCCCAGGACTGGTAAAGTTAAAAATTATAGGGGATTGGTAGGCTAGACAGGAGGGTTGCAGTTCAAGGGCAGCCTCAACTACTTAGTGAGGCCCTTTGCAACTCAGACCCTGTTTCAAAATATAAAGAATAAACCAAACATGGTGGCGCATGCTTGTAATCCCAGCATTCAGGAGGCTGAGACAGGAAGATTGCGGATCGTGAACAGCCTCAGCTACTACTTAGTGAGGCCCTTTGCAACTCAGTGAGACCCTGTTTCAAAATAAAGAATAAAAAAAATAGGGCTGGTGTTTAGCTCAGAGGTGAATGCCCCTGGGTTCCATGGTTCCATTCCCAGTACTGCCCCCCCAAAAGATTTTATATATACATACATATATATATACACACACACATATATATATACACACACTGCGCTTGGGAGGCGGAGACAGGAGGATCGCGCAGGTTCAGAGCCAGCTGCGCTGGTTTAAGAGACCCTGTTTCCAAATAAAAAAGTATAAAAATAGGTCTGGGAGTGTAGCCCGAAGGGTTTCCAGGAACCCCAGTACCACCAAAAAAAAAAAAAAAAATAGGGCTGGGGAATGCCCCCAAGTTCCATCCCCACATATATGCATATGTGTGTATGTGTGTGTGTGTGTGTGTGTGTGTGTGTGTGTGTGTGTGTGTATTACAGCTGGGAATGCCCCTGGGTTCCATCCCCAGGACCACAAAAAAAAAAAAAAAAGAATTATAGGAGAACTGGGTGTGTTTGGGAGTCTGAGACAGGAGGACCACAGGTTTATTATGGCCAGCCTCAGCAATTTAGTGAGTCCCTCTGCAACTTAGTGAAACCTTGTTTCAAAATAAAAAAACCAAAGAGCTGGGACTGTAACTCAGAGATAAAATGCTCCTAAATTTAATCCCTAGTACTCCCCCACAAAAGAAATATAAGTATTAACAGAACAAAAGAAGGAATTTGTTGTTCTTTCGCACGCGTCTTGTTTCTTTATCTCTAAAAGGCTATTCCTGGTAACTAACACATTTTGCTGGAGGGTTCATTGGGGAATGTCAGCGTCTTTCAAGGTGGCCTGGTCAGCGGTGGGAACTGAGTCGACTTCTTCAGCATGAGGGTGGCAAGTGACTGTCCCTGCCAGGTCCTGGAGCTGGGGCGGTGGCGAGGTGTGGGAGGAGCTCTTCAGTGTCGGGCCCTAATTGCAGTTTGTCCACAGGCTGCTTGCTCATGTTTCTGGCACCTCTAATACTTATTTTGGGGACAGGGTAGCTTTGTACTTTGTTCTGTTTGGATGGGTGCTCGCACTGACCGTCAGCTTTTTTTGTGTGTGTGGTACTGGGGGTGGAACCCAGGGTCTTTATACTTCTGGGCTATACTCCCAGACCTATTTTTTTATATTTTTTATTTGGAAACAGGGTCTCACTAAGTTGCTGAGAGCCTCACTAAGTAGCCGAGGCTGGCTTTGAACCTGTGCGATCCTCCTGTCTCAGCCTCTGAAGCACGGGGATTACAGGCGTGCACCACCATGCCCGGCTACTGACCGGCAGCTATTAAGTGGTTATAGTTCCTGCAGAGAAGGGAAAATTTGTGTCATAAGGCATCACCCTCCTGCTAACCCCTACACCTTCTGACCCTGCATACACTCCTGTTCAACCCCTTATTCCCTGTCTCTTGATGTCCACGAATACTAGATATCTATAGTGAGATTTGTGTTGAATTTTAACCTTTGGAATGGAAATCGCAATATAATTATTAACTCTGAATTCAGCACAATTTAGTTAGCTTAGGTTTTGTTTAGTTTTGTTTGGCCTTTACAAATCAGCAAGAAGGGAAAAAAATCCAGAGACCATTTGGCATAGACTGAACTTCAGGTACTTACTGTCTTTATTTATGGTGACTTCCAGATCACTCTGAATTGAGGAATACTTGCTGTACCCATTCTGTATGGAAAATGGTATGGCCACCTCATTGCATCCCCTCCCCCTAAAACGGATGTATTAGAGAACATCTTGAGGTGGGTGTGGGGGTGCACACCTGTAATCTCTGTACTTGAGAGGCTAAGATAGAAGAATCATAGGTTTGTGGCCAGCCCCAGTAATTTAGCAAGGCCCTCTACAATTTAGTGAGACCCTGTGTAAAATAAAAACTAGCCAGGTGTGGTGGTACATGCTTGTAATCCCAGCACTTGGGAGGCTGAGACAAGAGAATCACAGGTTAGGGGACTCAGCAACTTAGTGAGACCCTGTTTCAAAATAAAACAGCTGGGTGTGCTGGCACATGCTTGTAATCCCAGTCCTTGGGAAGCTGAGGCAGGAAGATCACAGGTTTGAGGCCAGCCTCAGCTGCTTAGAGAGTCCCTCCGAAATTTAGTGAAACCCTGTTTCAAAATCAAGAATAAGCTGGGCAGGATAGCACATGATTGTAATCCCCGTGCTTGAGAGGCTGAGACAGAGGGATCGCACAGGTTCGAAGCCAGCCTCAGCTACTTAGTGAGGCTCTCAGCAACTTTAGTGAGACCCTGTTTCCAAATAAAATATAAAATGGGTCTGGGAGTATAGCCCGGAGGTAGAAAGCCTCTGGGTTCCACCCTGAGTACCAAAAAAAAAAAAAAAAAAGGGCCTTGCATAGTGGTGCATGCTTGTAATTCCAGCATTGGGGATGTGGAGACCAGAGGATTGTGGTTCGTGGCCAGCCTCAGCTACTTAGGGAGGCCCTGTTTCAAAAAGAAAAAAGAAAAAAAAAATATGAAGGCTAAACACATAGGACTGGGGTGGAGCTTGGAGGCAGAATGCCCCTGGGTTCGACCCCCAGTTCTAAAATAAAACAAACAAATAAATAAATACAAAATAAAATAGGGTTGGGGGTGTAGCTCAAGGTAGAATGCCCCCTGGGTTCAATTCCCAGTAACACACACACACACACACACACACACACACACACACACACACGGACTTAGACCTAAGTCATTGTGATGCACAGATATGATTCCTTGAATTTTGCAAAGAATAACAAGGCAGCAGTTTCTACACAGGAAGGCCTTGACATTTGTTTCCTTCAGTTAAATTATGATTGAGATAATGTAGAGGCTTTTTTTTTTTCTAATGTTGTTTAGATTCAACAAGAATATTTGACTGTCTTATTTTATTTTTTTGTGGTACTAGGGGTGGAACCCAGAGGCTTTCTACCTCCAGGCTATACTCCCAGACCTATTTTATACTTTATTTGGAATCAGGGTCTCACTAAGTTGCTGAGAGCCTCACTTAGTAGCTGAGGCTGGCTTTGAACCTGTGCGATCCTCCTGTCTCAGCCTCACAAGTGCAGGGATTACAAGCGTGCCCACCACGCCCGGCTATTTGACTGTTTTAAGTTTTAGAAGAAACCTCTTTTTCCATAAGGTGACAAATCTCTAGAAATGCACTACTTCCCTGTGCCAAGCTTCAGGCTTTGAGTTGGATGGCCCAGTCCCTGCCCCTCCGTCCCCTCAGCTGCCTTCGCCTTCACTCCAGCTCCATTTCTCCTTTATTACAAATGGCGTCTCAGGACAATCACCACCATTCTTATAGAATAGTGGGGGGAGGCTCTGGAGTCTAGTCACCTTCAGTTCATTTTCTTAGTCTGTTTGCTATCCCAAAGTGAACGTTTTATCTACAGTCAGCTTGAGTTTCCATAAACCTTTTCAGTGAAATTCAGTAGAATTCAAAGAATGAGCCTTTACTGAAGCCTACCGGGCTATTATTGCTAGGCTCTGGGAACCATCAAATACGTAACAGGATTCCTGTCCTAAGGAGCTGGTAATTTTTTGGGCAGGACAGATAACACAGTGAGTTGTAATCCAGGGGGTTCAGCGCAGCACGGAAGGGCAGGGCGCCGCGGGGACGCGAGAGGCAGATGGCAGTGTTGGGAAAGCTTCAGGACTGGGCGTCTGGGCTAGACTATTGATTTTTTATTTTGTGGTACTAGGGATTGAACCCAGGGGCATTCTACTTCCAAGCTATATCCCCAGCCCTTTTTTTTTTTTGGTGGCACTGGGGGTGGAACCCAGAGGCTTTCTATCCTCTGGGATATACTCCCAGACCCATTTGATATTTTATTTGGAAACAAGGTCTCACTAAGTTGCTGAGAGCCTCACTAAGTAGCTGAGGCTGGCTTCGAACCTGCTCGATCCTCCTGTCTCAGCCTCCCAAGCGCGGGGATGACAAGCGTGCACCACCACGCCTGGCTATCCCCAGCCCTTTTATTTTTTATTTTGAAACAGGATTTTGCTAGGTTGCTGAAGTCCATGCTAAGTTGCTGAGGCTGATTTAGAGTTTGTGATTCTCCTGTCTCAGTCTTCCAAATAGCTGAACTAGACTTCTTTTTCTTTCTTTCTTTTTCTGTGGTACTGGGATGGAACCCAGGGGCATTCTACCTCTGAGCTACACTCCCAGCCTTATTCTTAACTCTTTTTTTTCTTTCAGTACTGGGGATTGAACCCAGGGCCTTGTACATGCTAGGCAAGTGCTCTACCACTGAGCCACATCCCCAGCCCTAACTCAGCCTCACTGAGTTGCAAAGGGCTTTGCTAAGTAGCTGAGGCTGTGCGATCCTCCTATCTCAGCCTCCCAAATGTTGGGATTACAAGCATGAGCCACAATGCCTGCCCTTTCTTTCCCTCTTTCTTTCTTTCTTTCTTTCTTTCTTTCTTTCTTTCTTTCTTTCTTTCTTTCTTTCTCTCTTTCTTTCTTTCGGTACTGGGGATGGAACCCAAGGGCCTTCTACCTCTGGCTACACTCCCAGACCTATTTTATATTTTTTATTTGGAAACAGGGTCTCTTAAGCCAGCTGAGGCTTAAGAGAACCTGTGCGATCCTCCTGTCTCAGCCTCCCAAGTGTAAGGATTACAAGCATGCGCCAACACGCCTGGCTCTGGCTTTATTCTGAGAGTCTTATTTTGAAAGAGGGTCTTATTAAGTTATGGAGTGCCTCACTAAGTAGTTGAGGCTGGCCTTGAATCCATGAGTCTCCTGTCTCAGCCTCCCAAGTATTGGGCTTACAAGTTTGTGCCACCATGCCTGGCTGGACTAGGTTTTTTTTTTTTTTTTTTTTTTTTTTGCAGTATTGGGGTTGAAACCCAGGGCATTCTACCTCTGAGTTACACCCCCAGCCCTATTTTTTTATTCTTTTTTTTTTTTTTTTTTTTTTTTTTTGCAGGTCTGGGAATGGAACCCAGGGGCATTCGACCTCTGAGCTACATCCCCTGCCCTATTTTTTATTCTTTATTTTGAAACAGGGCCTCACTAAGTAGCTGAGGCTGGCTGTGAACCCAGGTCCTTCTGTCTCAGCCTCCCAAGTGCTGGGATTACAAGGATGCACCACCGCGCCTGGCTTTGAAGAAGGATTTTTTGAAGTTGATAAGGATGAGAATATGTGTGGGCCAGGATGGGGAGGAGCATAGTCTCCACCAGGGGAGTGAGGGGAGGGCGGGTGTGGAGGCGGGCACGGTCAGTGGTGGAAGCTTTGAGTATGGGCGTGGAGTGAGAGCAGGTGAATGGAGGAGAGGAGGCTGTGGTCATGTGTTGGGGGCTTCATCCACTTGGCCAAGGCTGTTCTGCTGTAGAACTTTCTGTGGTGCTAGAAATGACCTCTCTGTGCTGCCCAGTGCAGTGGTCACTCAGCTACCTGTGGCTTTTGAGCAATTAACCTCGGCTCTTGGCTGGGATACCTGAGAAATTGAATATTTAATTACACTTTTTCTTCTTGTGGTACGGGAAACTGAACCCCAAGGGCATTCTACCGCCAAACTACATCCCCAGCCTAATTTTATTTTTATTTTGAAACAGAGTCTCCCTAGGTTGATGAGAGTCTCACTGCGTGCTAAGGGTGTCCTCAAACCTGCGATTTTCTTGTCTCAGCCTCCCAAGTACTGGGATTACAGGTGTGCACCAACACACTCAGCTTAGTTTTTTTTTCTTTTTTTTTTTTTTTTCCAAATTTATTGAGATTAAGCCGGGCATGGTGGCGCACGCTTGTAATCCCAGCACTTGGGAGGCTGAGACAGGAGGATCGCACAGGTTCGAAGCCAGCCTCAGCTACTTAGCGGGGCTCTCAGCAATTTAAAGTTTAAAATAGGTCTGGGAGTATAGCCCCGAGGTAGAAAAGCCCCTGGGTTCCACCCCTAGTACCACCAAGAAAAAAAAAGTTATTGAGATTTTATTCATATGCAAAAATTCATTCTTTATGGTATAGACAGCTAGGCAGGGTGGCAGATGCCTGTATTTTCAGTACTTGGGAGGCTGAAACAGGAAGATCACAAGTTTGAGGCCAGTCTCAGCAACTTAGCATAAAGACCCTGTTTCAAAATTAAAAAGTAAAATAAAATAGGGTTGGGGATGTAACTCAGAGGTAGAATGCCCCTGGGTTCAATCCCCAGTACAAAAAAAAGTGTATATAAAATTTTTTTTTTTTTTTTTTAGTATGGACACAAAATTATGTAGTCATCACTTATATCTAATTTCAGAACATTTTCATCAGCTTTAGAAACCCACTGGCTCCCTACTCTACCTCTTCCACTAGCCCTTACCAGCTACTAAGCCACTCTCTGCTTCTATGGGTTTGCCTGGACATTTCCCAGAAGTGAGATGAGGCCCCTTGTGGTCCTTGGTGACTGGCTGCTCCAACTTTGTTTTCAGGGTTTATTTGCATTGTCCCACATGTCAGTACTTCATTCCTTTTTATGGCCAATTACTATTGCTTTGTGTGGATACATTATGTTTTATTTGTCTATTCACCAGTTGACAGGCATTTGGACTGTATTCACTTTGGGGTTATTATGAATAATTCTGCTACAAACAGTGGTGTACAAGTTTGGTCTTTTTTTAGGTACTGGGGATTGAACACAGGGTATCTTGAGTGCTGGCAAGTGCTCTACCACTGAGCTATTCCTCCTGCCCGCCCCCTTTCTTTTGAGACAGAATGTCACTAAGTTGCCCAGGCTGCTCTCAACTGGCAATCCGCCTGCCTCGGCCTCTCCAGTATCTGGGAGTATAGACATGAGCTACCCTGCCTGCAGGAGTGTAAGAGTAGTTGTGTAAACGTATATTTTCAGTTTTCCTGGGTATATACCTAACAGTAAAACTAATGGGTCATGTGATAACTCTTGGGTCATATTATAATTCTATGTATTTTTTTTTTCAGTATTGGAAATTGAATCTGGGGGTATTCTACCCCCAAGATATATGCCAGCTCTATGTTTTACTCTTTAATTAATTAATTAATTTATTTATTTTTGCAGTACTGGGGATGGAACCCTGGGGCATCTACCTCTGAGCTATACCCCCAGCCCGATTTATTTTATTTTATTTTATTTTTTCACGGTACTGGGGATGGAACCCAGGGACATTCTACCTCCAAGCTACACCCCCAGCCCTATTTTTTATTCTTTAGTTCAAAACAGGATCTCACTGAATTGCAAAGGGCCTCACTAAGTAGCTGAGGCTGGCCACGAACCCTGATCCTCCTGCCTCAGCCTCCCTAATGCTGGGATTACAAGCGTGCGCCGCCACGCCCGGATAGTATGTGTAATTTTTTGATGAAGAACTGTCAGACTGTTTTCCAGAGTGGGGTGACGTCTAGTTTAATTAATCCAAGCCAAGTAGCTTTCTATAACTAATGACTCCACGGTGGACAGTGCTAACCTCACAGCTTCCCAGCATGGGGATTTGGCGCGGCAGACGCAGTGGCGAGGTCGTGGGCTGTGGGGGCAGGCCACCGGGCTTCCGAACCTCACACTACCCTTGAGCAAGTTACGCAGCCTCTTTTGCCTTAGTTTTGTCCTCTACAAAATGAAAATAGTGATAGCGTTCATCCTCTAGGATTGTCACGAGGGGGGAAGACACGGTGTCTATCCTATCTATTGATAGGTGTCTATACACCTATCAATTCAGTATAATAGTAATTATCACTAATATTCATTTGTTGGTCCTCAGAGTGCACCGCGGTTGGCACGTTAGCGTCAGCTCCCAAACTAAGTCCGGAACCTGAGATCTGGGGAATTTAAGGTGACGTCCTTGATTCTGCTTGTTCCTGGAGTTAGCTTTGTCTCTGATCTTTTAGCTGTGTAGATCACTTTTCCTGGGAAACTACGCGTTCAGAGTCGTGATCCTCCGTGGGGGGCAATTCTGCCCCCTTCCCAGGACACGGCGAGTGTCTGGGAACTTAGTCGTGACACCCCGGCAGTGCTGCTGGCATCGGCGGGTGGAGGCCGGGGACACTGCAGACGTGCCCCGCTGCCCAGGGTCGCCCCTTGTAACAAGGCATTGGCCCAAGATGTCGGCAGTGCCGTGGCGAGAAGCCTGCTCTCCCCTCCCAGCTCCTGCTCATCAGTGCAAGCTTGAGGCGGCTGTACTCTGAGCTGCGTGGAGAACGTTTACGTCTTTACGTTGCCGAGTCTCGGTGACATTCGTTACCAGCCTCCCCTGTTTTGTTAGCCACTAAGACATTTGGGGAGAAGCGCCGGGCCTGTGGCTCAGGGAGCAGGCAGGCCTCCCCTATTCGCCCAGGCTCCGACTCGCTTTCCTCCTGCCTTGATCTGCCCTTGCGGTTTCAGTTTTAGAACGCAATTTGCTTTTGCCCCAGCGAAAGCCCAGTGGCCAGTGGCTTTCTTTTCTCAGTGTCCTCCGTGGTCTGATAACCAACTTGAACTGAGTCCTGCTCCTCGAACCTTTCCTTCTTCCCCTTCCAGGTCTGGCTCCGTGCTCATTTCCAGCCTCAGGGACGCTGGCTTGTTCCCACGGACTCTTAACCTGTGGAAACCATCCACAGGGGAAGCCAGTGTCCTGGACTCAGGGTGGCTTTATCTAAAGGACAGTTTCATGTCAGGCAGGATGGCATACACCCATGATCCCAGGACTCTCGACGCTGAGGCAGGAGGGTTGCAGGTTCAAAGTCCGCCGGGCCAATTTAGCAAGATCTTGTCTCAAAAAAGCCAAAGGGCTGGGGGTAGTGGCTTCATGAAGTGCCTCGGATTCAGTTACACAGCTCCACAATGAGTGAAATGGGTGGCGGGCACCAGCAGAATAGCCTTCATGGATGCTTGGGTGTCTCGGATGGCTTTGCTTCAGAATTCGACTCCTTTTTGAGTCCCTGGCCACCCATCGTCCCTAGAGGGCCTCTCCCCAGGTCGCTCCCATTTCCATCAGAGTTCAGGCAGGGCTGTGACTTGGGTTCATTTCTTGCCCCAGCAACCTCAGCTGTGGACCACACTGGGGCCCCTGATCCCCGGGGTCACTGCAGGGCGAGGAAGAGCGGCCCCCGGGGACAGGGAGCAGTCTGGTGGGGCTTGGCGACCTCTCTTCTAGTCTGGGTTGCGAGCTCTTCTCTGTAGACTGTGCTTTGCACTTCCACTAGGTGGAGCAGAGTCTGGCCTCGTTCTGCCTGGGACTTCGAGAAATAAACACAAATAAATCCAGAGCATTGCAACCTGGGAGGTCAAGAGAGGGGAAACGAATCCCATCCTACTGCGTTCTGTGGCTTGTTGATACAATTCTGGGCTTTCCTAGTGTGGGAATTAAAGTAGGTCACCCTCTCAGGCTTTTGGTCACCAGTCTTCTGTGGAGTAGGTTCTGGGACACTCCGGCTGACTCAGCTCCATTCCCATAGCTCTGGTTTATTTACTTTTGGTTTTCTTCTTTCTACACTTTCTTCTCTGGGAAAGCAGACAAGCTTTGTATCTTCTGTTCCCAGTATCATGACTGTCACAGTGCCAAGGCCATTTTGATCCAAGATCTCCGGTGTTTTCAAGAAGTTAACTTAAAGCCGGGCAGGGTACAGCATGCCTGTGATTCCAGGACTTGGGAGGCTAAGACTGGAGGATGACAGGTTTGAGGCCAGCTCAGCAGTTGAGCAAAACCCTCAGCAGTTCAGTGAGACCCTATTTCAAAAGAACTAAACTTGTTTTGGAAGGAATGGAAATAAAAAATGTTTGTGGCTTGAAAGGGTGGGTCCTAGAATTAAGTTACAAAACATGTCTGTTTGACTTGTAAATATCTAGCAAGAGGAATCCGATGTTGTAACGCTTTTATTACGCATTCTTTCAACTCAAGGAGAAGATATTCCTAATTTTCCTACACACTTCTTTTTGGTTTGTCATCTCGTAATTTATCTTCCTCATCTAAAGTTCCATCTGGTAGTTTCACCAAACATAAATGGCAACAAAAACCCATAGCTTAGTTTTTTGTTTTGTTTTGTTTTATGCAGTACTGGGGATTGAACCCAAGGGCATTCTACCTCGAGCTATACCCCCAGCGCTATTTCCTTCCTTCCTTCCTTCCTTCCTTCCTTCCTTCCTTCCTTCCTTCCTTCCTTCCTTTTGTAGGACTAGGGATGGAACCCATGAGCCTTTTACCTCCAGACCTATTTTATTTTGTATTTGGAAACAGGGTCTTGCTCAATTGCTGAGAGCGTCACTAGGTTGCCAAGACTAGCTTTGAACCTGAAGTCCTCTTGTCTCAGCCTCCAAAGTACTGGGATCACAAGCATACACCACCACATCTAGCTTATTATTCTTGATTTTGAAACAGGGTCTCACTAAGTTGCAAAGGGCCTCACTAAGTCACTGGGGCTGGCTGCAAACCTGCAATCCTGTCTCAGCCTCCCAAGTACTGGTATTTAAAGTGTGCGCCACCATACCCATTTTGAACTCAGGAGCATTCTACATCCAAGCTACACCCCAAGTCCTATTTTACTTACTTACTTACTTACTTATTTATTTATTTATTTATTTATTTTTGCGGTACTAGGGACGGAACTCGGGCATTCTACCTCTGAGCGGCCTCCCCAGCCCATTTTTTTTGTTCTTACTTTCTTTATTCATTTATTTTGGTGGTATTGGGGATGGAACCCAGGGGCTTTTCTACCTCCAGGCTATACTCCCAGACCTATTTTATACTTTTTTTGAAAACAGGCTCTCACTGGGTTGCTGAGAGCCTCACTAAATAGCTGAGCCTGGCTTCGAACCTATGGGATCCTCCTGCCTCAGCCTCCCAAGCACTAGGATTACAAGCGTGCGCCACCACACGCAGCTTGTTCCACCAAAGGTAGAATGCCATGGGTTAAATTCTTCGTGCTAGCCGGACATGGTGGCACACGCTTGTCATCCCAGCATTCAGGAGGCTGAGATCAGAGGATCGCGGTTCACAGACAGCCTCAGCTACTTAGTGAGGCCCTCTGCAACTCAGTGAGACCCTGTTTCAAAATAAAGACTAAAAAATATGGCTGGGGTGTAGCTTGGAGGTAGAATGTCCCTGGGTTTCATCCCCAGTACCTCAAAAAAATAAAAAATAAAATAAATCCTTCATGCTCTCTTTTCTTTTTAAAAATTTTCTGGTGCTGGGGATGGAACCCAGGGCTTCGTGCATGCTAGGCAGGCAGTCTATCACTGAGATACACCCCTGCCCTTTTTATTTTGAAACAGGGTCTCACTAAATTTCCCAGGCTGTTCTAAGTTATGATCCTCCTGCCTCAGCTTCCCGAATAGCTTGGATTACAGGCATGCACCACCACACTCAATAACCTTTTGCCTTTTTAAGTCTTTTTTTTTTTTTTGGCAGGGGGATGTAGTGAGGATTTAATCCAGGGAAATTCTACTTCTGAGCTATACCCTTAACTCTTATTTTTATTTCATTTTTAATTTTTTTTTTTTTGCAATACTGCGGATGGGCATTCTACCTCTGAGCTACACCCCTAGCTCAATTTTTTTTTTCTTTCTTTCTTTCTTTCTTTCTTTCTTTCTTTCTTTCTTTCTTTCTTTCTTTCTTTCGTGGTACTTGGGGTGGAACCCAGAGGCTTTCTACCTCCGGGCTATACTCCCAGACCTTTTTTATATTTTATTTGGAAACAGGGTCTCACTAAGTTGCTGAGAGCCTCACTAAGTAGCTGAGGCTGGCTTCGAACCTGTGCGATCCTCCTGTCTCAGCCTCCCAAGCGCGGGGATTACAAGCGTGCGCCACCACGCCCGGCCTTTTATTCTTTATTTTGAAACAGGGTCTCACTGTGTTGCAAAAGGCCTCACTCAGTAGCTGAGGCCGTCTGCGAATCAGGATCCTCCTGTCTCAGCCTCCCAAATGCTGGGAATACAAGCGTGGGCCACCAAGCCTGGCTTTTATTCTTTCTTTCTTTCTTTCGGGGGTCTAGGGATTAAATCCAGGGGCATTCGACCTCCAAGCTACACCCCCTGCCCTGTTTTTTAATCTTTATTTTGAAACAGGGTCTCACTGACTTGGAAGGGGCCTCACTAAGTAACTGAGGCTGTCTGCAAACCATGATCCTCCTGTCTCAGCCTCCCGAATGCTGGGATTACAATGCTGGGATTACAAGCATGTGCCACCATGCCCGGCTTTATTCTTCCTTCCTTTCTTTCTTTTTTTTTTGGTGGTACTGGGGTTCCCGGAAGTCCTTTTACCTCCGGCTACACTCCACACCAGGCTATTCTTTCTTTTTAAAACAAAAATGGGAAAAGAAAAATAAAGAACTGTGCTGAGTGGGGTGGTGCATACCTCTAATCCCAGTCCTTTGGAGGCTGAGACAGAAGGATTGCAGGTTAGAGGACAGCCTCACCAAGTAGTGAGACTCTCATGAACCTAGTAAAACCCTGTTTCAAAATAAGAAAGCCAGGCATGGCAGTGCATGCTTGTAATCCCAGCATTTGGGAAGCTGGGCAGCCTCAGCTTCTTAGTGAGGCCCTTTGCAACTCAGTAAGACCCTGTTTTAAAGTAAAGAATAAAAAATAGGGCTGGTTGTGAGGCTCGGAGGTAGAATGCCCCCAGGTTCCATCCCCAGTACTGCAAAAACACACCAAAAAAAAAAAAAAAAAAAAAAAAAAAAAAGAAGAAGAAAAGAAAAAAAGAAAATGAAAATAGGGCTGGGTGTAGCTCAGAGGTAGAATGCCCGAGTTCAGTCCCTGTACCACACACACAAAATTCTCTGTCATTCATACACACACTACACGCCTGTGTGCTGTTGCTTTGCGCCGTGATTTGTTTAGCACTCCTCCGTTGGTGCTTGTACGGTGTAGCCAGGCTGTTGCTGCCTCACACAGTGCGGGCACCCATTTCTTTCTGCAGTTTTAGATTTCTGCACGTGGCCTTGGGGATTGTGGTTGTAGGGTGTGGGCGTGTAAGTGTTGGGGTAAATAGTGCCACGTTGCTCTCCAGAATGGTCGTGTCACTTTACTCCCCCACCGGGGGGTGTGCAGGCCCCTCCCCACGCCCCCGAGGATGCTGGGTTCTTCGCTCCTTCTTGCAGATCCTCCTTCTGTCCCACGAACATTCATTCTGCTTTCTCAAAAGCCTACTGGTGTCCATCCGCGAGCTGCCTCCTTCCCGCCTGCAGTTCCTAACTCGCTTTAATGTGGAGCAGGGTCCACCCCAGGGCGGTGAGCCTGTGGCTGCAGAGGGCTGCCCGGAAGTGGTCTGCGTCCCTTGGGAGGCGGGAGGTGACCGAGGCCCCTCCAGTTGCCTTAAGACGGGCGGACCAGCCCTCGCCGTGCGGGCGTCCCAGGGCCGGGGTGCCGAGTGCAGGCTCGGGAGCCCGACTGCCCTCGCTGACGCGCTAAGCCCAGGCTGCTTGGCTCCGTTTTCTCACCTGCAAAGTAGGGACGATAGCATCCAGTTTACAGGATTATTGTGAAGACTGAGTTACTAACTAATAAAGCAGAACAGTATTTGCCACCTAGTGAATGCTTAAGTCTTAGTTATTGTTTAGATGTTAGTCTTAGTTATTGTTTTTTCTTTGTTTTTAAACCTTTGGTGGAACAAGCCGGGCGTGGTGGAGCACGCTTGTAATCCCAGCGCTTGGGAGGCGGAGATAGGAGGATCGCACGGGTTCGAAGCCAGCCTCAGCTACTTAGTGAGGCTCTCAGCAACTTAGTGAGACCCTGTTTCCAAATAGAATATAAAAATGGTCTGGGAGTATAGCCCGGAGGTAGAAAGCCTCTGGGTTCCACCCCCAGTACCACAATAAATAAATAAATAAATAAATAAATAAATAATAAAAATAAACCTTTGGTGGAGCCTTAGGGCCTCCTGTTCCCTGAGCTAAGATTTCGTTCCTAGCCGGGCGTGGTGGCGCACGCTTGTGATCCCAGCATTCGGGAGGCTGAGACCTGGAGGATCGCGGTTCGCGGACAGCCTCAGCTACTTAGTGAGGCCCTCTGCAACTCAGTGAGACCTGGTTTCAAAATAAAGAATAAAAAAATAGGGCAGGGGCTGTAGCTCGGAGGTCGAATGCCCCTGGGTTTCATCCCCAGACCCGCAAACAAACAAACAAAAAAAATAAGATTTAGTTCCAGTGGAGCACTGTGGGGATCCATCTTGGTTAACTCCTGGTCCAGAAGACACGCAAATAATTTTCCATGTCATCAGCCTTGGCAATCGGGCGACAGGTCTTTATCCAGCAGTTGTTTTCTAATAATAAAGTATGAAATTATTTCTATTCCAAGGCTGGTAAACTACTGTATACACTCTTCCTTGCCTGCATTGTGCCCTCTCGAGTGCAAGAGTGGCAGGTAGGACAGGCACGTTTCAGGTTGGCGGTGTGGACGGTCATCTGGTCCTGGGCCGGCTGGGCCCCGCAGCCGCGTCCGCTCTGGGCCTGCGCTCTTCCACACGCAGGCAGGCTGCTCCTGGGCTCCTTGACATCTGCCCTTGACCTCCATTTGGAACTTCCTCTTCTGAGGTAAGGGGAACTTCTGATTTTTTTTTCTTTTTTTTTTTCTGGTACTGGAGATTAAACCCAGGGCATTCTACCTCCGAGCTACAGCCCCAGTCCTATTTTTTATTCTTTATTTTTGAAACAGGATCTCACTAAGTTGCAGAGGGCCTTACCAAGTAGCCGAAGCTGTCTGAGAACCGCAATCCTCCCATCTCAGCCTCCCAAGTACTGGGGTTACAAGCGTGCGCCACCACGCCCAGCTTGAGGGTTGTTTTTTGTAATAACCGTTTTATTAAGATATAATTCAGAGACCATAAAATTCATCCTTTTCAAGGGTACAGTTCTACGGCTTTTAGTCACAAGGTTGGCCACTATCTCCCTTATCTGAATTTCGAAACATCACCCCACAAAGAAACCCCATAAACCGGGTGCAGTGGAACATGCCTGTAATCCAAGTACTTGGAAGTCTAAGAGCTTCGCAGGTCTGAGGCAAGCCTCAGCAAATTAGTGAGAGCCTCAGCAACAAAGGGAAATTGTTTCAAAATAAAAAATAACATAAGGGCTGGGGGTGTAACTCAGAGGAAGAACACTCCTGGGTTCAATCTCCAGTACAAAAAAAGAGAAAAGAAAAAGAGGGAGAAAGGAAAGGAAGGAAGGAAGCAAGGAAGCAGGCAAACCCTTCCCGTCCCCAGCCCTTCACAGCCATCACTCTTTGCTTGTCTGGGTTTCTGATCTGGGCACTTCACAGAAGCAGAGTCATACACCATGCGGTCTTCTGTGAGCGGTTCCTTTCACTTAGCATCGTTTTGCGAAGGTTCAGCCATGTCGTAGTATGTGTCAGCACTTATCCTGTGATTGGATCTACCACGTTTTATTTATTGATTCATCAATTGATGGGCATTTGGGCTGTTTCTGTTTGGGGGTCATTTTGGATAATGCTGCTATGAACATTGGTGCACACATTTTTATGTGGAAATATGTTTTCACATCTCTTGGGCGCACAACTAGGAGTGGAATTGCTAGCCCATAAACTTGCATGGCAACTCTGTTCAACCTTTTTTTTCAATACTGGGCTCAGACCCACAGCCTCATGCATGCTAGGCAAGCGCCCTACCCCTGAACTGCACCTCCACCTTTTTTAAAGTTTTATTTTGATTTAGGGTCTCACTGAGTTGCCCGGCCTGGCCTTTAACTGGTGATCCTCCTGCCTCAGCTTTCTCAGTAGCTGGGATTACAGGTGTGTGCTATGGTACTTGGTTTGATGTTAAAATTTTGTGTGTGTATGTGTTTCTTGACCCCAGGATTGAACCCAGGGACATTCTACCTCTGAGATGTACTCCCGGACCTATTTATTTTGAAACAGGGTCTCATTAAGTTATGGAGGTCCTTGCTAAGTTGCTAAGGCTGGCCGTGCATCTGTGATCCTCTTGTCTCAACCTCCGAAGTACTGGGATTACAGGCATGCGCCACGACGCCTGGCATTCCTTTGCCCTTTTTTTTTTTTTTTTTTTTGAGGTATTGGGGATCGAGCCCAGGGGCGTTCTACCTCCGTGCTACACCCCCAGCCCTATTCTTTTTTTTTTTTTTTTTTTTTTTTGCAAAGGCCTCAGTGTGCCACTACGCCCGGCTTGCCCATTTTGAAGTCCTTTATTTGACCAAAAGGATGGAGGTCTTTGTGTGAGACAGAAAGCGCTGCCCAGGGGAAGACTTACTTTAGACTGTCAGTGCCCTGGCACTCCAGGCCTGCCCATGCTCCCACCCCATCCTGTGACCCTCGGCCAGACAACCTCTCCCAGCCTTCTTACTTCCACCAGTGCGGTGTGGAGATGGCTCTGAGACCGCCCTTCCCGTGATGGGAGGCCGCCTGGGCAGAGAAGTCTCCTGCCTGTGTTGGAGTCACAGGCCGTGCTTGCAGTTAAGCCTCTGGAGAGTCCCACCGTTAAGAATCTGGTCTAGTCCCTTATCAGATATGTAAGTTGCAAGTGTTTTCTCCCAGTGTGTGTGTTTTCCCTCACTTTCTTGGTGTGCACTTTGAAGAATAACTTCTTAATTTTGATGCAGTCCAATTTGTCAATTTTTTGTTGTTGTTGGTTATGTGTTAGATTTTTAGGGCCTCCGAAAAGCTTCCTATTATTTTGGTGTCATTATTTGTAATAGAATTCTTTAATTTTTTTTGGGGGGGTTGGGTACTGAGGATTGAACCCAGAGCTGTGCTACCTCTGAGCAAAACCTCAACCCTTTTATTTTTTATTTTGAAGCAGAGCTTACTGAGTTGCTGAGGCTGGCCTGGAACCTGGGAAATACTTGGATTACAGGTGTGTACCACCAACCTGGCTTTAATTTTTTTTTTTAATTATAGAAAGGTTTTTTTTGTGTGTGTGTGGTACTGGGGTTCCTGGAAGCCCTTGTACCTCCGGGCTACACTCCCAGACCTATTTTTACATTTTTATTTGGAAACAGGGTCTCCTAAGCCAGCGCGCGCGGCTGGCTTCGAACCTGCGCGATCCTCCTGTCTCTGCCTCCCAAGCGCGGGGATGACAAGCGTGCACCACCACGCCCGGCCTATTATAGAAGTTTTAACCATATGAGAAAATAAAGAGAGAGAGGTTGGTATGATGAACTCCTATGTGTACATCACCCAGCTTCAGCAACTTACGAAGTCATGACCAAGCCTGCCCTACCTATATCTATATTCACTTTATTTTTTTGTGGTACTAGGGATTGGACCGAGGGGCATTCTACCCCCAAACTACACCTCCAGCCCTTTTATTTTTGGTTTTGAAACGAGGTCTCTTAAGTTGCTGAGCGTCTCACTAAATTGTAGAATGCTGGTCTTGAACTTGAGATTCTCCTGTCTCAGTCTCCCAAGTACTGGGGTTATAGGCACACACCACCGTGCCGGGCTTGTACATGAGAATTTATTTAAACAAAACCCAGGAGTAAAATTGGTATTAGCAAGTTTAGCTAGTTATGAGAGTTCTTCAGGTTTCCTTTTTTTCTCCCTTTCTTCCTTCCCCTTTTCCTTTCTTTCCCCTTTTGGAGACAGAATTTCATTTTGTTGTCTAGGTTGGCCTTGAACTTGTGATCTGCTGTCTCTGTCCCAAGTAGTTGGGAATACAGGTGTGCGCCACTGTGCATAGCGTCTAGTTCTTCAGGCTTCATAAATAATTAGCTCTCACTAAGTATTTCACTACTTTTAAGAAAATTCATGCTCACTAGTACGCCATAAGCCTATGACGATCACACGGGCTTACAGGTGTGTGCCATCACGCCTGGCTGCAGGCGGGTTCCTTAACTACGGGACTCTGGAGAGGCTTACCTGTAAGCATGTCCGTGTGACTTCAACACAGACAGACCTCTCTGCCCAGGCGGGCCGGTCTCGGAGCCATCTCCAGGCAACGCTGGTGGAAGTAAGGTGGCCGGGAGAGGTTGTCTGGCTGAGGGTCATGAGAGGGGCTGTTGCATGGGCAGGCCTGGAGTGCCAGGGCACTGACAGTCTAAGTCTTTCCCCGGGCAGCACACATTACAGTCCCACACACAGATCCCTGTCCTTTCTGTCAGAAACCTTAGCTCTAAACCGGGCATGGTAAAGCACACTTCTGATCCCAGTACTTAGGAGGCTGAGACAGGAGGATTGCAGGTTTGAGCCAGCCTGAGCCTCTTAGTGAGACCCTATTTAAAAATAAAGAAGAATAAATAGGGTTGGAGGTAGAATGCCCCTTGGTTCAATCCTCTGTTCAAAAAAAAAAAAAAAAAAAAAAAAAGGAAGAAAGAAACCTTAGTTGTAAGCTGGCCGTAGTAGTGCATGCCTGTAATCCTAGTACTTGTGAGGCTGAGAGAGGAAGATCACAGGTTCAAGACCAGCCTCAACATATTAGTGAGCCTGTCAGCACCTCAGGGCCCTGTTTCAAATCAAAACAGAACAGAGCTGGAGGTATAGCTCAGAGGTAGAATGCCTAAGGGTTCCATCCCTAGTAACACACACACACACACACACACACACACACACACACACACACACAAAACAAAAAACCCTTAGCTCCAGTTCTTGGTCGCAGTACATATGCAGACCTTTAGTGTACCCCTCGGGCATGGTGATACCCTGGACCAGGTGATGTAAGGAACAGCTCAGAGGGGCATGAAAGTCGTTTAAGCAGCATAAGCCCTGAGTTCTGATTTGGTTGTGTTGTTTCTCTGTATTTTTATTGGGCTTCCTTAAAACAAAGACCTTGAGATCCCCGTGAGGATAGGAGCTCGTGAAAGACCTTGGGAAAGCTCTGTCTCCGGAGCCCAGCGAGATAGAGCTGTGGTTATAAGTGCAAAGATAGTGGCACCTGCTGGGTTTTTTCAGGGTGGGACATGACCTGTGAGCTTCCCTGCTGGATGGCGGTGCTTCCCCAAAGGCACCTTCCAGACCATTCCTTCCACTGCGTGTCGGCGCCTTCTTCACGAGACCGACCTAGGCGTCCTCTCCTGTTCCCGCGTGGCTTTGCTCCTGGGGCCTGGAGTGCAGGGTTCAGGTGTGGTTGTGGTTGGGATTATGTGACCCAAGGCCCAGCACCCCTCTCTGCTACCTCTCCAGCTTTACCACATTTCGTCATCATTTGACTTGGGAGGGGGTGGACTTTGTGTCCCAGAATTTCTTTTTACCTCCTACAACCTGTGGGAGGGATAAGTTGTCCTAATGGCTTCTTGCGGTGTTTTTGACCATGACATCTTAGATGTGGAATAGATTTGGTTACTGACTAGCAGAAGGAGGGAGGACTTAATATTTGATTTGCATAAGATCCAGGAAATGAGGGCGGGCATGGGGCCATGGGCTGTGCTCCCAGCTAGACCTTATTAAGTTTCACAATCCTTGATGCAAAAAAGGCAGCTTGCAGGTATTGCTAATGGAGTGATCTGGTAAGATTAAACCGAAGCAGCTTTATCCCATTCCTCAGAGTTGAAAAGCTATTGTTGGGAAGTTAGATTATGTGCCAGTTCTACCTTGAGAAAGGGCATTTTGCTTTTGAGAAATGGGGTCCCCTCTAAGTGGTTTAAGTACTTTATTTATTTTTTGGTGATGCTGGGGGTGGAACCCAGGGGCTTTCTACCTCCTGGCTATACTCCCAGACCTATTTTATATTTTATTTGGAAACAAGGTCTCACTAAGTTGCTGAGAGCCTCACTAGGTAGCTGAGGCCGGCTTCGAACCTGCGCGATCCTCCTGTCTCCGCCTCCCGAGCGGGGATGACAGCGCGCGCCAGCACACCCGGCTTAAGTACTTTAAATTCCTCCGCTAAAGCCAGGCATGGCGGCCCACATTCGTAATCTCAGTACTTGGGAGACTGAGACAGGAGGATCGCAGGTTTGCAGCAAGTCTCAGCAGCTTAGTGAGGCCTTTAAAAATAAAAAATAAAATAGGCTGGGGGCATAGCTCAGAGGTAGAAGGTCCCTGGGTTCCATCCCTAGTACCACTTAGCGAGATCCCGTATCAAAATGCACAAGAGCTGGGCGTGGTGGCACATGCTTTTTTTTTTTTTTTTTTTTTTTTTTTTTTTGCAGGTCTGGGGATGGAACCCAGGAACATTCGACCTCCAAGCTACAGCCCCAGCTCTATTTTTTTATTCTTTATTTTGAAACTAGGTCTCACTGAGTTGCAGAGGGCCTCACCAAGTAGCTGAGGCTGTCCACGAACCGCGATCCTCTGGTCTCAGCCTCCCGAATGCTGGGATTTCAAGCCTGTGCACCACCACACCCGGCTCTGGCGCATGTTTTTAAATCCCAGCATTTCGGGGGCTGAGACAAGAGGGTTGCAGTTCCCAGGCAGCCTCGGCTACTACTTAGTGAGGCCCTTTGCAAATCAGTGAGACCCTGTTTCCAAATAAAGAATAAAAAATAGGTCTGGGGTATAGCTTGGAGGTAGAATGCCCCTGGGTTCCATCCACAGTACTGCAAAAACAAAATAAAATAAAAATGAAATGCACAAGAGCTGGGGGTGCAACTCAGAGGTAGGATGTTCCTGGGCTCAACCTCCATTATGGAAGGAACGCAGGGCCTTCCTCAGTCATCACTGAGTTACCCCCTAGCTCGGGCGCTGTGGGTGTTTATGGATGTCCTATAAAAGGGATAAGCCCTGTATTTGTAGAACTCCTTGTCCCGCTAAGAGAACAGGAGCTAAGAGAACAGGAGCGGTGTGTTTCTTGCCTCCGCAGGCCTGCTCACGCCCACCCTTGTCCGGCCCCAGGACACAGATAAGCTAGACTTCTCTCTTTCTGGCAGCTGAGCAACCTCTGGTGTTTCTGGTTGGCAGAGTTGTTCAGATCTCACCTGGATTTGGAACTTGACCGTGGCATTCCCCAACATCATTACTTCAGGATCCTTTTATTGGTGCGAAGCCTCGTTCTTATGACATGGTGTCTGTTTAAGTTTCATCATGGCCCACATGTTGGTTTGGGGTTTGAGTTAGTGGCCAAACTCAAGAAAGATAAGAAAAGTCTTATCTTAGATGTGTATTCTACAAAGCAGCCTTCACTCACAGCTCCTGAAAATAAAATGGCCTAGGTCTGGAGACTGTCTCCTACCCCAGGAGCCCGGCAGGTCTGCCCTGATCCGACAGCACTCTCTTTCTTCAGGTTCCTTGATTGCAAGGTAAGAGCCTCTCTGAGTCTCGGCCTTGTTCCCAGCCTCAGTGGGCCAGGTGCCTTGGGGAAGGAATAGGTCTCCAGTAACTGAGAGCCTGGGAATGTCTCCAGTGCTCCCTTGTGTGGGCATCTGTTTTGTGTTGGGAACAGATGAGAACTTAGGGCTTTCCCTGTCATTTTCCTAGCCATTTATCTCCCCAAACTCTGCTCTGTAAAGTGAGCCCCGAGGGCCCTGACTTCACTCTCCCAGACAGCACTAGTAGCTCCAGTAGAAGCGGCAGGCTTAGACACCGGGCCCTGAGCCCCGAACGCCAGGTCGTGTCTGCTCAGCATTCACCTGGCCCTCAGGTCTGGCCTTTGCTACTTGTTTTTTCTCTGTTGGTAACTTCTTTTTTTTTGGTGGTACTGGGGGTGGAACCCAACGCTTTCTACCTCCAGGTTATATCCCCAGACCTGTTTATATTTTTATTTGGAAAGAAGGTCTCGCTAAGTTGCTGAGAGCCTCACTAAGTAGCTGAGGCTGGCTTCGAACCTGCGCGATCCTCCTGTCTCAGCCTCCCAAGTGGGGGGATTACAAGCGTGCGCCGCCACGCCGGCTTGTTGGTAACTTCTGATCTTCTAATATCTGACTCCCTATTCACATAAAAGAAAAAACCTTTGGAGCCAGAGACTTCATTTAAATCCTTCCTCTCTCCCACCGCTACGTATCCTTGAGCAGGAGGACTGGGTTGGTTTAATAAAGGGAAAGTATCAGCCGGGCGTGGTGGCGCACGCTTGTAATCTCAGCATTCAGGAGGCCAAGACAGGAGGATCGTGGTTCGCGGACAGCCTCAGCTACTTAGTGAGGCCCTCCGCAACTTAGTGAGACTGTTTCAAAATAAAGCATAAAAGGCCGGGCGTGGTGGTGCACGCTTGTAATCCCCGCGCTTGGGAGGCGGAGACAGGAGGATGGCACTGGTTCAGGGCCAGCCTTGCTGGCTTAAGGGACCCTGTTTCCAAATTAAAAAAATATATATAAGCCGGGCGTGGTGGCGCACGCTTGTAATCCCCGCGCTTGGGAGGCTGAGACAGGAGGATTGCACAGGTTCGAAGCCAGCCTCAGCTACTTAGTGAGGCTTTCAGCGACCTAGTGAGACCCTGTTTCTAAATAAAGTATAAAATAGGTATGAGAGTATAGCCTGGAGGTAGAAAAGCCCCTGGGTTCCACCCCCAGTACCACCAAAAAAAAAAAAAAAAAAAAAAAAAAGAATAAAAAATAGGGCTGACTGTGTAGCTTGGAGGTAGAATGCCCCTGGGTTCCATCCCTAGTACTGCAAAAAAAAAAAAAAAAAAAAAAAAAAAGTAAAAGATAGGGCTGGAGGTGTAGCTCCGTGGTAGAATGCCCTGGGTTCCATCCCCTGTAATGAAGGGGGTGGGGTTGGAGCCCATCAAAGAATGCTTTGGTCCTGGCATTATCCCCAGTGCCGAGAACAGTGCCTGGCACGCGGTAGGCATTCTGTGGGTGTGGAATGATAAGTGGGTACGCTTATGCCCTGGTCCTCTTTCCAGAGAACTGCAGGTGCTGGTCTGTCTGGTTAGGTCAGTGCAGACGAGAATTGCCCGTGCGGCTGAGGATGCGCCTTTCTTGGGTTTTCTTGCCAGAGTTAATCATGCTGTTTTCTGGTTCTCCGTGGTTGCCAGGGAACTGAGGAAATGAGGGTGGGGGTTGCAGGCAGCTCTCGCCTGGGCAGCTGGGCCTTGGTGTCCAGCCTCGCCTGCTGATAGTTTGGCCTATTTGTGAGGACAGGGGATAGACTGCCCATGTGTCGAGAATACATTACTTGCTAAAGAATAGCTCCCCAGACACCTGCAGAAGCCTCTTCTCACCAGTCTGTTTCTCTTGCATAGCAGTGAGACTGCGGTCCATTCTTTCTTGAGCCTCAAGGAAATGGCACAGCCAGCTTGGAACATCCATTTTCTTGTCAGAAAAGTCGATGTGACCTTGACCGTCAGTGGTGACCTGGAGCAGGCACATTGTGTGTCTGGCTGATTCTGATGATTAGAAAGGACTTTGAGTACCTCACCGTGTTCGGAGTGTCCTGTGCTGCTAATTTATTATCCTAGGTGGGGGTTGCAGATGCTAATTTGCAAGAATCAGGTCTGACTTAGGTGAGTCACGCCCAGCACAGCCCTATTGCCGTGGCGGCCTTTGATGATGCCTGTCGCTGAGAGAAAATGATCACAGGAAAAAAAAAAAGAACAAGAAAGGTGAGCCACACTTGCTTTGAATCCTGGAAAACAATATCGGTTTGTAGTCTAAGAAGTTACTAGAGAGTAACTTTGAGCCAGGTATGGTGGTACATGTCTATAATCCCAATACTCGGGAGGCCGAGATAGGAGGATCTCAGGTTCGCAGCCAGCCTCAGCAATTTAGCAAGACCATTTGCAACTTAGTGAGATTCGGTTTCAAAATAAAAAATAAAATAGGGCTGTGGGTGTAGCACAGAGGTAGAATGCGCCTGGGCTAAATCCCAAGTGAGACACACACACACACACATAACTTTTTTTTTTAGATTCAAAGAAGTTTATTAGAAAGATAGAAATACAGAAAATAGAAATATAGCCCTATGCCAAAATGGCATGGGGGGGACGACTCGAAATGAATACACCCCACACATAACTTTTAATTTATTTATTTAGTGATAGTAGGGATGGAACCCAGGGCCTGGTGTCTGTTAGGCAAGCACTCTACCATTGAGCTACATTTATTTATTTATTTATTTATTTACTTATTTATTTATTTGGTGCTGGAGATGGAACCCAGGGGCATTCTGCCTCTGAGCTACACCCCCAGCCCTATTTTGTTATTCTTTATTTTGAAATAGGGTGTCACTAGTTTTAAAGGGCCTCACTAAAGAGCTGAGGCTGCCGGTGAACCTCAGTCCCTCTATCTCAGCTTCCTGAATGCTGGGATTACAAGCGTGCGCCACCACGCCTGGCTTCTGGATTTATAAAGTTTTTCTAAAGACTGTTCAAGAGACATTTCTAGGCTGGGTATAGCTCAGGGGTATAGTGTGTGCCTAGTATGTAGGAGGCCCAGAGAGTTTAACCCCCAGGACCAAAAACAATCATTTTTGCAAATCCACAGCCAAACCTGGCCTTTTTGTCCCTTGCTGGTGTCTTTGTAGAGAGCTGCCGTGCCCTGCTGCTGTTCAGGGGAGGGTGGCCAGAGGAGAGTCGGCTTATACCACCCACTAGGAAAAGTCAGATCAGGTTGCCAACCCAGCGCCCTGTCGCGGGCAGAGCTGGCTTGCTGTTATAGAAGCCTTTTCTCCAGGAAACGAGCTTATCAAAAGAAGGACGACAAGCCTAAGGGGATGGTCTTTTCTGTAGCAGGGGTTGGTTTAAATATAGCTGATCTGCTTTACTGGCAACTTGGAGGCTGCGGTGGGACTTGTTGTACCTTTTGTAAGACAAGTGAGGAAAGACGTTGGCACCTGTGCATGCGCAGTCTGTTTATGAAACAGAAGGTCTCCTGTAGAGCGAGGGCCGGAGAGGTTAGTGTCCAAGGCGGCAGGGCTTACCTAGCTGGAGAGGTGCCTGGGGCCCTCTCCTCTGCGCAGACAGTCCCTTTGCTAGAGAAGGTTGGGGCCAGCAGGCTTAATGTGCTATTGTTGACTGAGCACAGACTGGCAGGGCTGGGGGTGGGAAAGTTTCTGTGAAACTGACAGTCACTGGGCTGTATTTTCTTTCCCAAGGAAGAGAAACAATACCTCTGGCGCGCTGGAGTCAGCCCTTATTCAGAGGAGTGGGCCTCTCTGATTTATGCCCGGGGAGCAGGCTCAGCCAGTAGCAGCGGGCAGCCCTGCCGTGCCCAGGTCGCAGGCCTCGGCTCTAGGTGGGTCTGGCTGGCACTGTGGCTCTGCAGCACACCCTCCTCAGTATTCCACAGCAGCTGTCTGAAGTTTTTTTTTCTGCTGTGTCTCTGAACTGATGTCATTTCCCCTTGGCAGACAGCTTGGGCTGTGCGCGTCTGAGATCTGTCACGAGAAGGTGGGGGCGGGGCGGTAGTGAGGAGCGCTGGAGGGAGCGCGGTCCCAGGCCTCTGTTTACTTTCTCTCCTTCGCTCTGAGGCTGGTTAGCTGGATCAGGAGCGAGGCAGCGGCCGCCCACCCGGGCCAGGCTCTTCCCAGGACCTTAACTTTAGGAGCCCTTGTCCCAGCCTTAGTGTGGGGATGCGCCTGCAGGATGCCTTTCCTCCTGGGTCTTAGACAGGTAACGGGTGGCGCTCTGTGGGTTGGGCTGGGGAAGGGGAGAAGGGTACAGAGAATATTTCAGAAAAGGTCTCTCAGTCCTAACGGGCCAGCTTCCACACAGAAATTTCCAGTCCTCCCTCCTTGCTTGCGAGGTGCTCTGACCTCCAGACCACGGCTCTCAGGCTGTTCAGTTCTGATTTCCCACTAGACACCATAAAACCGCGTGCAAAGCTTTATGAAGGAGCCAGCTGAAGGGGAGGCTGGGAGGGGGAAGAGTGGGATTCTCGCTCAGAACCCCTTTTCTTCTGCCTTTTGGTTTGGCCAGTTAGCAGAGCTCTCTTCAGAGTCCTCTGTTCTGAAGGGCCTGGGGAGGAGCGGGCAAAGGCGGCGGCGGGGCGGGGGGCTCTGTTCTTGGGATGGGAAGGATTCCTGAAACCTTTTTTTCCTTTCAAGCATACAGTCAGGACTGAGTGGCTGAGGGCTGTCCAGGACACCTCAGGGGCCAGGGTGTGGAATTGGTTCCATTTTGGCCCTACTGACCGATTTGCAGGGCAAGCGGACCCCTGTGGCAGCCTTGATTGCTTTGTGAGCGCTCTTTGAAGTCGGGGCTCTAAATCACAGCCTGTAACCCAGGGTGGAATGAGAAAACAGTAGCCAGGGACCAACTGCTGTCGGCCGAGGACACAGCTGTTGCCAAGTATTTGTTCCAGGGCTTCTGAGAGCGGGGGCCCCCCACCCCCTCTTTGGACTGAGAAGCTTGTCTGTTGGAATGTACCGCTGTAACCAGCAGCAGGCTGTAAGAGGGGTGGGACAGATGCATGCACCCCCGCTGCATGTCGCTGGCGAGGAAGAGCTGGTATGCTCTCCTTCTGAGAAAAGTCCTGGTTCAGCCAGTCTCCCCAGGTTGCTTAAAGTTCTTTTAAAAGTAAGCTTCACAGCCGGGGGTGGGTTGTAATCCCAGTACTTGGGAGGCTGAGACAGGAGTGTCACAAGTTCTTGGCCAACCTCGGCTACTTAGTGAGGTACTCTGCAACTTAGTGAGACCCTGTTTCACAATAAAGACTAAAAAAGAGGGCTGGGGGTGTGGCTTGGAGGTAGAATGCCCCTGGATTTCCTCCCCAGTACTGCAATAAATACATAAATAAATAAGAAAGTAAGCTTCTCTGACAAGCCCCACACACTCCATCACCGCCCTCCTTGATGCTCAGGCTGTGCCTCTTTGCAGCTGAGAGTGGTGGTCCAAATTTGAGTGCTTCTCAGTGCTCCAAGAAAAACTGTCCTTTTAGCCCGTGGGCCTAGTGAGCCAGGAGAGGACGATGGGCACTGTTGGATGGAGCGGTCCATTCTATGTCAGCAGACAAAGAGGGGACCCTTCTACCGAGTAAAAGAGCAGGGCTGGGACGGGAACACCTGCATTCATATCCTGGCTCCCGGAGGGTCTTGGGCAGGCCACTTCATGGTCTGAACCCTGTCTTTGAAATGCAAATAATAAGACTTCCAAGAAGAGCTTTACACAAAAGAATGTGTGAGCCAGGTGTGGTGGCGCACGCTTGTAATCCTCGCGCTTGGGAGGCTGAGACAGGAGGATCGCACAGGTTCGAAGCCAGCCTCAGCTACTTAGTGAGGTTCTCAGCAACTTAGACCCTGTTTCCAAATAAAATATAAAAAAGGTCTGGGAGTGTAGCCCGGAGGTAGAAAGCCCCTGGGTTCCACCCCCAGTACTACACACACACACAAGAATGTGTTTAAAACATGAGCACCTTGGCTGGCAGAGAGTGAGCATTTAGTAAACACCTAACTACTACTTCAATCTACTCATTCCTAAGGCACGCAGGGATAGAGGGAGCTGGGAGCTGGGGGCACGGGGCCTTTGCAGGGCGGAGGGTGTGGTGGGCAGCCCCCCATGTGAGTGGCTCTGCCATTGTGTGTTGTCTTAGAGCGGGGAGATGTCTCTTTCTGTACCAAGATCTTTGGGGTGTGTGTGTGTGTGTGTGTGTGTGTGTGTGTGTGTGTGTGTTAGTTACTGGGAATTGAACTCAGGGGCATTTTACCTTCAAGTTACATCCCCCGATTTTATTTATTATTAGAAACAGGGTCTTACTAGGCTGCCGAGAGCCTCACTAAGTTGCCGAGGCTGGCTTTGAACCTGCGATCCTCCTGTGTCAGCTTCGCCAGTACTGGGATTACAAGCGTGCGCCACTCTGCCTGGCTTCATTCATAAGGGCAGGGCCTGTGTCCTCCCACTCAACTAAGTGAAGGGATGAAATGGTGGGTAGCATCGAGTTAAAACCCTCAGGGAGTGGTGGCTGGTGGTTGTGATAGATGTTAAGAGGACCAAAGGCAGGTGAATCTCTAGGCCCGTTTCTGAAGTTTTCTGGCAGAAGGCTGAACAAGAGGACTGTAGACTTGGAGTGGTTTTGGTGATGTACTTCTGTATATTCCTAGTGTTTCTGTGTCTGACTGTATGCCTATGTTCTGTACTGGTGCCATGTAAAAGCCAGTCTTCTAAAGATTACTTGGTAGCCGGGCGTGATAGCCCATACCCGTAATCCCAGCAATGTGAGGCCAAGGTAGGACAGCTCAATTCAAGGCCAGCGTGAGTAATTTAGTAAGACCTTGCCTCAAAGTAAAATATAAAAAGGGCTGAGGATGTAGCTCAATGACAGAGGGCCCTTCCGTTCAGCCAAAAAAAAAAAAAAAAAAAAGGGAGGGGAGGGGTATTCCTTGATGATATTTCTTGTGTGTGGTACTAGGGGTGGAACCCAGGAGCCTTCAAGCTATACCCCCCAACCCTATTTTATATTTTGCTTGGAAAGAGTCAGTTGCTGAGAGCCTCACTTAATGGCCAAATTGTCTCGGCCTCCCAAGTCCTGGGATCACAGGTTTGTACCACCACACCCGGCTTTTCTTCTTTTGGGGGGAAAGGGTTGGTACTGGGGATGGAACCCAGAGGCATTCTACCTCCAAATTATACCCCCAACCCGATTTTATTTCTTATTTTGAAACAGTCTCACTAAGTGGTAGAGGGCCTCACTAAATTGCTGAGGCTGACTTCAGAGAAACTGTGATCCTTCTGTCTCAGCCTCCTAAGAACTGGGATCACGAGTGTGTACCGCAACACGGGCTTGCTTTTTGTTCTTTAAAATGGGTGTCTCTCTGTTAACGTACGATTAATCTTCCTTTTCACTTACACCAGGCCACGTAACAACCCTAGAGCTTGTGCAGTAGTGTTACTGCTTTTACAGGGGTGCAGGGGGAGACTTACAGGGGTTAAGTCACTTGTTCAAAGTTGCTCAGTTAGGTAGAAATGAACGTGTGTGTGTGTGTGTGTGTGTGTGTGTGTGTGTGTGTGTGTTACTGGGAATTGAACCCAGGGGGGCATTCTACCTCTGAGCTACACCCACAGCCCTATTTTTTGTTCTTTATTTCAAAGCAGGCTCTCACTAAGTTGTGGAGGCCTCACTAAGTACCTGGGTATGGCTGTGAACCTGTGATCCTCCTGTCTGACCCACCCAAGAACTGGAATTACAAATATGCACCACCACCCCCAGCTATTTTTTTTTTATTCTGAAACAGGGTCCCGCTAGGTTGCTGAGGTTGTCCTCGAACCTGTGACCCTTCTGTTTCAGCCTCCCAAGTATTGGGATTGCAAGCATGCACCATCATGCCTGGCTTGTTGCTGTTGCTCTAACCAGGTCTTTTCCAGATCCTGGATCTCCCTCACCGCCGATGCTGCAACGGCCACATTGTGAGCTTGGTGCAGGATCACTGCGTCGTTGTAGTTGGGCACAATTATTTCTAGCCTGCCTAGGTAGGGGATGAAACACCACTTCTTCTTCATATTCCCGTGTGCATTTTACTGTGGAAGAGTCTCACAATTGCAGCATCTACCAAGTAGCTGCTATGTGGGGACTTTGACCACTTACTGAATGGCCTGGCACAGAGGATGCAAAACACACATCCAGGGAGCCTGTACTATAAGACAGTTGTGCTCAGAGTCATAAGTCACCTGGGGCTGGGACTTACCAAAACGCAGATCCTGGCTGGGCATGATGGCGCAGGCCTCTAACTACTTGGGAGGCTGAGACGGGAGGACGGCAGATTTAAGACTGGTCTCAGCAATTTAGGCCCACAGCGACTTAGTGAGACACTATTTCAAAATTAAAAAATAAAGAGCCCGGCGTGGTGGCGCACGCTTGTGATCCCCGCATTTGGGAGGCTGAGACAGATGATCGAGGTTTGCAGACAGCCTCAGCTACTTAGTGGGCCTTTTGCAACTCAGTGAGACCCTTTTTCAAAATAAAGAATAAAAAATAGGGCTGGGGGTGTAGCTTGGAGGCAGAATACCCCTGGGTTCCATCTCCAGTACTGCAAAAAAAAAAAAAAAAAAAAAAAAAGTAGCATTGGTGTTATAGCTCTGAGATAGAACTTCCTCTGGGTTCAATCCCCAGTACCAAAAATAAATAAATAAATAAGTAAATAAGTAGACTGTCTAGGCCTGGGGCCAGGGCCAAGGAGTACACATCTCTTTTAGGTTCCCTAGGTTTTTCTGACCCAGTTTGTTTCTGGCCACACTCTGTGAGACGCTGGCCTCGTGTTAGGTGGTGTAGAAATAACGACAGGACAGTGTGCTAACACGCCAGTGGAGAAATGCTAGGAGAGTGTGCGGGAACATCTAAGTCAGGTGGGGTTGGGGTGGACAAGGCAGGCTTTCTAGAGAAGGTAATGCCTGACCCAAGTTCTGAAGGATGAGTAGTTTACCAGACAGGAGAGCTGGGGAAAGGGCAGACAGATCAAGTTGGGAGTGTTTTGTTTTGTTTTCTCTCCTTAGATAAGAGGGGAAATTGTCTTCTATCTCTGAGCCTTGGTATTGATTTTGCCCAAGGCAAGGCAAGCACCTGGGCTCACAGGTGTTTGTATTCTTTATGGACACAGAGTAGGAAGGACAAATTAAGGCCCTTCAATCTAATAACGAATGTGGCATAATTTCCCTGTCTGTGAAGGGCAAGTAGGACACAGATGTATGAGTTCTGTCATATAACGGACAGTGAAGACAGCCCACCAGAAGCTACAGTGTTGACCAAAGAACAGTTTTTAGTGCTTAGAGGAACCAGAGTTCAAAAGATAGTTACTGCTAAACTTTTTGGGTATGCCGCCATATACTAAGATTTAGATACGGCACACAATAAGGCATGTTGTTCCTTTATTACCTGAGAAGTTCAGAAAATAAGTTTTCTAGCTAAAAGAGAATCTGACACATATACGTAACAGATTCTGATTTTCAGAGCGGAAGATTGCAACAGCATGTACTGAGTCTGCGGATCCTCGTAAATTCTAGTTCATATTGTAGTCAGAAGACATTGATTTGATAATGCTGGGGGGCTCCTAGGATCAGCATTCAATATCTAAAAAGTATTGTGCATGTAGTCTGTTCAAAGCTTGTCGTGAATGCAAAGAGGTATTAATGCTCTTCCTGTCTACAGGAGGTTTACAGTCAGAGGAAATAGAATAAGTACACAGGTGTCTCATCAATATTCACGTTGCTGTCATTCAATAAGCCTGACCATACAATTTAGAGGAAGGAAGATTTATTTGCTCACAGTTTTGGAGATTTCAGAGTTTAGTCTATATCAGGCTGGGTCAATGGAACTCAAGGCATGACGGTGGGAAGCAGAGAGAGGGAGGGTGCGCAGAGACAGGGAACCGTGCAGGGCTCTGCTCTCACGCCATGGGGGCCAGAAGCAGAGAGCAGTGGGAGGAGAGTCCTTATATAGTCCCCAAGACTAGAACTCCTTAGCAACCAAGCCCCACTTTCAACATTGCTCCTCTTTTCAGTGTGCGGTAGGGGGACGTTCTAAATACAGACCATTACAGCAGGTTAATTTGAACATTTGGCAGGTGGTGGCACGGGACATTAGAGGAGGACAGAATGCTGCAGGAGATCAGGGGATGTTGAGGTTTCCAGTAGTAAACGTGGTCGCCCTGTAGGTGTTAGGTGTATCTGCCCCCTAACTAGTTGATGGTAAGTTTACCAGTCGATGGTAAATTCTACTTGGTGGAATGCAGGCTCGATCCTTCAAGACAGTGATTTACATCTTGCTCCTTGGAATGTTGTCTTTCTCTGTGGGAGGGCCCCACCGTGCCCCAAATTGTGCACGCTGTGAGGTGGGATGGTCCCCGATACTGAAGAGGAGCGGTTTCTAGTAGAAGTGGGTGGGTTTTTTTTGCCCATGTGGGGATTTGTCATGGCAAGAGGCACAGGGGGCCAACTCTTGGCCTGAAACGCTATTTTAATTTTAAAAGTTTGTAAAATTTATTTATTCATCTTTTTGAGATGGGGATCTCACTTATGTTGCCCAAGTTTGCCTTGAACTCTCAATCCTCCTGCCGTAGCCTCCTGAAGAGCAGAGATTACAGGGCCACACTGCTGAATCCAGCTGCTGCTTTTATTCTTGAAAAGATGAGCTGGTAATTACAGGCCCCTGATTGGCCCAGTGCTGCTGCATGTGGTACTGATGAACTACTGTTCTTCCCCGGGCATAGAAAGTGGCCTTGGGGGTCTCAGAAAGAGAGCCATGAGAAGGCTATTGTGACAGCCAGCCCCTGTGTCAGAGGGCATGACCCCTGACCAACGACAAGGAGGAGGGGTGCCATCCTCCAGTGGATCCTGCACTGCTGAGAGTGACTCAGCCACCAGGAGGGAGGAGGCACCGTCTCCTTGCTCCTGTAAGGGCACTGGCACAGGAAGTGCAGGGTGCAGCTTGGGCTGATGTGCAGCTCAGGAGCTTCCTCTTCTCCTGCCTAGCACTCTAGTTTGGTGCCGTTACCTGGAGGCAGCTCCAGGCCTCCTCCCCCTGCCTGCGCTGTGCTCTGAGCTGAGCCTCAGCAACCCTGACTCTTCCGTGCTTCACCTTCCTCCACCAGCTTCAGGACAAATTAAGCAAGATCCTGGTTGTGAGTGAACTAGTTGTATATAACACAGCAGACGCTACGGTGACGCTTGTTTGTACCACCAAAGGTTGAGGCCAGAGTCCTTATCCGCACTGACTGTAAAACCCCTGGAAGTGATGGCTGCACAGAACACCTGAGGGTGCTACAAGTAGTTCTTACCCAAGCCCCTGCAGGTTGAATTTTGAACCCAGCTGGCTCTGTCGAAAGAGGCTGTGTTTTCAGAGGAGCGAGGCTTGTTTTTCATCACGTCTCTGATGAGCAAGCAGTGGACAGGGTGGGAACTTAGTGGAAAGAGGGCTGTATCTGCCGATTTTGAAACTTTTATCTAGGACAGAGCCAAAGAAAACAGTCACTTCCTCCAGTGATCTCTCGTGAGTTTGACCCGCCCCTTCCCACCCCTTTTCCTTGAAGAGGTAAGCTTTAGTCCATGAAAACAGAATCATTTAGAGCTTCTTTTTTTTTTTTTTAAACTTATATAAATTCCCTTTCTTACCCTCATTTCCTAGCAGGTAAACTACTTTCTGAACTCTCCCTTGCTAACACTTTTTTTTTTTTCCTTTGCGCTACTAGGGTTTGAACCCAGGAACATTCTGCCTTGTAAGTTACAACCCCCGCTGTTTTTATTTTTTGTTTTGAAACAGGGTCTCCCTAGGTTGCTGAGTCTTGTTACATTGCTGAGGCTGTCCTTGAACCTGTGATCCTCCTGTCTCAGCCTCCCTAGTACCTGGATGACAGATGCGGGCCACTATGCCTGGCCTTGCTAGTACTTCTTGGTACTTGTTGCTAATCTGTAGCAACTGGGAGTTCAAACCTCCCTGGCTGTTGAAACGGCCTTGCTGGTTCCTGCTCGCCTCTAGCCATTGCTTCTCTGGGCAGGATTGAACTGAACCGGAATCCTGGACTGCTGCCGGTTGCTGGAAATAGTGATTCAGTCCTGGGAAGTGGCTTATTTTCGAGTTGTTCTCTCAACTAAAGAGGGGAGGGTTGGAAAGCCACATGCTTTTTCCGTTTAGGAGAATGGGGGACTTTGCCCGCGGCTGGAGTGTGACACCTGACTTCTTTTCCTGACAGTGGCGTAGGGTTTACTGGTGCCGAGCTGCTCCTGAGACGCCAGTTCCCGGTTCCCTCAGGCTTGCCTTGAGGAGGCCGGAGCGCTCATTACTCCTTGTCGCTCTTGCTTAACACACACGACTTCATGAGCTCCCCCTGAACTATGACGCATGGTCTCAGTCCTGGCTTTAGTCACTGCCTGACTTACCCAGTGGTTTTTGTCAGGGGTTTGGAACCTCTGCTTATCCAGCAGCAGTGGTGTGAACACCGGCGACCTCCCACCCCCAGGGTGCGGCTCTGGAGCCTGAGGAGGAGGCGGCCTGGGGTACACTGGAGCAGACCACCTGCGAAAATGGAGCGTGTGGTCACTCCGGCATCCCTGGGTGAGGTTCTGGACTGATAACCAAGCTCAGGTTTTGCTGGGTTAGCGTCGGCCTGTGATGGCCAAAGAGCCGTGGGTCCATCTCTCACCTGGGGCGCGAGATCACGGCCCCCTGGCCTTACGCCTTGGGGGAGGCATGGAGAGCGTGCGGAGGCCTGCTCCCAGGGTCACTCACTCCCTGGCCCCGAGTCCAGTGCTTTCAGAAGGCCCATTTGTTTGCTAGCTTTTTGCTAGGGTAGGTACACTTGTCAGCCTGGTATCTGTCCTGCCCTTGGGGAAGTTAAAGTGTGGAGCCCAGACAGCAACCAGGTACAATTTGGCTAGAATAGTGTTTCTACACTAGGGGCAGTTTTACCCCCGCGGGCGACATTTAGCAATGTCTAGACATTCCCAGCCGGCACACCTGGGTGTGGGGCGGCTGTCTAGTGAGTGCAGACCTGGAATGCTGGTGAGCGTATCCGTGCACAGGAGTGTTCCCTACAACAAAGAAAGTGACTCCCAGTGCAGCAGTGCCCGGGAGACCGTGGGATAGACCCTGCCGACCGCCTCCACCTCCGTGGTGCTTAGGGTGGAGTCAGAGGTTGGAGGGAAGGAGGGCTGGGTTGTTTTTTTGGTTTATTTTATTTTATTTTATTTTATTTTATTTTTTATTGGTGCACTGTATTCATACATCATAGTGAGATACAAACTTTTGTAGACATACATGCACACATCGCCCAGTCAGCCCCCACCCGATCCCCACCCCATTCTCTCCCCATCCCTCCCTCCCATGCTTGGTTTAGTGGTTGACATCTAGTATTATAGCAATTTATCCAAAATTAAAAATGATAATCTCACATAACAGTTTCATTTGTCTGATACCAAGCTTTTGATGACTTAAAGATAACATTTCAGTATTTCTTTTTACTTTCTTTCTTACCAGAGAATATTTTTTTTCTATTTTTTTAGGTGAAACTATCATATATTTATGTATTTATTTTTCAGAAAAAAAATATCTGTCCTAATATGGAAAATGGACTCTAGATGGGTTGTTTTAATAAAGGGAAGGAGCCGGGCGTGGCGCACACTTGTAATCCCAGTGCTTGGAGGCTGAGACAGGAGGATCGCAGGTTCACAGCCAGCCTCAGCTACTTAGTGAGGCTCTCCGCAACTTAGCGAGACCCTGTTTCAAAATAAAGAATTAAAAAATAAGGCCATAATGGGGGGGTGAGTTGGCCCGGATCACCCCCCCCCAATGCCATTTTGGCATGGGGCTGTAACTATATTCTGTATTTCTGTCTTTTTAATACACTTCTTTAAATCTTCCAAAAAAAAAAAAAAGGGCCATAGATGTAGCTTAGAAGTAGAATGTCCCAAGGTTCAGTCCCCAGTTCCCCCCACCCAAAAAGAGGGAAAACCTTTTCTTGTTGAAGTCTAAGCCATGTATGTCAGTTTTCTGCCCAGAAATTTAGAGGTTTAGAATCTTGACGTCTTAGTTGGCCTTAATCAGCAGGCACTGTGCCTTCTCACAGACAGTCTTTTGTGTGTGTGTTTGTGTGTGTTTGTGTGTGTTTTAGAGGTGGGGATAAGACCAAGCTCTGCTAGAGCTGTAGTCTCCTTGAGTAATCAGGACAACCACCCGCACGCAGCAGGACCGGATCTCAGTAGTACCTAGATAACCTCTCATGTTTCGTAGGATGATTAGGGTACAGTTATTGTACCCTAATAATAATAATAATAATAATAATAATAATAATAATAATAATAATAAATAGGGTACAGTTCCTATTGCTGTGACTTGGATTTGTTGTTATCTATTTCTGTTCTCTTTTGTGTATGTGATACTGGGGATTAAACTCCGGGACATCCTACTTCTGAGCTACACCCCCACCCCTTTCACCCCTTTTCATTGTTTGTTTTGAAAGAAGGTCTCCCTCAGTTGCTGAGGGCCTCGCTAAGTTGCTGAGGCTGGCCTCAAACCTGCAATCCTCCTGTCTCAGCCTCCCAAGTACTGGGATTACAAATGGGTGCCACCACACCTGGCTCTGCTTCCTGTTATTTTGGTCCTCAGTTCTCTGCACCATCCCTTGCTATAGAAACCATACTTCTCAGGGAATTGTTCTGTGCAGAAGAGATCAGCGATGGGGGACCGCTGGGGAGATCTTGAAGTAGGTCTGCCTGCCTTCTAAGTGTCCTGGGCCACTACAGACAGCCAGTCTCCACAGGCCCGGGTGCACGGGGATGCCGCGAGTGAACTTTAATAAAACCAGGGAATGTGCTGCAACCTCCGATTTTTGCTCTGGGATTTTCCTACCAGGGTCAAGTGGCCTTTTCCGAATTTGTTATTCAGGTTTCTAGTAGCAACACGGGAAATGGATTTAATTTCTTTGATGGCTGCGCTGTGTGAGGCTTTTTAATGAGAATCCACTTGCAGTAGGGCTTTGGCAGTGGCTGTCCTGAGCCCTAGCTAACCTGTCATTTCTTTTTTAAATTGTTTAGGAGAGTGTGTGTGTATGTATTGGGGGTTGACCCACGGGTATTCTGCTTCTGAGCTATATTCCCAGCTCTGTTTGTTTGTTTGTTTGTTTGTTTGTTTGTTTGTTTGTTTTGTGTGTGTGTGGTATTGGGGTTGGAACCCAGGGGCTTTGCTCCCACCGGGCTATACTTTTAGACCTTTTTATACTTTATTTGGAAACAGGTCTCACTAAGTTGCTGAGGCTGGCTTCGAATCTGTGCAATCCTTCTGTTTTAGCCTCCCAAGCGCTGGAGTTACAAGTATGCGCCACCACGCCCCGCTTTTATTTTTATTTTTATTTTTGATTTTATTTTATTTTTTGTGGTACTGGGGATGAAACCCAGGGGCATTTTATCTCCGAGCTATACCCCCAGCCCTATTATTTATTCTTTATTTTGAAACAGGGTCTCACTGAGTGGCAGAGGGCCTCGCTAAGTGGCTGAGGCTGTCCGCGAACCGCTGTCCTTCTCTCTTGGCCTCCCAAGTACTGGGATTGCAGGTGTGCACCAGCGCACCCGGTTTATTGTGTGTATTTTTTTTTTTTTTTTGGTGGTACTGGGGTTCCTGGAAGCCCTTCTATCTCCGGGCTACACTCCCAGACCTATTTTTACATTTTTATTTGGAAACAGGGTCTCCTAAACCAGCACACGCGCGGCTGGCTTCGAACCTGCACGATCCTCCTGTCTCTGCCTCCCAAGCGCGGGGATTACAAGCGTGTGCCACCACGCCCGGCCTTGTGTGTATTTTTTTTTGGAATGAGACTGAGAGAGAATAAATAATTCATGTACCTTGATTGTAAGTAGGTACTCTTGGTGGTTACTATTCTCAGATGCGTTAGGGATCCTAAAATATCCTAAATACATTTCAGAGGGCATGAACTGTTATGTGTTTATGATGCATCCAGGACAGTAGTTTTTTTTTTAAATCTCCCCCCCCTTTTTTTTTTTTTTTTTTTTTTGGTGGTACTGGGGTTCCTGGAAACCCTTCTACCTTCAGGGTACACTCCCAGACCTATTTTATGCTTTTATTTGGAAACAGGGTCTCCTAAGCCAGCGTGGCTGGCTTCGAACCTGCGCGATCCCCCTGTCTCCGCCTCCCAAGCGCGGGGATTACAGGCGCCCGGCCAAGGGACAGTAGTTCTTTAACTTGAATATATGTGATAAGCATTACCAAGGGAGCGTGTTAAAAAAGGTAAATTTTAGCCAGGCGTGGTGGCGCACGCTTATAATCCCAGCACTTGGGAGGCTGAGACAGGAGGATCGCACAGGTTCAAAGCCAGCCTCGGCTGATTAGTGAGGCTCTCAGCACCTTAGTGAGACCCTGTTTCCAAATGAAATATAAAAATAGGTTGGGGGTGTAGCCTGGAGGTAGAAAGCCTCTGGGTTCTATACCCAGTAACACACACACACACACACACACACACACACACACACACACACACGGCAAATTTTCAGTTGCTTCCTAAGAGGTTCTCAGTCTATGTATCTAAGAAATATCTCAGGTGACCCACTGATTACATCTGAGAAACACAACCCTATTTTGCCGTGCTGTTTCAATTCATTGTTGTTTGGGGGTGCGTTGTTCATTTGTAAGGCTCAGATTTGTTTGATTCCGTGTGTTATCCTTCCTCAGATTCTTGGACACTCAGCCTTTGGGAGGGGCCAGACCACATTGTTCCAAAAGGCCCTCATAGGTTAAAGGAAATAGACCTCGTTGCGCCCCCCATACACAGGGTTCCCAAGACTCTTCTTCAGCAGTACGGACTGCAGCCACATCTGGAAGCAGCTGTCTCTGTTGGCTCTAGGCTTTTATCAAAGACTGGTCACTAGCACCGGTCTTTGGCTTTACTGTTTACAAGATTCTGCAGCTAGAAAACGGGAAGTGGGTATGTCGGAGCCAGCCCTTAGGGGTAAACCACAGACAGATCTGAGCAACGAGGCTGAATTTGACCAGACAAGGTTTACTAGCTGGGCTAAGGGACCCGACCCACATAGCCCACGCTATTTGTTCTTTGGGAAAATTGATAAATTCAACCAAACAGCATAAGAATACATTTCTGATTTCCCAGTGCACACAAGGCATCTTAATGAACTCTTAGCAATGGGTTGCCCTTCATCTGAAAGGCTGAAATTGAGCTCCTTTAGCTAACAAAACTTACGGTGTAATTGTCAGAGCCTGGCGCACATCTGTAATCCTAGTACTTGGGAGGATGAGACATGAGGATCACAGAATCAAGGCCAGCCTCAGCAACTTAGCAAGACCCTATTTCAAACCCTGGGGTATCACACACATACCAGAGAGAGAGAGAGAGAGAGAGAGAGAGAGAGAGAGAGAGAGAGAGACAGACAGACAGACAGACAGAGAGACAGAGAGGCCGTTTGACCATTATTGTTAGGGAGAATATGATTTTTTTTTTTTTTTTGTGAGATAGAACCCAGGGGCCTTCTACCTCTGGGTTACACTCCCAGACCTTTTATTTTATTTATTTTATTTTATTTTATTTGGAAACAGGATTTCTTAAGCCAGCTGAGGCTGGCTTCGAACCTGTGCGATCCTCCTGTCTTAGCCTCCCAAGCACAGGGATTACAAGCGTGCGCCACCACGCCCGGCTGAGAATATGATCTTAATGTAGATATATCCACAAAACTTTAAAAAATATTTTTTCATGGCCACCTACTTTTTTTTTTTTTTTTCAGTACTAGGGATAGAACCCAGGGGGCATTCTACCTCTGAGCTACACCCCCAGCCTTATTTTTTATTCTTTATTTTGAGACAAGATCTCACTGAGTTGCAAAGGGCCTCACTAAGTAGTAGCTGAGGCTGCCTGCGAACTGAGATTCTCCTGTCTCGGCCTCCCAAATGCTGGGATTACAAGCGTGTGCCATCAGGCTCGGCTACGTGTGTGTGTGTGTGTGTGTGTGTGTGTGTGTGGTATTGGGGATTGAACCCAGGGTCATCCTACTTCTGAGCTACATCCCCAGCCTATTTTTAAGACAGGGTCTCACTACATTGTTGAGGCTGGCCATGAACCTGAGAGCCTCCTTTCTCAGGCCCCAAGTACTGGGATCACAAGCGTGCACCTATACCTGGTTTACATACCTTTTTTTCAGGACCCGTGCCTTAGAAAGTGCTGACTCTTCAGAATTTAAAGATTCTATCGAGGATATAACAAGAAGAGCTGATTCTAAGTTAGAGTTGCTTGCTGTGTTTTCCTATTTAGCCACTCCAAATCTGTATTTTTTTTTTTTTTTAGGAAGACTATTTTACTTTTTGGTTTACAAAGCATTATCCAAACCAGAAAGAACTCTGCCCCGCAGATGTTCGTCACCAGAGCTGGTCTATGTTCTGGGAAGCCATTGCTGGTTGAAGAATGAACGACAAGCTGATTTTGCTGCTTGCTCTGCAGTAGCACCCCAGCCTGAGGGCGTGGGGAGGGGAGAAGCCCAGGTTGAAATGTACTGCAGAAACATTTTTGTATCTATTAACATCTTTACCTTAGCCAAAGGGAGACAAATAGTGGATTTGCAAAGCTGACACTGTGGACAGTCTAAGGTTGTAAAAGCCTAGGAAGGCTGGCTGCGCCGGCCCTGCCGCTGGGCTTAGCCTCCCAGAGACCCACAGTTCTTAGCCACACCGCCTTCTTGATGTCCTGGGGAGGCCAGGCTCACTCCTGCACGTGTCCCGCGTTCCCTCTGCCTGGAGCACAGCTCCCGCAGGTCTGCCCAAGCTGGCTGCTGCCAGAGGTGGCTCCGGAGAGGTCTTTCCTGACCGCCCCCCATGTGAGCCCCTCCTCCCGCGTTGTCATCCTCCGGAACATATTACTATGCAAATCCTAATGTTGTCGCTCTCCCTCCTACAATGTGCTTATTAAAATCTCTATGTCTTTGTTGTTCTGGAGTTTATTATAATGCGGCCAGGTGTGTTTATTATAGTCTGAACACTTCATATCTTTGAGCCATCCTGAATTTTTTGTTCTCTCTTTCATTTTAGCTTCTTCTCCACTTATTTTTCCTTCTTGAGCTTCTTGTTTCTTATTTTCCACGGCCATATTTCTTTCCCCATAATTGGAAGAAGCCCTTTGCTGGGTAATTTTCTTGATTTGTCCTCCAGTTCACTAGTTCACTCTTTGACTCGGTCGAATTCTATTAGCTTTTAATTTCAATAACTGCGCCAGGCATGGTGGAGCACACCTGTAATCCAGGATTTGAGAGTCTGAGATGGAGGATCACTGGCTTGAGGACGGTGTCATCAACTTACTGAGACCCTCTTTCAAAATAAAAATTTAAAAATAGGGCTGGAGGTCTAGCTCAGAGGTAGACTGTCCATGGGTTCTAACCATAGTACCTACCTCTGAGCTACACCCCCAGCCTTGTTTTTTGTTTTTGTTGTTGTTTGTTTGGTAGTACTGGGGTTCCTGGAAACTCTTCTACCTCCGGGCTACACTCCCAGACCTATTTTTTATTTTTATTTGGAAACAGGGTCTCTTAAGCCAGTGAGGCTGTTTTCGAATCAGCATCAGCGCGATCCTCATGTCTCCGCCTCCCAAGCATGGGAATTACAAGCATGCGCCACCATGGGCTTGTTTTTTTGTTTTAGTAATCCCAGGATTCCAGGGATTAGAGGTATATTCACCACGCCTGGCTATTATTTTTATTATTTTATGATTCTGATTATTATTTTTTGTAGTACTGGGGATGGAACCCGTGCATTCTTCCTCGAAGCTACACCCTCAGCCCTATTTTTTATTCTTTATTTTGAAACAAGGTTTCACTAATTTGCAGAGGGTCACCCCTATGCAGCTGAAGCTGTCTGCAAACCATGATCCTCCTGTCTCAGCCTCCCAAATGCTGGGATTACAAGCGTGCACCACCACGCTCGGCTTTTGGCCTTGTGCTCTGTGTGTGTGTGTGTGTGTGTGTGTGTGTGGTCCTGGGGATGGAACCCAGGGTCATTCTACTTCTGGGGCTATACTCCCAGACCTATTTTATATTTTCATTGGAAAAAGGGTCTCACTAAGTTGCTGAGAGCCTCATTAAGTAGCTGAGGCTGGCTTCGAACCTGCGCAATCCTCCCGTCTCAGCCTCCAAGCGCTGGGATTACAAGCGTGTGCCACCACACCTGGTGTGGCCTTGCACTTTTTTTTTTTTTTTTTGGTGGTACTGGGGGTGGAACCCAGAGGTTTTCTACCTCTGAGCTATACTCCCAGACCCATTTTATGTTTTTATTTGGAAACAGGGTCTTACTAAGTTGCTGAGAGCCTCACTAAGTAGCTGAGGCTGGCTTCGAACCTGTGTAATCCTCCTGTCTCAGCCTCCCAAGCGCGGGGATTACAAGTGTGCACTACCACGCCCGGCGGCCTTGCACTTTTGATACCTGTGTTTCAACCTCCCAAGTAGCTGGGATCACAGGTGTGCCCTACCGCATCCATACTGGGACCACTTTTTGTCTTAAATTTTGATCCCCAGATTTTCAGTCCATGTTGGTAGTTCTAATCTCATGTTAGCTTGAGGGAAGGCCTGTTATCACACATTAATAGAGTTATTATTATCATCATCATCATCACCTTTTCCCTCTCCATTCAGAACTTTATTATCATCACTGTGTGCCAGTAGTCTAATTTTCTCTCCCTCCCTCCCTCCCTTCTTACCTTCCTTGTGCTACTGGGGTTGGAACCCAGGGGCATTCCGGCTCTAAGCTACCCCCCCCCAGCCTTTGTTTTTTATTTTGAACAGGATCTCACTAAGTTGCTAAGGGCCTAAGTTGCTGAGGCTGGGAGCAAATCTGCAATCCTCCTTTAGCCTCCCAAGCGCCAGGACACCATGCCCACCCCCCGCCCCAGTTTGTTTTTCCCCTTTGAGGGTTCCAGCCTTATGTTGGGTCTCAGCTCCACCTCAGTTTCAGGCGGGCCAAGGATCAACAAACCAGCCCCCTTTCTAGGGTAACCAGAAGGGCCTGACCTCATTTACCCCTGTGGCTTCTAGTTTCCCCCTATCATTTTTGGTCTCTGGGAATGTTTCTTACTCTCTTGCAAACTCAGCTGTGTAATTACACAATTTTCTTATGTAGCTAGTTTTTCTAGGGGTTTTGTAGTGGAACTTTTAAAGTTATCTACCTAAAGGTATTGTTAGAAGCAGACACTCTTTCCTCCCACCCTTAATTCTCTTGTTCATCCCTGTGGCTTCTGTGCCCCACGCCGTGCCTGGTACACAGTGGAGGAAAGGTGGCATCAGTGCCCAGTTGTTAACTGTTGGGGAATGTCCCCCTCAGGAATTGGGTCTTCTCCCTGCAGGGAAAGCCAGAGGTGGTGCTTCAGATTCATTCATATCAGCTGGGCATGGTGGCACATGCCTGTAATCCCAGTACTGGGAAGACTGAGACAGGAAGATCATAGGTTCGAGGACAGCCTCGGCTAGTAACAACGCTCTCAGCAAACTAGTGAGACCCTGTTTCAAAACAAAACATAGGAGCTAGGCACGGTGCGCACACTTATAATCCCACTACTTGGGAGGCTGAGACAGGAGGAACACAGGTTCTTGGACAGCCTCAGCTATTTAGTGAGGCCCTTTGCAACTTAGTGAGACCCTGTTTCAAAATAAAGAATAAAAAATCGGGGTAGGGGTGTAGCTCGGAGGTCGAATGCCCCTGGATTTCATCCCTAGGACTGCAAAAAAACAAGACAAAACAAAAACATAGGGCTGGGGCTATAGCTCAGAGGGAGAATGTCCCTGGGTTTATCCCTAATACCACAAAGAAAAAAAATTATATTAAGCAACCAAGATAGTTGATATCCTGTGCTCTAGCCTCCTGTGGAGGACTTCAATTTTCCTATTTTTTACTCTTAAACTTTAAAACTCCAGTATTTTCCTAGGGACATGGAAATGATGTTGCCATCAACTAGTTCTAGCAGAGTTTTCCAGCCCCATAAATTGATAAATTAAAACCAGGCCTGGGGAATCATTACTGCTCAGTGTCTCTTTTTATACTGGCGCATAGAAAGTTTTTATGCTGATTAAATTGACCTTTACAGTGGCTCAGCTAAGAATAGCAACTCTAAGACATGGACACTGTTAAGGAAAAGGTTGTTAGTCCCACAGTTTACGCTGCCGCCAAAGAGACGAGATGATTTTTTGCGTATGTTCAAAAGTCGCAGTTCAGCCTTTTCCATTGTAAAAATGTTCTTTCCAGTTCAGTGTTGTTCTTGTTTCTTATTCGTGCCTGTGCTTTTTTCTCCCTCCTTCCTTCCTTCCTTCCTTCCTTCCTTCCTTCATACCTCCCTCTCTTCCTTTCTTCCTTCTTTCTTTTTGTGGTACTAGGGATTAAACCCAGGAGCATTCTACCTCCAAGCTACACTCCTACCCCTATTTTTTATTCTTTATTTTGAAACAGGGTCTCACTGAGTTGCAGAGGGCCTCACTAAGTAGCTGAGGCTGTCCGCGAACTGTGATCCTCCTGTCTCAGCCTCCCGAATGCTGGGATTACAAGCGTGCTCCACCATGCCTGGCCTTATTTTTTATTTTGACATAGAGTTTTGCTAAGTTGTGGAGGGCCTCACTAAGTAGCTAAGGCTGGCTGCGAACCTGCAATCCTCCTATCTCAGCCCCCCCCAAATTCTGAGATTGTAAGTATGCGCCACCACGCGTGGTTATTATTATTATTTTTTAAAATTTTAAAACAGAGTCTTGCTACTTTCCTGAAACTGGCCTCAAACCTGTTATCCTCCTGTCTCAGGCTCCCAAGTACTGGGATTACCACTGTGCAACACCATGCCCGCTCTAGCATTTTTTTTTTAACCGTGAAAATATTGCCAGGAAGAAGGTATCTTTAAAATGCAAATCCAGTCTTACATGGTGGCACACACTGTAATTTGTAATTCCAGTACTTGGGAGGCTGAGACAGGAGAATCGCAGAGGCCAGCCTCAGCGATTGAGTGCAACTCTCAGCAACTTAGTGAGACCCTGTTTCCAAATAAAGTAGGTCTGGGAGTATAGCCCGGAGGTAGAAAAGCCCCTGGCTTCCACCCCTAGTCCCACCAAAAAAAAAACCATAAGGGGGACATGGCATGTAGCCCAAAGGTAAACTCTCTAGGTTCAATTCTCGGTGTGTGTGTGTGTGTGTGTGCATACTCTGATCTGTCACTTCTCCAGATAGTGTGGTCGCCTCTTACCTAGCTTCCCTCCCACTTCTCAGCCACCTCCCTCTAGCCCAGGAGCTCTGCAGGCACCCTTTCCTTGGTGGGAGTTCTTCCCGTCCCTCTTCTCTGGCTCCTGGCTTTCCGCTCCCCGGGACCTCAGCTCAAGCTCGCCTTCCCCCAGAAGCTGTTCCTCACCCTCTTGCGTGGCTCCCAGCTCGCGTCCAGGATGAGCAGAGCGGCAGTCGTGGCTCTGGCACCTGCGGCATCTTTCATTGGCCTTCCCGGGGCGCGAGGACAGTGACCACGCTGGTTTTGCTCACTTACCTGTTGTGTTCCGCACCCCAGCTCCGCGCTGAGCAGGGACTGAAGACCCGCCTTCCACACTGGGCGGCCGCCCCTCGAGTCAAGAAGGGGAGCCGGGCACGCCCATCGTGCTGCCGAGTGGAGCACGAGGCCCACTCTTCTCAGAGTCTAGCGTCCACAGGGCTGGTCCTGTGTCTTCCTTCAGGGTGGGTCCCTGGTTTGTTTGCTGTAGGGCTTTTACTTAAGCATTTAAGTGTGGAAAGCACTAAAGAGTTCCGGCTTCACCCAAGGCTCATTACCAACGCATGAGCCCAGGTAAGAGTCAGGCCTGATGGGACTGCCTGCCAGTTCTGTGACCTCAGGCAAGTCACTCGGTTTCTCTGGGCCTCAGCTCCCTCTTACTACTCACTTCGTAGCGTTGCTGTCCAGATTCCGTGACAGAATCCCTGGGAAGCATTTGAACTGCCGGGCACCCAGCAGGCGCTCGCTGCGCCCACGTGGGGCTCCCCTCGCTGTCCTCACAGGGGTCACGGAGCCGCTGCCTCACGACAGCCCCGGGCTCGGCCTCAGCCTCACCTTCCAGAAGAGGGAGTGGGAGGGACACTTAGGGGCCACTGGTCAGGACCTGGCCTAAACAGCCTAATTCTGGTAAGATGCTTGGAGATGCTTGGAGAAAAGCAAGGATGTTCACACAGGGTGCTGAGAGTTCGCAAATTTACCCTTCCTTCGTATTTTCTTCCTGTGCCTAGAGTAGCCCGCGACACCACAGCGAGCACTGCTGTTTTGAAACAATGCTAGGAGAAGGCAAAGTACTGGATGGTCTCCTGTGTCTAGCAGTAATGGTTCACAGAATAGTGTGGATAGCAGAAACTCAGAGAAGTTAAGAAAGCTGCCCAAGGCCACAGAGTCGTAGGCCTAGGGTACAAGCTGGGCTAGAGCCCGGGTCCAGGTGACTCTAAACCACTTTAGCTTTGCGGATTCCGAACTGCCTGGAGGTCTTTGGAGTCCTCTGTGTGATCGCGGTTAGGCTCCAGATGGACGAGCGCCAGGCGGCATTTCTACACCTGTTCTTTGCTGTTAACTTGAGTGAGAGGAGACATTGATTTCATGGGCTCTCGAGTTAGCTCGAGGCTGCTGTGTCAGACAATACCTGGGAAAGGGGGGACAAGAAGCGTATGGTAGATGGCGGTGCGTAGTGTTATGAGACCTGGGTGTGAGCTTTAGCACACATGCACGCACACACACACACACACACACACACACACACACACCCTAAGGGGTAGATGGTGGTGCGTAGTGTTGTGAGACCTGGGTGTGAGCTTTAGCACACATGCACGCACACACACACACCCACACACACCCTAAGGGGTAGATGGCGGTGCGTAGTGTTATGAGACCTGGGTGTGAGCTTTAGCACACGTGCGTGCACACACACACCCACACACACCCTAAGGGGTAGATGGCGGTGTGTAGTGTTATGAGATTGGGTGTGAGCTTTAGCACACACACACACACACACACACACACACATCCCTTAGGGTAGACAGTGGTATGTACTATGATGAGACCTGGGTGTTGAAAGATATTGCGGGTCCCCCTGGCGCACAGATACACGCGGAAATCTATTATAGGTGGTATGGATGCCTTTATTCGTGGGGAGTCGGCCGCCAGCCCCCATGGGCCCGCGGGGGCTGGTGGGGGAGAGCCCGTCTCTCTCTCTATATATTTGAACTCACTTCTCCCTGATTGAGAGGCGTAGTCCCCTCTTGGAATCACCGGGCTCCGCCTCCTAGCTTCCGGCCCCACCCCCTGCAGGCAGAGGCTCGAACCTTTCACTCCGACCTTTTTGACTAAAGGGGAGGAGGGGCAATGATTGGCTCTTCTAGCGACTTCCCGCTGTGAAGGGGCGTCATCAGTCAGGGGCCCCAGGTCAGGAGAAATCAGAATCTGAGCCGCAGGAAGGGGGCAGGTGGGTGTGGTCGCAGCGAGAGTTGGAGGTTACCCTGGAGAGCTCGGTGACATGGTTTGCTTTGAGGAGACTAACAGGCAAGGTGCTATTAAAAAGAAAATCGTGAGAGTGGAACCCAGGCTGGGCAGGAGCCCTTTTAGATACAAGGCAGATTGTCACTAGATCTATTAATACAAATAGCACTTTGCTTAGGAATACATGTGCCACCCCTTTAGCAGTTTTTCATTAGATCAGAGTCATTAATAGCAGCAACTCCCGGAGAGGACCCCACACCACTCTTTTCAGCACTGAGTGGGTATGGATTTGTCTGGTCAAACAAACACCTGTTACTGCATCAGGAGCATCAGTTACCCATTTTAGCGGTTTAATACTTATGGCAATTTGGCATCCAAAGAGGGAGAGCACCGTAGTCTGTAAACAAGTGGACCTGCTAAAATATAAACATCAAAGTGAGTTATGTCGAGAGAAACAGAGTTTAGTGGGTCCCAACACCGTGCAAGAGAATTTGTCCTGGAGCTGTTGTAACGGAGCCCTTTTAGATATGGCCTAAGCTGTGGGCAGAGGCAGGAGAGCTTGCCGTCATCACCCTGGACCGAGATTTGGGAAGGAAACTAAGGCCTGAAAGATTGAGCAGGCCACCAAAGAGGAAACTGGCTTACCCTGTACCTGTAGAGTTACCCTGGGCCAGCAAGGAAGATGGAGGAAGGAGGACAGGGGATTCCAGGAGCTGTCAGTCCTTGGTCAGACCAAATAGGGCCAGCAGCGGGTCCTTGTCCAAAAGGTTAGACCCCCTGTAGTGAGATACCTGAGGTCCACCGCTTTTTAATGGACACTCGCCTTTTCAATGGCCATTTACTCCACACCTGAAACAGGCTCCTGGAGGTGGTTGTCTTTACTGCCGCGCCCGGATGCTGCCCTTCCTCCTCCGGCCTCAGGGCTGCTATCAGGGCTTGGGACTGTAAGTCCGCCATCTGACGAAGATGGAGGGTACGCTCCACTTCGGCCTGTTCCTCTCTGGAATTAAAGACTTTAAATGCCATATTCATCAAATCTCGGACAGGGGTCTGCAGGCCATCCTCAGCTTTCTTTAATTTTTTTCGTATGTCAGGAGCCGCTTACCCAATGAAATGGGTGGCCAATATGATCGAGCCTGCCTCAGAGGATGGATCTAGACGGGTATAGCGTGTAAGGGCCTCTCGCAACCGGTTAAGAAAAACTGCTGGGTTTTTGTTTGGACCCTGAGTGATTTCCCTAAGCTTATCATAATTAACCACCTTATGGGAGGCATCTCGCATACCATCAAGAAGACATTGTATCATATAATTTCTCATTTCTATTCCCTCCTTTACATTATAATTCCAGTGGGGCTCCTCGGATGGAACTGCAGCTGTGCCAATAGGAAGCCCCGCATCTGTTAAATGAGCCTGATCAGCTCTTTCCCTGGCCGCTTTCAGGATCCAATCGCGTTCGTCTGGAGTTAGAGAAGAGGTTAGAATGACATGCAAATCCCGCCAGGTTAAATCATATGCTTGCACAATATGTTGGAATTCCTTGATAAAACCAGAAGGATTGGTAGAAAAGGACCCCAGTCTCTTTTCCAGTTGAGTGAGGTCAGGAAGGGAAAAAGGAACATGGACCCGGACCACCCCTTTTGCACCAGCCACCTCGCGAAGTGGGGCCAGGAGAGAGGGAGATGGGGCTTGTAACCCAGCTGGGTCAAACCCCAGCACCCACGTTTCATCGCAAAATGGCGGCTGTGGGTCTGCAGAATTATAAGCCTGTGACCCAGAATGGCCACCAGGTGGCGCCTGTGAGTTGCCCTCGTGGTGTTCAAGATGGCGGCTGTGGCTGGCGGGACTCTCCCGCCCGCATACCTCGGGCAGTAGAGCCGCGTGCAAAATTCACTGAGAGCCATCAACATCCTAGGATCTAGCGTGCCCATTGCAGGCCATCGAAAATCATTAGTTAAATCATATGTCGGCCATACCTTAGTGCAGAGAGACAGGAGCCTCTCAAGGGACAGTTCCCCGGAGAACCCCAAAGTCTGGAAATTAGCCAACACACGGCCCAGCGGAGACTGAGAGTCGATCTCAACCTTTGATGGCTGACTTCCCCCCATGAGTTGTAAGTGGGCAAGAATGAAGGCAGGTCCCAGCGTCCCAAGGCCCTGCCCAAGTCCGGAACAGATCGGGTATGTCAGAGAGAAGACGTCTCTTTTCTCTTTTTACACCCCTCAATCAGCCCGGTCGATCGAAGAGAACTGGAGGATACCGGTACTGGGTTCGAGAGCAGTCAGTCAGAATCCCCCGAGTTAGGCTAAAAAGCCAGAACCCATTCACTCCCTTAAAAGGAAGCTTACCGCTGAGAGAGACTGCTGTGGAGATTTGGCCTAAAATGGCTGCTTAAAGTTTTTTTTAAAGATGGCCGCCGACTCCTAGGATTGGTTAGGAGCAGAAAGTGGGAGGGATTAAAGATGGCGAGGCCTCCAGTGAGGCCATGAAGTGGGAGGGGTTAAGGATGGTGGGGCCAAGATGGCGGCCACCCAGTGATTCCACATGTCCAAGATGGCAGCCCCCCCCCAGTTATTGCACGTGGGGGCAAAGATGGCAGGCCAAAGCTGGCACCCCCTCCCCAGTGATTCCATGTGGCTGCTTACTGGAATGGCCGGGCCCAGGCAGCGGGGGTGGGCGGGCACAGGGTGAAGGGCGCCAGGGCGCGAGTCCGAGTGGAGGAACCAGCTGGAGTGCGGGCTGGACTTGGCGGGCCGGGGGCTGTTCAGCAGAGTGGCAGCCGCCCAGATGGAGGAGGCAGCCGGCGCAGGGGCCCGGGCCACCTGGCAGGTCGCGCGGGCTGTGCTCAGTGGCACTTTGCCAGTGGGCATGCTTTCGGTGGCTGCAGTGTCCAGGATTCCGGGGCGCTGGCCGCAGCGGCCATGGGTAGTGGCAGTGGCGGCAGAAGCACAGCGCGGGTGGGTCTAAGCAATGCTGGGCGCGGAGAGGGCATGGGCGCGTGGCGTGGGGCGGTCCGTGGATGGCGGAAGTGGCGCGCGCCTGGCCCAGCGCATTATGAAATTGCCGCGTATCTTCTTTCAGCTTTTGCAGAAGATCGCCGTGTGCCCGTCTGAGCAGGGCCAGGACCTCCTCGGCCCCAGTGCAGGAGGGGCGGGCGGGCGCGCAGAGAGGGGATGGAGCCGGGGGCTCGGAAGCAGCTGCAGACAGAGAGCTGGAGGGTCCAATAAGCGCAGGTCCAAGTCAGGCCCCATAAGTCCAATACGGCTTTCGGCACCAAAATGAAAGATATTGCGGGTCCCCCTGGCGCACAGATACACGCGGAAATCCATTATAGGTGGTATGGGTGCCTTTATTTGTGGGGAGTCGGCCGCCAGCCCCCGCGGGCCTTGGGGGCTGTTGGGGGAGAGCCCGTCTCTCTCTCTGTCTATCTGAACTCACTTCTCCCTGATCGAGAGGCGTGGTCCCCTCTCGGAATCACCGGGCTCCGCCTCCTAGCTTCCGGCCCCGCCCCCTGCAGGCAGAGGCTCGAACCTTTCAGGTGTGAGCTTTAGCACACATGCACACACACACACACACACACACACACACACACACACACACACACCCCTTAGAATAGACAGTGGTGCTTAGCATGATGAGACCCTGGGTGTGATCTTCAGCATGCTCGAGTGCGTGCGCACGCACACACACACACACACACACACACACACCCCTTAGGGTGGAAGGAGACATTAGAGAACATTTTACTAGTCTTAGAGCCATTGAATAACTTGCCCAAAGTCCTGCTCCTCTACAGTGGTGGAGCTGAGCCAAACCCACGGTTGCTGGGATGCCTCTGGAAGGTCTTATAGAAGAACTAACTTTGAAGCCTGGCATGGTGGTGCACGCTTGTAATCCCAGCATTTGGGAGGCTGAGACAGGAGGATCATGGTCTGTGCCCAGCCTCAGCTACTTAGGCCCTTTGCAACTCAGTGAGACCCTGTTTCAAAATAAAGAATAAAAAATAGGGCTGGGGTTATAGCTCCGAGGTAGAATGCCCCTGGTTTCCATCCCTAGTACCACAAAAAAAATAAAATAAAATAAAAAAATAAAATCTTTCTACTCATATCCTGCAGCCCCCATCCTCCTTCCCTTCTTCCTTTCTAACAGCCCCTGGCCCCTGAGTCCACTTCTTGTCTTTCTTTCTTTTTTTCTTTTCTTTTCTTTTTTTTCTCTTCTTTTTCAGTAGGTAGGCCCTGGATTCCATCTCCAGTATATAAATAATAAGTTAAGTATGTAAGTAAGTAAATATGTAAGTGAAACGTGTTTGAGGAACTGGATTAAACTATGCCATGACTGTTCTGCTCTCCCTGGAAAGTGGAGGCCAGGCCTGCTGCTCCTGTCCGTGGAGGAGCCAGCAAAGCTGACCTGTAGGTCACAAGCTCACCGCTTGTGTAGGTTCCAGACATGTCCCATAGGACCAGTTGCCTGCCCTGTGCTCAGAGCCAGGGTCTCGTCTGGTCAATTTGTCCAGGCGGAAGCGGCAGTGGATTCTTTGATGTGCTGGGCATAGACAGCACAGCCCCTGTTAGAAACTATGTGGACACTCTGAATGTGCTCTTGCAGGTCAGTGCCCAAAGAGTGGCATTTGCAGAGCCTGGTAAACTTGGGAGAAATGTTTTAGGCCTTTGTGAAAGAGATATCTTGCTCTGAATTCTAGCAAAGGCAGCAAGTCTCGCTGTTTTCTCCTTGTGCGGCAGGCCTCCGGAGACCTCTACCTGGTTGGTCACCTGCCAGGCGTCTTTTTGCTTTTGGGGGAGGTTGGGGAAGGCAAAGATAGAGAATTCTATTTACATTATTGTGAAACCCTCATTGTCAGAGATTACAAATGGCTTTTATTGTCTTTCCTTCTTCCTCAACTCCTATATACCAGGATGTAAGACTTTGAAAGACTAAGAAACACCTCCGGCCTGTGGTGGACTAGCACTGAGCTGGGGGTGGCTTCACCTGCCCCTCCTGCCTTCGCCCCATGGCTTCAGGTGCCTGCCGGGCTGTAGCCTGCTGTTGGCCCTCTAGACGCCCCTGGAGTGCTTTGTTCATACCTGTGGCCAAGCAGGCGGTGTAGTAAAGCCAGGCACAGAGGAGAACCCGGCCGCGTGACCTGAGTTTCCACTGGCAGCCGTCTGCCCTGGCGTGCCCCACGGGCAGGGCAGCTGGAGTCGTAGCACGTACAGCCCTGCGATATGAGTGTCTTTGCTGAGCTGGGTTTTTCTTCTTAACTCTGAGCTTCTCGAAGACGGGAAGATGAAGATGGAACAATGTCTTCTTCATCTTTGTGTACCTGTTTCCCAACATGGTGCTTGGCACAAAGGCTGTGTCCAGTAAATAAACAAAGAAGTGTTGAAAGCCAGATACAGCAGATGATTTACAAGTTTCATCACACGCGAGAAGCCAGGCGCAATGGTGCATGCCTCTGCCCCCAGCTACTCGGGATGCTAAGACAGGAGGACCCCTGGAGCCCAGGGGTTCAAGAGCAGCCTGGGCAACTTAGCAAGGTCCCATGTCCAACAAACAAAAAACGCCCTATGTGTGAAGTGGCCCAAAGCACATACTGGGCTGAGGTTAAGGTTGGCTGATACTGGGAATTGGACCCGGGATTGTCCGAGCTCTGAGCTACACCCCCAGCCCTACTTTACTTTTATTTTGAAATAGGCTCTTGCTAAGTTGCTGAGGCTGGTTATGAACCTGCAATCTTTCTGTCTCAGCCCAACAGTATTGGGATTACAGGTGCACACCACCACGCCCAGCAGGATATTTCATATCTTAAATGTGAAATGAACATTTTAAAAAGTCCACCTCTGTCCCCACTGCCAGTACTATGAATAGGGTTTGGCAAACTGCTAGATGGTTACTCAGCAGTGCCCTTTATGTAGCTGTTCCTGATGAGGGACAGTATGAATCCTGGAGCCAGTCGAGATCTAGCAAATTGAAATGAAACCAGGTTGTCCCTCTTTGAAGAGTGGAGAATGTGGGAGTTCTTATTCCCCTTTTGAATCTCACCGTGAGTGACCCTGGAGACCTTGGTGAGAGTAGAATGACTGGCTCAGTGCTGATCCTGGAGTCCCCGCTGCCTTCACTGTTCCAGGAAGTTTTACAGAAAAGCCTGTTTACTTAAATCACACTTCTAGTTACAGGAGAGTCGTCGTCTTTTACCTGTTGGGCTTAGCACCAGAACACAAAATGGTGACCAGGCGTAGTGGTGCCCACCTATAATGCAGGTACTTGGGAGTCTGAGACAGGAGGAACGCAGGTTCAAAGCCAGCCTCAGCAACTTAGACCCTGTTAAAAACTAAAAAAATAAGAGCTGGGCATGATGGCATACACTTGTAATCCCAGTACTTGGGAGGCTGGGACAGGAGGATTGCAGGTTCATGGCAGCCTCAGCAACTTAGTGAGGTTCTCAGCAACTTAGTGAGACTCTGTTTCCAAATAAAATATAAAATTGGGCCGGGTGTGGTGGCGCACACTTGTAATCCCAGCATTTGGGAGGCTGAGACAGGAGGATCACGGTTCATAGACAGCCTCAGCTACTTAGTAAGGCCCTTTGCAACTCAGTGAGACCCTGTTTCAAAATAAAGAATAAAAAATAGGACAGGGGTGGTAGAGTGCCCCTGGGTTCCATCCCCAATACCACACACACAAACCCATACACAATTATATATATATTATATATTATATATATTACATATTAATATATATATTTATTTATATATTAGGCCTGGAGGTAGAAGACCCCTGGGTTCCATCCCCAGTATTTCTCTCTCTCTTTCACACACACACACACACACACACACACACACACACACACACACACACCCAGGCATGGTGGCACACACCTGTAATCCCAGTATTTGGGTGGTTGAGACTGGAAGGTCGCAGCTTCAAGACCAGCCTGAGCAATAGCAAGACTCTTAGCAACCTAATGAAACTGTTTCCAAATAAAAATTTTATTTTATTTTAGTTTTTTGCAGTACTGGAGATAGAACCCAGAGGCATTCTACGCCCAGCCTATACCCCCCTTTTAAAAATTGATTAATTTTATTTATTTATTTATTTATTTATTTATTTATTTATTTATTTTGGTAACTCCGAGCTACACCCCGAAGCCCTAATTTTTAGTCTTTTTTAAATTTTTGAAACAGGGTGTCACTGAGTTGCCTAGGACCTAAGTACCTGAAGCAGTCCACAAAACACAATCCTCCTGACTCAGCCTCCCAAAATGCTGGGATTACAAGCCCACCACGCCCGGCTTTCTTTTTCTTTCTTTCTTTCTTTCTTTCTTTCTTTCTTTCTTTCTTTCTTTCTTTCTTTCTTCTTTTTTTGCGGTACTAGAGATTCCCTAGGGGCATTCTACCTCCAAGCTACATCCCAGCCCTATTTTTTATTCTTTTATTTTGAAACAGCCTCACTGAGTTGCAAAGGGCATAAGTAACTGAGGCTGTCCGCGAACCATGATCCTCCTGTCTCAGCCTCCCAAATGCTGGGATTACAAGCGTGCGCCACCACACCTAGTTACACCCGGCTTTCAAATAAAAATTTTTAAAAAGGGCTGGTGGTGTAACTCAGAGATAGAATACCCCTGGGTTCAATTCCTAGTATCACCAAATGAATGAGTGAATACTATAGCTTAGAGGCAAAACACTCCTGGGTTCCATCCCCAGTACTACCAAAATAAGTAAATAAGTAAGTAAGTAAGTAAGTAAGAAAGTAAAAGTTTCTGGTTGGTCCAGACATGGTGGTGCACGCTTGTAATCCCCACACTTGGGAGGCAGAGACAGGAGGATCAGGCAGGTTCAAAGCCAGCCATGCTGGCTTAAGGGACCCTGTTTCCAAATAAAATATAAAAATAGGTCTGGGAGTGTACCCTGGAGGTAGAAGGGTTCCATCCCCAGTAACACACACACACACACACACACACACACACACACACACACACACACATACAGTTTCTGCTTGGACATAAGTGAGGCGACCCTCTCCTGTCCTGTTTTAGGGGAACCTTACTTTTCACCAGCTGGCTTTGAGTGCTAGGTCTCCTTCCTGTTTAGTAAGCCTGTTTGTTTAACTCTGCTATTGTGTGGTTCTTTTAGACTTTTTTTCCTTAATGGGATAAACACTAGCAGTGTGGGGGCAGATGGATGACCAGGAGGGAGGGCAATTAGAAGAAAAGTGGTGTTTAAAAGCTGTGGTTTAGGGCTGGGCGTGGTGGCGCACACTTGCAATCCCAGCATTCAGAGGCTGAGACCCACCCGGCGGTTTGCGGACAAGGTCAGCTACTTAGTGAGGCCCCTTGACACTCAGTGAGACCCTGTTTCAAAAAATATAAAGACTAAAAAATAGGACCAGGGGTTTAGCTCGGCGGTAAAATGCCCCTGGGTTTCATTCCCAGTACCGCAAAAAAAAAAAAAAAAAGCCATAGTTTAGCCAGGCATGATGGGACACGCTTGTAATCCCAGTACGTGGGAAGTTGAGACAGGAGGACCACAGCCTCAGCAACTTAGCGAGGCCCTCTGCAAGGCAGTGAGACCATTTCCAAATAGGAAATGAAATTGGCTTGGGGGTATAACTTGGAGGTGAAGTGCTTCTTCTAGGTTCCATCCCCAGTACAAAAAAAAAAAAAAAAAAAAAAAAAGGCTGTGGTTTGATATGCTAAAGTGCGTCTTGATTTTTTAGGACAAGGAAGCCTGCGTGGGTACCAACAATCAAAGCTACATCTGTGACACGGGACACTGCTGTGGACAGTCTCAGTGCTGCAGCTACTACTATGAACTCTGGTGTAAGTGCTTGTCCAGGAGGCTCTTGGCGTCCCGGGGTCCCGGTTACCGCCTCTGCTCCTTGGGAAACCATGGGCTGGCCGGCCTTTTCTGAGCCTCTTAGGGACAGTGTTGGTGAGTAGAATCTGGTCACGGCTGCCGGAAGTGATTCCGTGGTAGAGGAGGTGGGTTCTGGTGCTCTCTGGATGTCATGGGCTGGAAACTGGGGGATGTGTTCTGAGGGGTGTGTGTGTGTGTGCGTTTTAGTTAGTTATTGGGGATGGAAATCAAATCAGGAGCATCCTACCTCTGAGCTCTACCTCAGCCTTATTTTCTATTTTTGAAACAGAGTCTCACTAAGTTTCGAGGGGCCTCACTAAGTTCCTGGGGCTAGATGCAAACCTGTGATCCTCCCGTCTCAGCCTCCCAAGTACCGGGATTATAAGCGTGCTCCACCACACCCCACGCCTGGCCTGAGCTGCTTTTTTTTTCTTGCTTGCTTTTCTTTCCCTTTTTTTCTTTTTTGCTTACTAGGGATTGAATTTACAGACATTCTACCTCTAAACTGCACTCTCAGCCCTTTTTTCGTTTTGAAACAAGGTTTCTATTTTTCTGGTTTTTTTCACTGCCAAGAGTCTTGCCACCTTGGGGAGGCTGGTCCGGAACGGCCATCCTCCTGTTCTCCTATAGCGGCCTCCCAAGTGCTGAGATGACATGCTGCACCGCCGTCTCATTTCTTAGCTCCTTTTGAGGCCATGGCTGCCAGTCTGCTGCCGGTACCCAGGACCTGGGTTCTCCTTGATGCCTTCTGTCTACGCTGAGCAGCCGGCCCCACCACAGAGCCTTCCTGAGGCCAGTCCTGAAGCCCAGCCTCAGCCTCTTGGCCAAGGGTGGTTGCTGCCACCGCGGCGCTGTGTGTGGGACTGACTATAGATGGCCGTGATGTCCGTTGACTGTAGGACCCCCCGGGGCTTCCCATATGCCTCATAGAGCCTCATGGAGCTGTCTTTACTTTCTGCTGGATCCTCTCAAAATAAGTCCTCCCGTATGTCACTGCCCATGGAGACCTCTTCAAGAGAGGGAATCATTTTTTGCGGTACTGGGGATAGAAGCCAGGGGCTTTCTACCTATGAGCTATACCCTCAGCCCTATTTTTTTGTTTTTCTTTGGAAACAGGGTCTCACTAAGTTGCTGAGGCTGGCTTAGAACCTCTGATCCTCTTGTCAGCCTGCCAAGCACTAGGACTACAGGTGTGCACCACCACATCGGACTCGTGAAGTTCCGCCCCTTTTGTTCCTTCCCCATGCTCCAGCTGAAGCACCAGGGGGCTTCTCCACTGTGTCTACCCTGCTGCTGTCCGCTCAGTGCCACGGAGAAGCAATCTTCATCTTGCCCCAGGTTCATTTGAGGCCAGGACTGCTTGCATCTTCCAGAGTCCTGTGATGGTGGCGCCGTTGTGGTCTTCAGGGAGTAACTGAGGGTGGCTTCAACTCTGACCTCATTGGGACCCAGATGAGACAGTCTAGGCTGCCAGACAAGGATGCAAGGATGTTCTGGGCACAGTGGTACACACCTGCAGTCCCAGCTACTTGGGAGGCTGAGGCAGGAGGAGCCCAAGTTTGAGGCCAGCCTGGGCAACTCAGCGAGACCCTGTCTCAAAATAAAAAAGTAAAAAGTGCTGGGGTTAGCCAAGTGTGATGCCCGAGTGTAACCTCTGTACTTGGGAGGCTGATACAAGAGGATCATAGGTTGAAGGCCAGCCTCAGCAACGTAGCGAGGCCCCCCACAACTTAGTGAGACCCTGTTTCAAAATAAAAAAGAAGCCGGGCGTGGTGGCTCACACTTGTAATCCCAGCATTTGGGAGGCTGAGACCAGAGGATCACAGTTCGCAGACAGCCTCAGCTATCTAGTGAGGCCCTCTGCAACTCAGTGAGACCTGGTTTCAAAATAAAGAATAAAATATAGGGCAGGGGGTATAGCTCGGAGGTCGAATGCCCCTGGGTTCCACCCCCAGACCCACAAAAAAGAAAAGCAAAGAAAAAGAAAAAAGAAAACAGGGCTGGGAGTATAGCTCAGAGATAGAATTCTCCTGGATTTGACCTCAGTGCCACAGAAAAATTGGGGGCTGGAGGTGCAGTTTAATGCTAGAGTGCTTGCATAGCGTGTGCAAAGCTATGGGTTCAATCTCCAGTACCAGGGGAAAAAGAAGAAAGAGACAGGGAGGACAGAGGAGTCCCGAGGGCAGCGAGGCCGTGGTGGCTGCACTGCGTCGTCGTCACACCGGCGCCCTGCCGTCACCCCCCCTTTCCCTTTTCTCCGCCCTGTGCTCCCCACATCAGTGACATGGTAGGAAAGCAGCTAGGAATATTGTTTGGTCTGGCAAGGAAGCCGGACTCTTGGCTAGGAAGTCTCTCCCTGCGAACGCAGCCGCCTCGCAGCCAGCGGGGGTGGGTCCTGCAGGCAGGACCTCTGCTCACCCGCCCGGCTTTCCAGAGAACTGGCTCCTGCCTTTCAGAGGAATTCCAGCGCCGCCCAGTGCAGGACTCCCAGTGTCCCCACTGGGCCTCCCTATGATGCACACACACACACACACGCGCGCACACACACACACACACACACACACACACTAACAAAAGAGAGCACAGAACTGTTGAAATTTTAGAAGGGGCAGGACTAACTGACCAAAGAACACCAAATGCCAAGCAGGTGGACTGCCTGTGTTTAAATGTTTTAGACTGCAGATAACCACAGGGTTCAAATTCTCTCTCCCACCCCTTGTTAAAACAAAAGTCCAAGCTGAGCTGCCAAAAAGCCACAGAGCTGCAGTTTGTTTTTCCGGGGCTTGGCGTCCGTTGTGGAAAGGAACGGGGTTGCTTGCAGCCTCTCCTCAGGTGAGCAGAGCCGCCAGAGCTGCCCAGACCATGGCAGGGCACACGCGGCCTCCAGAATCAGCTCATCAAAGCCAGGGCGGGGCTGGGGGCAGGGAGACCCAGCTGGGGCAGAGGTGGGCTGGGAAACTTCACTCCCAGAACCTTTGTTTTTTTGTTTTTTTTTTTGCAGGTTTGGGAATGGAACCCAGGGGCATTCTACCTCCAAGCTATACCCCCCAGCCCTATTTTTTAATTCTTTACTTTGAAACAGGGTCTCACTAAGTTGCAGAGGCTGGCCACAAACCTCCAATCCTCCTGTTTTAGCCTCCCAAGTACTGGGATTACAAGCATGTGCCACCACACCCAGCTTCAGAACTTTTTTTTTTTTTTTTGCTGGTCTGGGGATGGAACCAGGGACATTTGACATTTGACCTCCGAGCTACATCCCCTGCCCTATTTTTTTAATCTTTATTTTGAAACACTGGGTTGCAAAGGGCCTCACTAAGTAGCTCAGGCTGTCCTCAAACCGTGATCCTCCTGTCTCAGCCTCCCGAATGCTGGGATTACAAGCGTGTGCTACCACGCCCGGCTAGAACTTTTTTGTTTCTTTTGTGATACCAGTGATGGAACCCAGGGCATTCTATCTCTGGGCTACACTCCTAGCCTTATTTAATTAATTTATTCATTTAATTGGAAACAGGATCTTGCTAAATTGCTGAGAGCCTCAATAAGTTCTGCGATCCTTCTCTCTCAGTAGTGGGATTATAGGTGTGTGCCACCATGACCGGCTATTCCCAGAATTTTAAGTCTGAGGAAGAGCTGGCTCATGGCTCGGTTATGGTCCACTGGGGAAAGTTGGACAGAGATTGGCCTCTGTGCAGGAGAAAAGACCCCTATATCAGGGTATGGTGGTGTATACCCATAATCCCAATACTTGGGAAGCTGAAACAGGAGGATCACAGGTTCAAGGCCAGCATCAGCAATTTAGTGAGACCCTCAGCAACTTAGCAAGACCCTTAAAAAAAATAGGGCAGGGGGGTGAAGTTCAGAGATAAAATATCCTGTTTTCAACCCCTAATTCCCCACCCCCAAAGACCCCTGTTGTACAAGTTGGCACACGCTTTCCGAGTTCTGGAGGGCTGGAGACTATAAAGCAACATCCCTCTCCTCTGAGCCCGGCTGGCTGCTTGGCGGGGAGGCGCCCAGTGTGTACTCTGCCCTCGTGGGAGCCCTTTGGGTTTCGTTCTTTATTCGGCGCAAGGCATCTGCCGGAAAATGTATAGGCAGGAGGTCAGAGCCGGCCCGAGCTGGGAGCTGTCAGCAGAACTGCGCTTTCCACGGCCTCCAGCCATTCCCTCTAATTGTCTCAACTTTTCCAGAAATGTGAAAGTATCAGGCTCTGGGTTGGTTTCCGCTGCTCTTCTTTTGGAAGAGTAAACTTGAGCCAGGAAATTCTTACAGAGGTTTTGTTAGACAAGGCACCTCTTTAACTCCTTCAGGAATGAGTACCATTCCCCCGCGCCGCCTCCTCTCCACCGCGCCCTCCTCTCCACCGCGCCCTCCTCTCCACCACCCCCTCCTCCCCACGGGTGCTGTGTGCTGAGGACTGTCAGGCAGGTGCCTCTCGCAGGCACTGACCTTGAGCTCTGGCCAGCAAGCTTTCAGCTGTGGCCTCACCCAGGTGCGGGCCCTGAATGAGAAAGAACTGAAGCTGTTTTACCTGCTCGGTGATGGAAGCTATAAGCACCCGCTCGCCATTAGAGGCGGCCTCACGCATCCGTGTGGCAGCGGTGGTGGTGAGTGGGTGTGTTTTGCTGGAGACTGAACCACCAAGGGCATTCTACTTCTGAGCTATAAACCCGGGCCCTTTTTTAATTTTAAGAAATTGTTTATCTATTTATTTTTGTAGTACTAGGGATTAGACCTAGGGGCATTCTATCTTGGAGCTACACTCCCAGACCTATTGTATTTATTTTGAAACAGGGTTTCACTAAGTTACGGAGGCTGGCCTTGAACCTGTGATACTCCTGTCTCAGCCTCCCCAGTACTGGGATTGTAATTGTGCAGTACCACGCCTGCTGCCACCTCATTCCTGGAGCTAGAGGCCTTGTGCCCCTCTGGCTGCAGTTGGCCTCACTCCTGCTGACGCCCGTCCGCCAGGCCAGAAGGAAGCCGGGCCCGGGCTGCAGAGGGCCCTGAGTGTCCCCTGTGCGGACTCAGGAGCTGGTAGAGCAGAGGAGGCACGGGGAGGCCAGGATCCTCCTCAAAGCCCAAGCCCAGTCTTGCCATCACATTCCACCCACCAAGTTACACTTCCCAGGGAGAAGTTGAAGTTGAAATTTGCCCCTGAAATAATTTGGGGAAATTTCATGCACGCTCCAAGTTTCCCTGGATTGGGCTTCAGTGGGAGAAAGGCTGTTTCTGGACAGTGTAATTTCCTGAGATAACACTATTACCAAATCCAATCTGTGCTGCCCAGCTGATTTTTCATCTACTAATTTTATTTTTTTTTAGCTGACACATAAAAATTATACATATTTATGGGGTACCATGTGACATATATATATATATATATATATATATATATATATATATGTATATATATTATGAGGATTGAACCCAAGGGCATTCTACCTCTGAGCTACATCTGCAGCTCTATTTTTTTTTTTTTTTTTTTTTGTGTGTGTGTGTGTGTGTGTGTGTGGTACTGGGGATGGAACCCAGAGGCATTTTACCTTCAAGCTATAACCCAGCTTTATTTTTTTTGTTTTATTCTTTATTTTGAAACAGGGTCTCACTGAGTTGCAAAGGGTCTTACTAAGTAGTTGAGGCTGGCCTCAAACTATGATCTTCTTGTCTCAATCCCAAATGCTGGGATTACAAGTGTGTGCTACCACGCCTGGCTGCCAGCTCTATTTTATTATTATTATTATTTTTTCAGGTCTGGGGATGGAACCCAGGGTCATTCGACCTCCGAGCTACACTCTCTGCCCAATTTTTTATTCTTTATTTTGAAACAGTCTCACTGAGTTGCAGAGGGCCTCACTAGGTAGCTGAGGCTGTCCGCGAACCACAATCCTCCTGTCTCAGCCTCCCGAATGCTGGGATTACAAGCGTGCGCCACCACGCCCAGCTTATTATTATCTTATTTTGAACAGGGTCTCTAAGTTGCAGAGGGCCTCACTCAGTCGCTGAGGCTGGCCACAATCCTCCTATCTCAACCTCCCAAGTACTCCGATTACAAGCATGCCTCACCACACCTGGCTCCTATTTTTTTCTTCTTCTTCTTCTTTTTTTTTTTTTTTTTTTTTTTGGTGGTACTGGGGTTCCTGGAAGCCCTTCTACCTCTGGGCTACACTCCCAGACCTATTTTATACATTTTTTGTTTTTGGAACCAGGGTCTTTTAAGCCAGCGCACGACTGGCTTTGAACCTGCGCGATCCTCCTGTCTCCACCTCCCAAGCATGGGGATTACAAGCCTGCGCCACCATGCCTGGCCTATTTTTTTACTTATAGTTTTAAACGGTGCAAATAGCTTGATGAGAGGCTCACTACTTGCTGAGGCTGGTTTCAAACCTGTGACCTCCTGTCTCAGCTTCCCAAGTACTGGGATTACAAAGCGTGCGCCACCACGCCTGGCTTCCATGGTATATTTTGATACATGTATAAGGTAGTTTTTCTTTTAGTCTTTTTAGTTTGTCTTAAAATACTCATTGTGGAGCTGAAGTTACGGAAGGCCCATGACATTTGCCACCCTGAGCAGATTGGACGTGGGGAGCCAGAGCCTCCTTCCCAGCCCCAGGGAAGCCCGCTCCCTGCGACCCAGGCCTCTGGACAAAGGCTCGTCGGTCAGAGCAGGGGAGTTGGAATCAGCTGACGCAGCACCTTGTTCGTGGCAGGGGCTCAGTAAATAGGAGTTGCCTGACTTTCCAGTCAATTTTGCCAAGAACAGAACCTAGAAGCAGACTTTGGACTTGTTCCTAACCCATGTTTTTTATGGCACGGCACACTTTTAGGGGATTAAAAGGGAAATTTACAGGAATCTCTTCCCAACCGTGCCTTTGCCTGCGACAACAATACCAATGAGCTAGAGGGCCTGGCCTGCGCCAGCCACAACGCTGAGTATTTTCCATATATTAACTCATTTTGTCCTCGCAGTGACCAAATGTGATAGAGCCCATTATTTTCCTCATTTCACAGACAAGGGAAATAAAAACGAAATGGCTAGCTGAACTTGGTGGCGCATACTTAATTCCAGTACTTAGGAGGCTGAGACAGGAGGATCAGAGGTTCAAGGCCAGCCTCAGCAACTAAGGGAGATACTCGGCAACTTAGTGAAACCCTGTTTCAACAGAATAAAAAATAAAAAAGGCTGGAGGTGTAGCTCCGAGTTTGAATGCCCCTGGGTTCTGCCCCTGATACCACAAAAATAAATATTAAAAAAGTGAGCAAGGTCCGGAAGCTAGGAAATGACGGCTGTGGGCCGGGACTTGAACCCAGGCCACCTGCTGCCTCCCTCTCCAGATTTGCAGCCAGGCTTCTAGGATACTTCACTGATCCTTTGGAGGAAGTTGCAACTCCCTGAAGCTTTCATTTACCAAGTTTGGCCCTTTTCAGAAAGGCCCAGCCGGGCGTGGTGGCGCACGCTTGTAATCCTGGCATTCGGGAGGCTGAGACCTGGAGGATCGCAGTTCGCGGCCAGCCTCAGCTACTTAGCGAGGCCCTCTGCAACTCAGTGAGACCCTGTTTCAAAATATAGACTAAAAAATAGGGCAGGGGGTGTAGCTCGGAGGTCTAATGCCCCTGGGTTCCATCTCCAGACCTGCAAAAAAAAAAAAAAAAAGAAAAGCCCAGTGGCAGGCGCTTCTCCGAGAGCCACACAGGGCAGGAAAGGCGCCCGGGCCTGGGCCGTGGAGGAGCACCAGCTAGGGAGCACGCTGGCTCCCGAGCGGGGAGTTTCCTGCCGGCTGAGGAGCAGTGTTTTCCCAAGTTTGTAGTGAACTCTGGGGCATATGACTCAGTTCCTACATTGGACTGTGATTGTTTTTAAAAACATGTTTTCCGTTTTACTTAGCATGGCAAATGCTCCCCACAACGAGGTCACAGCTCTCAAAGCTGTCGCTGAGGAATGTGCTGTCTGGGTAGATGTGTGTTTGGGGGGAGCAGGGGGAAGGATCAGATTTCTGTGTTTCTCTTGGGTGTGTCTTTCATTAGGTCTTACTTTTTGCCTTTGTTTTTGAAATCTAGCTCAGAGATTAAAGTTTGGCCCGACTCCATAGGGGCTAGCCAGAATAGTCCCCCTTTTGAACTTCTGATGGGGTGTGACCTTGACGAGAGTGAGGGCCAGATTAGGCTGTCCTCGCCCTGCTTCCCATCAGGTGGGGCCAGCTTGCCAGGGGCCCTCTTGGTACCTCTCCTGACGCCCGTCTTGCTGTTAGACCTACTCTGCTTCCCTGGTCAGCTATTGTTTCCCTGCGGTTTTGATCCACACAAATAATTCTTCTGTGGTCTTTATGTTAGAAGTGAAGAAACTATAACTAGCTTTGTGACTAATATGACGTCACACAACCGGTACATGGCAGGGATAGTTTTTCCTTCCGTAGTATAAAGAAGCTGAGCGTGGTGGCGCACGCCTGTAATCCCAGTACCTGGGAGGCTGAAACAGGAGAATCACAGGTTCAAGGCCAGCCTCAGCATCTTAGCGAGACCCTCCTCTCAAAATAAAAAAAGTTTAAAAGGCTGGGGGTTAAGCCAGGCATGGTGGCGCGCACGCTTATAATCCCAGTACTTGGGAGGCTGAGACAAGAGGTTTGAAGCCAGCCTCGGCTACTTAGTGAGACCTGTTTCCAAATAAAATATAAAATAGGCCTGGGAGTGGAACCCTGAGATAGAAAGCCCCTGAGTTCCATCCCCAGTACTATACACACACACACACACACACACACACACACACACACACACACGTGCTGGGGACTAAAAGTAAGCTGGTACATTTCACTAAGTATATGAGTTTTCTGGGGCCGTGTCAGGGGTGACGAAGCAACGTTGCCAAAGGTATACGTCCCATTTGTCTCATTTCTCCTCCTAGTCGCCTTTTGTTCTCCCTAATGTTTCCTTAAAAACCATGAAGTTGAGCACGATGACACGTGACCGCAAGCCCAGCACTTGGGAGGCCGAGACAGGAAGCTCACAGCTTTGAAGACAGATTCTCAGCCACCTAGTGAGGCCCTGATTCCTTGATTCAAATCAAGAAGCAAAACAGAGCTGGGGGCGCAGCTCACAGGTACAACGCCCCCTGAGTCAAATCCTCAGTAACTCCCCCAATAAAAAAAAAAAGCTTATTTTTATTATATTTCGGTTCAGTGGAGCTCAGCCTCTTTCTGGACCAAGGATTCCTTTAAGACCCTGATGAACACTTTAAATTCTCTCTCCCAGAGAGTCCTGTCAGCAGTGCAGTTAGGGCTTTTCTACAAGAGCAAATATGTCCAAAATCCTAGTGACCGAAAACAGCAGATGGCTTCTCATTCACATCACCTGCCCACCGAGGGGAGGCCCAGGGTGGCTCTGTTCCCACTTCAGCATCCCCTGGGACCCCGGCTGGCCCCGAAGTGACCACCTGCAGTGCCGAGGGAAGACTGCGAGGAGTGTTCTAGTCAGGCGCGGCGGCAGATGCCTCTAGTTCCAGTACTTGGGAGACTAAGGCAGGAGGATCGCAGGTTTGAGGACAGCCTCGGCAACTGAGCAGGACTCTCAGCAACCTATTTCAACAGTGAGACCCTATTTCAATGCAAAATAAGAAAGGGCTGAGAGGTGTAGCGCAGAGATAGAATGTTCCTGAGTCCAATCCCCAGTACTACACACACACACACACACACACACACACACACACACACACACACGTACGTTCTGACCTCTTAATGACACAAGTCACTTCTAATTCAAATTTATTTAGTACACAGAACTAGTCTCAAAGCTTTACCCATCCTAAGGAGGCCAAGAAGTTCAAGCTTACCATAGGCCCGGTAGTGCGAGAACTAGGAATATTTGGCAAACATTAAAACAAATGCATGGGATGTTTCTTATTAAAAGCATAGGTTTTAAAAAAGTGAAGAATCTGGGCCTGGTGGCGCACGCCTGTAGTCCCAGTACTCGGGTGGCTGAGCCAGGAGGACCGTAGGTTTGAGGGTAGCCTCAGCAAGTAGTGAGGTAGTGAGACTCTCATTAACGTAGTGAGAGCCTGTTTCAAAATATAAAAATAGCCGGGCGTGGTGGCGCACGCTTGTAATCCCCGCGCTTGGGAGGCGGAGACAGGAGGATCGCGCTGGTTTGAAGCCAGCCACGCTGGCTTAAGAGACCCTGTTTCCAAATAAAAATATAAAATAGGTCTGGGAGTGTAGCCCGGAGGTAGAAGGGCTTCCAGGAACCCCAGTACCACCCCCCAAAAATATATATATATATGAATAAAAACAAGGCTGGGCTATAGCTGAGAGGCGGAGTGCCCCTAGGTCCAATCCCTAGTACCACACCAACACACAAAACGCAAAGCACCCCGATGTGGTGGTACTGGCCTAGAATTCCAGCTACTTGGGAGGCCGAAGCAGGAAGATGACAAATTTGAGGGTGGCCTGTGAAACCCTGTCTCCAAAATATAATAAAAAGGGCTGAGAGTGTAGTAAGGGCAGAGCGCTTGCCTGGAATGTGTGAGTCCTTGGGTTCAATCCCTAGTGCCATGTTCAAAAAAAGAGTTATGGAAACAGAAGAATAGTCCCTTAGATTATGTATGTTGAAGTATAAACTTAGATGTTGGTTTAGAGGTTAGGAACTACTGACAAAATTACTGGGGAGCGAGGTCAAAACATAATTGGATCCTGATTACCTAACGGGATTCGTTTTATTTTTTTGGGACAGGTCTTGCTGTGTTGTCTAAA